>NC_134635.1:5662188-5999688 GCF_046129695.1 Lonchura striata | reverse complement strand
GGCCTGGACTGCAAAAAATCATTATATCGAAGGATGGACCCCACACAAAAGTTGTGCCCACCTCAAACTTGTGCTGCCCTGATAGACCCAAGTGAGCCCTACAAACTGACATCAGGAACCTGGACTGCTGAGTTTTCTTTCCCAGGGAAAATGGAAAAAGGATGTGCCCGGGGGCCCCTGGCCCTGACTGCAAAAAATCCTTATATCGAAGGATGGACCCCACACTGAAGTTGTCCCCACCTCAAACTTGTGCTGCCCTGATAGACCCAAGGGAGCCCTACAAACTGACATCAGGAACCTGGACTGCTGAGTTTTCTTTCCCAGGGAAAATGGCCAAAGGATGTGCCCAGGGGCCCCTGGCACTGGGCAGGGACCTCACTGCAAAGAATCCTTATATCGAAGGATGGACCCCACACCGAAGTTGTCCCCACCTCAAACTTGTGCTGCCCTGATAGACCCAAGGGAGCCCTACAAACTGACATCAGGAACCTGGACTGCTGAGTTTTCTTTCCCAGGGAAAATGGAAAAAGGATGTGCCCAGGGGCCCCTGGCCCTGACTGCAAAGAATCCTTATATCGAAGGATGGACCCCACACCGAAGTTGTCCCCACCTCAAACTAGTGCTGCCCTGATAGACCCAAGGGAACCCTACAAACTGACATCAGGAACCTGGACTGCTGAGTTTTCTTTCCCAGGAAAAATGGAAAAAGGATGTGCCCAGGGTTCCCTGGCCCTGGGCTGGGGCCTCACTGCAAAAAAACCTTACATCGAAGGATGGACCCCAGACCGAAGTTGTCCCCACGTCAGACTTGTGCTGCCCTGATAGACCCAAGGGAGCCCTACAAACTGACATCAGGAACCTGGACTGCTGAGTTTTCTTTCCCAGGGAAAGTGACCGAAGGATGTGCCCAGGGGCCCCTGGCCCTGACTGCAAAAAATCCTTATATCGAAGGATGGACCCCACACCGAAGTTGTCCCCACCTCAAACTTGTGCTGCCCTGATACACCCAAGGGAGCCCTACAAACTGACATCAGGAACCTGGACTGCTGAGTTTTCTTTCCCAGGGAAAATGGAAAAAGGATGTGCCCAGGGGCCCCTGGCCCTGGGCCCCGGGCCCTGACTGCAAAAAATCCATATATCGAAGGATGGACCCAACACCGAAGTTGTCCCCACCTCAAACTTGTGCTGCCCTGATAGACCCAAGGGAACCCTACAAATTGACATCAGGAACCTGGACTGCTGAGTTTTCTTTCCCAGGGAAAATGGAAAAAGGATGTGCCCAGGGGCCCCTGGCCCTGACTGCAAAAAATCCTTATATCGAAGGATGGACCCCACACCGAAGTTGTCCCCACCTCAAACTTGTGCTGCCCTGATAGACCCAAGGGAGCCCTACAAACTGACATCAGGAACCTGGACTGCTGAGTTTTCTTTCCCAGGGAAAATGGAAAAAGGATGTGCCCAGGGGCCCCTGGCCCTGACTGCAATAAATCCTTATATCGAAGGATGGACCCAACACCGAAATTGTCCCCACCTCAAACTTGTGCTGCCCTGATAGACCCAAGGGAGCCCTACAAACTGACATCAGGAACCTGGACTGCTGAGTTTTCTTTCCCAGGGAAAATGGAAAAAGGATGTGCCCAGGGGCCCCTGGCCCTGACTGCAAAAAATCCTTATATCGAAGGATGGACCCCACACCGAAGTTGTCCCCACCTCAAACTTGTGCTGCCCTGATAGACCCAAGGGAGCCCTACAAACTGACATCAGGAACCTGGACTGCTGAGTTTTCTTTCCCAGGGAAAATGGAAAAAGGATGTGCCCAGGGGCCTCACTGCAAAGAATCCTTATATCGAAGGATGGACCCCAGACCGAAGTTGTCCCCACCTCAAACTTGTGCTGCCCTGATAGACCCAAGGGAGCCCTACAAACTGACATCAGGAACCTGGACTGCTGAGTTTTCTTTCCCAGGGAAAATGGAAAAAGGATGTGCCCAGGGGCCCCTGACTGCAAAAAATCCTTATATCGAAGGATGGACCCCACACCGAAGATGTCCCCACCTCAAACTTGTGCTGCCCTGAAAGACCCAAGGGAGCCCTACAAACTGACATCAGGAACCTGGACTGCTGAGTTTTCTTTCCCAGGGAAAATGGAAAAAGGATGTGCCCAGGGGCCCCTGGCCCTGACTGCAAAAAATCCTTATATCGAAGGATGGACCCCACACCGAAGTTGTCCCCACCTCAAACTTGTGCTGCCCTGATAGACCCAAGGGAGCCCTACAGACTGACATCAGGAACCTGGACTGCTGACTTTTCTTTCCCAGGGAAAATGGAAAAAGGATGTGCCCAGGGGCCCCTGGCCCTGACTGCAAAAAATCCTTATATCGAAGGATGGACCCGACACCGAAGTTGTCCCCACCTCAAACTTGTGCTGCCCTGATAGACCCAAGGGAGCCCTACAAACTGACATCAGGAACCTGGACTGCTGAGTTTTCTTTCCCAGGGAAAATGGAAAAAGGATGTGCCCAGGGGCCCCTGGCCCTGACTGCAATAAATCCTTATATCGAAGGATGGACCCAACAGCGAAATTGTCCCCACCTCAAACTTGTGCTGCCCTGATAGACCCAAGGGAGCCCTACAAACTGACATCAGGAACCTGGACTGCTGAGTTTTCTTTCCCAGGGAAAATGGAAAAAGGATGTGCCCAGGGGCCCCTGGACATGGGCTGGGGCCACACTGCAAAGAATCCTTATATCGAAGGATGGACCCCACACCGAAGTTGTCCCCACCTCAAACTTGTGCTGCCCTGATAGACCCAAGGGAACCCTACAAACTGACATCAGGAACCTGGACTGCTGAGTTTTCTTTCCCAGGGAAAATGGAAAAAGGATGTGCCCAGGGGCCCCTGGCTCTGGGCTGGGGCCTCACTGCAAAGAATCCTTATATTGAAGGATGGACCCCACACCGAAGTTGTCCCCACCCCAAACTTGTGCTGCCCTGATAGACCCAAGGGAGCCCTACAAACTGACATCAGGAACCTGGACTGCTGAGTTTTCTTTCCCAGGGAAAATGGAAAAAGGATGTGCCCAGGGGCCCCTGGCCCTGACTGCAAAGAATCCTTATATCGAAGTATGGACCTCACACCGAAGTTGTCCCCACCTCAAACTTGTGCTGCCCTGATAGACCCAAGGGAGCCCTACAAACTGACATCAGGAACCTGGACTGCTGAGTTTTCTTTCCCAGGGAAAATGGAAAAAGGATGTGCCCAGGGGCCCCTGGCCCTGACTGCAAAAAATCCTTATATCGAAGGATGGACCCCACACCGAAGTTGTCCCCACCTCAAACTTGTGCTGCCCTGATAGACCCAAGGGAGCCCTACAAACTGACATCAGGAACCTGGACTGCTGAGTTTTCTTTCCCAGGGAAAATGGAAAAAGGATGTGCCCAGGGGCCCCTGGCCCTGACTGCAAAGAATCCTTATATCGAAGGATGGACCCCACACCGAAGTTGTCCCCACCTCAAACTTGTGCTGCCCTGATAGACCCAAGGGAGCCCTACAAACTGACATCAGGAACCTGGACTGCTGAGTTTTCTTTCCCAGGGAAAATGGAAAAAGGAGGTGCCCTGGGGCCCCTGGCCCTGACTGCAAAGAATCCTTATATCGAAGGATGGACCCCACACCGAAGTTGTCCCCACCTCAAACTTGTGCTGCCCTGATAGACCCAAGGGAGCCCTACAAACTGACATCAGCAACCTGGACTGCTGAGTTTTCTTTCCCAGGGAAAATGGAAAAAGGATGTGCCCAGGGGCCCCTGGCCCTGGGCCCCGGGCCCTGACTGCAAAAAATCCTTATATCGAAGGATGGACCCAACACCGAAGTTGTCCCCACCTCAAACTTGTGCTGCCCTGATAGACCCAAGGGAACCCTACAAATTGACATCAGGAACCTGGACTGCTGAGTTTTCTTTCCCAGGGAAAATGGAAAAAGGATGTGCCCAGGGGCCCCTGGCCCTGACTGCAAAAAATCCTTATATCGAAGGATGGACCCCACACCGAAGTTGTCCCCACCTCAAACTTGTGCTGCCCTGATAGACCCAAGGGAGCCCTACAAACTGACATCAGCAACCTGGACTGCTGAGTTTTCTTTCCCAGGGAAAATGGAAAAACGATGTGCCCAGGGGCCCTTGGCCCTGACTGCAATAAATCCTTATATCGAAGGATGGACCCAACACCGAAATTGTCCCCACCTCAAACTTGTGCTGCCCTGATAGACCCAAGGGAGCCCTACAAACTGACATCAGGAACCTGGACTGCTGAGTTTTCTTTCCCAGGGAAAATGGAAAAAGGATGTGCCCAGGGGCCCCTGGCCCTGACTGCAAAAAATCCTTATATCGAAGGATGGACCCCACACCGAAGTTGTCCCCACCTCAAACTTGTGCTGCCCTGATAGACCCAAGGGAGCCCTACAAACTGACATCAGGAACCTGGACTGCTGAGTTTTCTTTCCCAGGGAAAATGAAAAAAGGATGTGCCCAGGGGCCCCTGGCCCGGGGCTGGGGCCTCACTTCAAAGAATCCTTATATCGAAGGATGGACCCCACACCGAAGTTGTCCCCACCTCAAACTTGTGCTGCCCTGATAGACCCAAGGGAGCCCTACAAACTGACATCAGGAACCTGGACTGCTGAGTTTTCTTTCCCAGGGAAAATGGAAAAAGGATGTGCCCAGGGGCCTCACTGCAAAGAATCCTTATATCGAAGGATGGACCCCACACCGAAGTTGTCCCCACCTCAAACTTGTGCTGCCCTGATAGACCCAAGGGAGCCCTACAAACTGACATCAGGAACCTGGACTGCTGAGTTTTCTTTCCCAGGGAAAATGGAAAAAGGATGTGCCCAGGGGCCCCTGACTGCAAAAAATCCTTATATCGAAGGATGGACCCCACACCGAAGATGTCCCCACCTCAAACTTGTGCTGCCCTGATAGACCCAAGGGAGCCCTACAAACTGACATCAGGAACCTGGACTGCTGAGTTTTCTTTCCCAGGGAAAATGGAAAAAGGAAGTGCCCAGGGGTCCCTGGCCCTGACTGCAAAAAATCCTTATATCGAAGGATGGACCCCACACCGAAGTTGTCCCCACCTCAAACTTGTGCTGCCCTGATAGACCCAAGGGAGCCCTACAAACTGACATCAGGAACCTGGACTGCTGAGTTTTCTTTCCCAGGGAAAATGGAAAAAGGATGTGCCCAGGGGCCCCTGGTCCTGGGCTGGGGCCTCACTGCAAAGAATCCTTATATCGAAGGATGGACCCCACACCGAAGTTGTCCCCACCTCAAACTTGTGCTGCCCTGATAGACCCAAGGGAGCCCTACAAACTGACATCAGGAACCTGGACTGCTGAGTTTTCTTTCCCAGGGAAAATGGAAAAAGGATGTGCCCAGGGGCCCCTGGCCCTGACTGCAAAGAATCCTTATATCGAAGGATGGACCCCACACCGAAGTTGTCCCCACCTCAAACTTGTGCTGCCCTGAAAGACCCAAGGGAGCCCTACAAACTGACATCAGGAACCTGGACTGCTGAGTTTTCTTTCCCAGAGAAAATGAAAAAAGGATGTGCCCAGGGGCCCCTGACCCTGGGCTGGGGCCTCACTGCAAAGAATCCTTATATCGAAGGATGGACCCCACACCGAAGTTGTCCCCACCTCAAACTTGTGCTGCCCTGATAGACCCAAGGGAGCCCTACAAACTGACATCAGGAACCTGGACTGCTGAGTTTTCTTTCCCAGGGAAAATGGAAAAAGGATGTGCCCAGGGGCCTCACTGCAAAGAATCCTTATATCGAAGGATGGAGCCCAGACCGAAGTTGTCCCCACCTCAAACTTGTGCTGCCCTGATAGACCCAAGGGAGCCCTACAAACTGACATCAGGAACCTGGACTGCTGAGTTTTCTTTCCCAGGGAAAATGGAAAAAGGATGTGCCCGGGGGCCCCTGGCCCTGACTGCAAAAAATCCTTATATCGAAGGATGGACCCCAGACTGAAGTTGTCCCCACCTCAAACTTGTGCTGCCCTGATAGACCCAAGGGAGCCCTACAAACTGACATCAGGAACCTGGACTGCTGAGTTTTCTTTCCCAGGGAAAATGGCCAAAGGATGTGCCCAGGGGCCCCTGGCACTGGGCAGGGACCTCACTGCAAAGAATCCTTATATCGAAGGATGGACCCCACACCGAAGTTGTCCCCACCTCAAACTTGTGCTGCCCTGATAGACCCAAGGGAGCCCTACAAACTGACATCAGCAACCTGGACTGCTGAGTTTTCTTTCCCAGGGAAAATGGAAAAAGGATGTGCCCAGGGGCCCCTGGCCCTGACTGCAAAGAATCCTTATATCGAAGGATGGACCCCACACCGAAGTTGTCCCCACCTCAAACTAGTGCTGCCCTGATAGACCCAAGGGAACCCTACAAACTGACATCAGGAAACTGGACTGCTGAGTTTTCTTTCCCAGGAAAAATGGAAAAAGGATGTGCCCAGGGTTCCCTGGCCCTGGGCTGGGGCCTCACTGCAAAAAAACCTTACATCGAAGGATGGACCCCAGACCGAAGTTGTCCCCACGTCAGACTTGTGCTGCCCTGATAGACCCAAGGGAGCCCTACAAACTGACATCAGGAACCTGGACTGCTGAGTTTTCTTTCCCGGGGAAAGTGACCGAAGGATGTGCCCAGGGGCCCCTGGCCCTGACTGCAAAAAATCCTTATATCGAAGGATGGACCCCACACCGAAGTTGTCCCCACCTCAAACTTGTGCTGCCCTGATACACCCAAGGGAGCCCTACAAACTGACATCAGGAACCTGGACTGCTGAGTTTTCTTTCCCAGGGAAAATGGAAAAAGGATGTGCCCAGGGGCCCCTGGCCCTGGGCCCCGGGCCCTGACTGCAAAAAATCCATATATCGAAGGATGGACCCAACACCGAAGTTGTCCCCACCTCAAACTTGTGCTGCCCTGATAGACCCAAGGGAACCCTACAAATTGACATCAGGAACCTGGACTGCTGAGTTTTCTTTCCCAGGGAAAATGGAAAAAGGATGTGCCCAGGGGCCCCTGGCCCTGACTGCAAAAAATCCTTATATCGAAGGATGGACCCCACACCGAAGTTGTCCCCACCTCAAACTTGTGCTGCCCTGATAGACCCAAGGGAGCCCTACAAACTGACATCAGGAACCTGGACTGCTGAGTTTTCTTTCCCAGGGAAAATGGAAAAAGGATGTGCCCAGGGGCCCCTGGCCCTGACTGCAATAAATCCTTATATCGAAGGATGGACCCAACACCGAAATTGTCCCCACCTCAAACTTGTGCTGCCCTGATAGACCCAAGGGAGCCCTACAAACTGACATCAGGAACCTGGACTGCTGAGTTTTCTTTCCCAGGGAAAATGGAAAAAGGATGTGCCCAGGGGCCCCTGGCCCTGACTGCAAAAAATCCTTATATCGAAGGATGGACCCCACACCGAAGTTGTCCCCACCTCAAACTTGTGCTGCCCTGATAGACCCAAGGGAGCCCTACAAACTGACATCAGGAACCTGGACTGCTGAGTTTTCTTTCCCAGGGAAAATGAAAAAAGGATGTGCCCAGGGGCCCCTGGCCCGGGGCTGGGGCCTCACTTCAAAGAATCCTTATATCGAAGGATGGACCCCACACCGAAGTTGTCCCCACCTCAAACTTGTGCTGCCCTGATAGACCCAAGGGAGCCCTACAAACTGACATCAGGAACCTGGACTGCTGAGTTTTCTTTCCCAGGGAAAATGGAAAAAGGATGTGCCCAGGGGCCTCACTGCAAAGAATCCTTATATCGAAGGATGGACCCCACACCGAAGTTGTCCCCACCTCAAACTTGTGCTGCCCTGATAGACCCAAGGGAGCCCTACAAACTGACATCAGGAACCTGGACTGCTGAGTTTTCTTTCCCAGGGAAAATGGAAAAAGGATGTGCCCAGGGGCCCCTGACTGCAAAAAATCCTTATATCGAAGGATGGACCCCACACCGAAGATGTCCCCACCTCAAACTTGTGCTGCCCTGATAGACCCAAGGGAGCCCTACAAACTGACATCAGGAACCTGGACTGCTGAGTTTTCTTTCCCAGGGAAAATGGAAAAAGGAAGTGCCCAGGGGTCCCTGGCCCTGACTGCAAAAAATCCTTATATCGAAGGATGGACCCCACACCGAAGTTGTCCCCACCTCAAACTTGTGCTGCCCTGATAGACCCAAGGGAGCCCTACAAACTGACATCAGGAACCTGGACTGCTGAGTTTTCTTTCCCAGGGAAAATGGAAAAAGGATGTGCCCAGGGGCCCCTGGTCCTGGGCTGGGGCCTCACTGCAAAGAATCCTTATATCGAAGGATGGACCCCACACCGAAGTTGTCCCCACCTCAAACTTGTGCTGCCCTGATAGACCCAAGGGAGCCCTACAAACTGACATCAGGAACCTGGACTGCTGAGTTTTCTTTCCCAGGGAAAATGGAAAAAGGATGTGCCCAGGGGCCCCTGGCCCTGACTGCAAAGAATCCTTATATCGAAGGATGGACCCCACACCGAAGTTGTCCCCACCTCAAACTTGTGCTGCCCTGAAAGACCCAAGGGAGCCCTACAAACTGACATCAGGAACCTGGACTGCTGAGTTTTCTTTCCCAGAGAAAATGAAAAAAGGATGTGCCCAGGGGCCCCTGACCCTGGGCTGGGGCCTCACTGCAAAGAATCCTTATATCGAAGGATGGACCCCACACCGAAGTTGTCCCCACCTCAAACTTGTGCTGCCCTGATAGACCCAAGGGAGCCCTACAAACTGACATCAGGAACCTGGACTGCTGAGTTTTCTTTCCCAGGGAAAATGGAAAAAGGATGTGCCCAGGGGCCTCACTGCAAAGAATCCTTATATCGAAGGATGGAGCCCAGACCGAAGTTGTCCCCACCTCAAACTTGTGCTGCCCTGATAGACCCAAGGGAGCCCTACAAACTGACATCAGGAACCTGGACTGCTGAGTTTTCTTTCCCAGGGAAAATGGAAAAAGGATGTGCCCGGGGGCCCCTGGCCCTGACTGCAAAAAATCCTTATATCGAAGGATGGACCCCAGACTGAAGTTGTCCCCACCTCAAACTTGTGCTGCCCTGATAGACCCAAGGGAGCCCTACAAACTGACATCAGGAACCTGGACTGCTGAGTTTTCTTTCCCAGGGAAAATGGCCAAAGGATGTGCCCAGGGGCCCCTGGCACTGGGCAGGGACCTCACTGCAAAGAATCCTTATATCGAAGGATGGACCCCACACCGAAGTTGTCCCCACCTCAAACTTGTGCTGCCCTGATAGACCCAAGGGAGCCCTACAAACTGACATCAGCAACCTGGACTGCTGAGTTTTCTTTCCCAGGGAAAATGGAAAAAGGATGTGCCCAGGGGCCCCTGGCCCTGACTGCAAAGAATCCTTATATCGAAGGATGGACCCCACACCGAAGTTGTCCCCACCTCAAACTAGTGCTGCCCTGATAGACCCAAGGGAACCCTACAAACTGACATCAGGAAACTGGACTGCTGAGTTTTCTTTCCCAGGAAAAATGGAAAAAGGATGTGCCCAGGGTTCCCTGGCCCTGGGCTGGGGCCTCACTGCAAAAAAACCTTACATCGAAGGATGGACCCCAGACCGAAGTTGTCCCCACGTCAGACTTGTGCTGCCCTGATAGACCCAAGGGAGCCCTACAAACTGACATCAGGAACCTGGACTGCTGAGTTTTCTTTCCCGGGGAAAGTGACCGAAGGATGTGCCCAGGGGCCCCTGGCCCTGACTGCAAAAAATCCTTATATCGAAGGATGGACCCCACACCGAAGTTGTCCCCACCTCAAACTTGTGCTGCCCTGATACACCCAAGGGAGCCCTACAAACTGACATCAGGAACCTGGACTGCTGAGTTTTCTTTCCCAGGGAAAATGGAAAAAGGATGTGCCCAGGGGCCCCTGGCCCTGGGCCCCGGGCCCTGACTGCAAAAAATCCATATATCGAAGGATGGACCCAACACCGAAGTTGTCCCCACCTCAAACTTGTGCTGCCCTGATAGACCCAAGGGAACCCTACAAATTGACATCAGGAACCTGGACTGCTGAGTTTTCTTTCCCAGGGAAAATGGAAAAAGGATGTGCCCAGGGGCCCCTGGCCCTGACTGCAAAAAATCCTTATATCGAAGGATGGACCCCACACCGAAGTTGTCCCCACCTCAAACTTGTGCTGCCCTGATAGACCCAAGGGAGCCCTACAAACTGACATCAGGAACCTGGACTGCTGAGTTTTCTTTCCCAGGGAAAATGGAAAAAGGATGTGCCCAGGGGCCCCTGGCCCTGACTGCAATAAATCCTTATATCGAAGGATGGACCCAACACCGAAATTGTCCCCACCTCAAACTTGTGCTGCCCTGATAGACCCAAGGGAGCCCTACAAACTGACATCAGGAACCTGGACTGCTGAGTTTTCTTTCCCAGGGAAAATGGAAAAAGGATGTGCCCAGGGGCCCCTGGCCCTGACTGCAAAAAATCCTTATATCGAAGGATGGACCCCACACCGAAGTTGTCCCCACCTCAAACTTGTGCTGCCCTGATAGACCCAAGGGAGCCCTACAAACTGACATCAGGAACCTGGACTGCTGAGTTTTCTTTCCCAGGGAAAATGGAAAAAGGATGTGCCCAGGGGCCTCACTGCAAAGAATCCTTATATCGAAGGATGGACCCCAGACCGAAGTTGTCCCCACCTCAAACTTGTGCTGCCCTGATAGACCCAAGGGAGCCCTACAAACTGACATCAGGAACCTGGACTGCTGAGTTTTCTTTCCCAGGGAAAATGGAAAAAGGATGTGCCCAGGGGCCCCTGACTGCAAAAAATCCTTATATCGAAGGATGGACCCCACACCGAAGATGTCCCCACCTCAAACTTGTGCTGCCCTGATAGACCCAAGGGAGCCCTACAAACTGACATCAGGAACCTGGACTGCTGAGTTTTCTTTCCCAGGGAAAATGGAAAAAGGATGTGCCCAGGGGCCCCTGGCCCTGACTGCAAAAAATCCTTATATCGAAGGATGGACCCCACACCGAAGTTGTCCCCACCTCAAACTTGTGCTGCCCTGATAGACCCAAGGGAGCCCTACAGACTGACATCAGGAACCTGGACTGCTGACTTTTCTTTCCCAGGGAAAATGGAAAAAGGATGTGCCCAGGGGCCCCTGGCCCTGACTGCAAAAAATCCTTATATCGAAGGATGGACCCCACACCGAAGTTGTCCCCACCTCAAACTTGTGCTGCCCTGATAGACCCAAGGGAGCCCTACAAACTGACATCAGGAACCTGGACTGCTGAGTTTTCTTTCCCAGGGAAAATGGAAAAAGGATGTGCCCAGGGGCCCCTGGCCCTGACTGCAATAAATCCTTATATCGAAGGATGGACCCAACAGCGAAATTGTCCCCACCTCAAACTTGTGCTGCCCTGATAGACCCAAGGGAGCCCTACAAACTGACATCAGGAACCTGGACTGCTGAGTTTTCTTTCCCAGGGAAAATGGAAAAAGGATGTGCCCAGGGGCCCCTGGACATGGGCTGGGGCCACACTGCAAAGAATCCTTATATCGAAGGATGGACCCCACACCGAAGTTGTCCCCACCTCAAACTTGTGCTGCCCTGATAGACCCAAGGGAACCCTACAAACTGACATCAGGAACCTGGACTGCTGAGTTTTCTTTCCCAGGGAAAATGGAAAAAGGATGTGCCCAGGGGCCCCTGGCTCTGGGCTGGGGCCTCACTGCAAAGAATCCTTATATTGAAGGATGGACCCCACACCGAAGTTGTCCCCACCCCAAACTTGTGCTGCCCTGATAGACCCAAGGGAGCCCTACAAACTGACATCAGGAACCTGGACTGGTGAGTTTTCTTTCCCAGGGAAAATGGAAAAAGGATGTGCCCAGGGGCCCCTGGCCCTGACTGCAAAGAATCCTTATATCGAAGGATGGACCTCACACCGAAGTTGTCCCCACCTCAAACTTGTGCTGCCCTGATAGACCCAAGGGAGCCCTACAAACTGACATCAGCAACCTGGACTGCTGAGTTTTCTTTCCCAGGGAAAATGGAAAAAGGATGTGCCCAGGGGCCCCTGGCCCTGACTGCAAAGAATCCTTATATCGAAGGATGGACCCCACACCAAAGATGTCCCCACCTCAAACTTGTGCTGCCCTGATAGACCCAAGGGAGCCCTACAAACTGACATCAGGAACCTGGACTGCTTAGTTTTCTTTCCCAGGGAAAATGGAAAAAGGATGTGCCCAGGGGCCCCTGGCCCTGACTGCAAAGAATCCTTATATCGAAGGATGGACCCCACACCGAAGTTGTCCCCACCTCAAACTTGTGCTGCCCTGATAGACCCAAGGGAGCCCTACAAACTGACATCAGGAACCTGGACTGCTGAGTTTTCTTTCCCAGGGAAAATGGAAAAAGGAGGTGCCCTGGGGCCCCTGGCCCTGACTGCAAAAAATCCTTATATCGAAGGATGGACCCCACACCGAAGTTGTCCCCACCTCAAACTTGTGCTGCCCTGATAGACCCAAGGGAGCCCTACAAACTGACATCAGGAACCTGGACTGCTGAGTTTTCTTTCCCAGGGAAAATGGAAAAAGGATGTGCCCAGGGGCCCCTGGCCCTGGGCCCCGGGCCCTGACTGCAAAAAATCCTTATATCGAAGGATGGACCCAACACCGAAGTTGTCCCCACCTCAAACTTGTGCTGCCCTGATAGACCCAAGGGAACCCTACAAATTGACATCAGGAACCTGGACTGCTGAGTTTTCTTTCCCAGGGAAAATGGAAAAAGGATGTGCCCAGGGGCCCCTGGCCCTGACTGCAAAAAATCCTTATATCGAAGGATGGACCCCACACCGAAGTTGTCCCCACCTCAAACTTGTGCTGCCCTGATAGACCCAAGGGAGCCCTACAAACTGACATCAGCAACCTGGACTGCTGAGTTTTCTTTCCCAGGGAAAATGGAAAAACGATGTGCCCAGGGGCCCTTGGCCCTGACTGCAATAAATCCTTATATCGAAGGATGGACCCAACACCGAAATTGTCCCCACCTCAAACTTGTGCTGCCCTGATAGACCCAAGGGAGCCCTACAAACTGACATCAGGAACCTGGACTGCTGAGTTTTCTTTCCCAGGGAAAATGGAAAAAGGATGTGCCCAGGGGCCCCTGGCCCTGACTGCAAAGAATCCTTATATCGAAGGATGGACCCCACACCGAAGTTGTCCCCACCTCAAACTTGTGCTGCCCTGATAGACCCAAGGGAGCCCTACAAACTGACATCAGGAACCTGGACTGCTGAGTTTTCTTTCCCAGGGAAAATGGAAAAAGGATGTGCCCAGGGGCCTCACTGCAAAGAATCCTTATATCGAAGGATGGACCCCACACCGAAGTTGTCCCCACCTCAAACTTGTGCTGCCCTGATAGACCCAAGGGAGCCCTACAAACTGACATCAGGAACCTGGACTGCTGAGTTTTCTTTCCCAGGGAAAATGGAAAAAGGATGTGCCCAGGGGCCCCTGACTGCAAAAAATCCTTATATCGAAGGATGGACCCCACACCGAACATGTCCCCACCTCAAACTTGTGCTGCCCTGATAGACCCAAGGGAGCCCTACAAACTGACATCAGGAACCTGGACTGCTGAGTTTTCTTTCCCAGGGAAAATGGAAAAAGGAAGTGCCCAGGGGTCCCTGGCCCTGACTGCAAAAAATCCTTATATCGAAGGATGGACCCCACACCGAAGTTGTCCCCACCTCAAACTTGTGCTGCCCTGATAGACCCAAGGGAGCCCTACAAACTGACATCAGGAACCTGGACTGCTGAGTTTTCTTTCCCAGGGAAAATGGAAAAAGGATGTGCCCAGGGGCCCCTGGTCCTGGGCTGGGGCCTCACTGCAAAGAATCCTTATATCGAAGGATGGACCCCACACCGAAGTTGTCCCCACCTCAAACTTGTGCTGCCCTGATAGACCCAAGGGAGCCCTACAAACTGACATCAGGAACCTGGACTGCTGAGTTTTCTTTCCCAGGGAAAATGGAAAAAGGATGTGCCCAGGGGCCCCTGGCCCTGACTGCAAAGAATCCTTATATCGAAGGATGGACCCCACACCGAAGTTGTCCCCACCTCAAACTTGTGCTGCCCTGAAAGACCCAAGGGAGCCCTACAAACTGACATCAGGAACCTGGACTGCTGAGTTTTCTTTCCCAGAGAAAATGAAAAAAGGATGTGCCCAGGGGCCCCTGACCCTGGGCTGGGGCCTCACTGCAAAGAATCCTTATATCGAAGGATGGACCCCACACCGAAGTTGTCCCCACCTCAAACTTGTGCTGCCCTGATAGACCCAAGGGAGCCCTACAAACTGACATCAGGAACCTGGACTGCTGAGTTTTCTTTCCCAGGGAAAATGGAAAAAGGATGTGCCCAGGGGCCTCACTGCAAAGAATCCTTATATCGAAGGATGGAGCCCAGACCGAAGTTGTCCCCACCTCAAACTTGTGCTGCCCTGATAGACCCAAGGGAGCCCTACAAACTGACATCAGGAACCTGGACTGCTGAGTTTTCTTTCCCAGGGAAAATGGAAAAAGGATGTGCCCAGGGGCCCCTGGCCCTGACTGCAAAAAATCCTTATATCGAAGGATGGACCCCACACCGAAGTTGTCCCCACCTCAAACTTGTGCTGCCCTGATAGACCCAAGGGAGCCCTACAAACTGACATCAGGAACCTGGACTGCTGAGTTTTCTTTCCCAGGGAAAATGGAAAAAGGATGTGCCCAGGGGCCCCTGGTCCTGGGCTGGGGCCTCACTGCAAAGAATCCTTATATCGAAGGATGGACCCCACACCGAAGTTGTCCCCACCTCAAACTTGTGCTGCCCTGATAGACCCAAGGGAGCCCTACAAACTGACATCAGGAACCTGGACTGCTGAGTTTTCTTTCCCAGGGAAAATGGAAAAAGGATGTGCCCAGGGGCCTCACTGCAAAGAATCCTTATATCGAAGGATGGACCCCAGACCGAAGTTGTCCCCACCTCAAGCTTGTGCTGCCCTGATAGACCCAAGGGAGCCCTACAAACTGACATCAGGAACCTGGACTGCTGAGTTTTCTTTCCCAGGGAAAATGGAAAAAGGTTGTGCCCAGGGGCCCCTGACTGCAAAAAATCCTTATATCGAAGGATGGAGCCCACACCGAAGATGTCCCCACCTCAAACTTGTGCTGCCCTGATAGACCCAAGGGAGCCCTACAAACTGACATCAGGAACCTGGACTGCTGAGTTTTCTTTCCCAGGGAAAATGGAAAAAGGATGTGCCCAGGGGCCCCTGGCGCTGGGCTGGGACCGGACTGCAAAGAATCCTTATATCGAAGGATGGACCCCACACCGAAGTTGTCCCCACCTCAAACTTGTGCTGCCCTGATAGACCCAAGGGAGCCCTAAAAACTGACATCAGGAACCTGGACTGCTGAGTTTTCTTTCCCAGGGAAAATGTAAAAAGGATGTGCCCAGGGGCCCCTGGCCCTGACTGCAAAAAATCCTTATATCGAAGGATGGACCCCACACCGAAGTTGTCCCCACCTCAAACTTGTGCTGCCCTGATAGACCCAAGGGAACCCTACAAATTGACATCAGGAACCTGGACTGCTGAGTTTTCTTTCCCAGGGAAAATGAAAAAAGGATGTGCCCGGGGCCCCTGGCCCGGGGCTGGGGCCTCACTTCAAAGAATCCTTATATCGAAGGATGGACCCCACACCGAAGTTGTCCCCACCTCAAACTTGTGCTGCCCTGATAGACCCAAGGGAGCCCTACAAACTGACATCAGGAACCTGGACTGCTGAGTTTTCTTTCCCAGGGAAAATGGAAAAAGGATGTGCCCAGGGGCCTCACTGCAAAGAATCCTTATATCGAAGGATGGACCCCACACCGAAGTTGTCCCCACCTCAAACTTGTGCTGCCCTGATAGACCCAAGGGAGCCCTACAAACTGACATCAGGAACCTGGACTGCTGAGTTTTCTTTCCCAGGGAAAATGGAAAAAGGATGTGCCCAGGGGCCCCTGACTGCAAAAAATCCTTATATCGAAGGATGGACCCCACACCGAAGATGTCCCCACCTCAAACTTGTGCTGCCCTGATAGACCCAAGGGAGCCCTACAAACTGACATCAGGAACCTGGACTGCTGAGTTTTCTTTCCCAGGGAAAATGGAAAAAGGAAGTGCCCAGGGGTCCCTGGCCCTGACTGCAAAAAATCCTTATATCGAAGGATGGACCCCACACCGAAGTTGTCCCCACCTCAAACTTGTGCTGCCCTGATAGACCCAAGGGAGCCCTACAAACTGACATCAGGAACCTGGACTGCTGAGTTTTCTTTCCCAGGGAAAATGGAAAAAGGATGTGCCCAGGGGCCCCTGGCGCTGGGCTGGGGCCTCACTGCAAAGAATCCTTATATCGAAGGATGGACCCCACACCGAAGTTGTCCCCACCTCAAACTTGTGCTGCCCTGATAGACCCAAGGGAGCCCTACAAACTGACATCAGGAACCTGGACTGCTGAGTTTTCTTTCCCAGGGAAAATGGAAAAAGGATGTGCCCAGGGGCCCCTGGCCCTGACTGCAAAGAATCCTTATATCGAAGGATGGACCCCACACCGAAGTTGTCCCCACCTCAAACTTGTGCTGCCCTGAAAGACCCAAGGGAGCCCTACAAACTGACATCAGGAACCTGGACTGCTGAGTTTTCTTTCCCAGAGAAAATGAAAAAAGGATGTGCCCAGGGGCCCCTGACCCTGGGCTGGGGCCTCACTGCAAAGAATCCTTATATCGAAGGATGGACCCCACACCGAAGTTGTCCCCACCTCAAACTTGTGCTGCCCTGATAGACCCAAGGGAGCCCTACAAACTGACATCAGGAACCTGGACTGCTGAGTTTTCTTTCCCAGGGAAAATGGAAAAAGGATGTGCCCAGGGGCCTCACTGCAAAGAATCCTTATATCGAAGGATGGAGCCCAGACCGAAGTTGTCCCCACCTCAAACTTGTGCTGCCCTGATAGACCCAAGGGAGCCCTACAAACTGACATCAGGAACCTGGACTGCTGAGTTTTCTTTCCCAGGGAAAATGGAAAAAGGATGTGCCCAGGGGCCCCTGGCCCTGACTGCAAAAAATCCTTATATCGAAGGATGGACCCCACACCGAAGTTGTCCCCACCTCAAACTTGTGCTGCCCTGATAGACCCAAGGGAGCCCTACAAACTGACATCAGGAACCTGGACTGCTGAGTTTTCTTTCCCAGGGAAAATGGAAAAAGGATGTGCCCAGGGGCCCCTGGTCCTGGGCTGGGGCCTCACTGCAAAGAATCCTTATATCGAAGGATGGACCCCACACCGAAGTTGTCCCCAGCTCAAACTTGTGCTGCCCTGATAGACCCAAGGGAGCCCTACAAACTGACATCAGGAACCTGGACTGCTGAGTTTTCTTTCCCAGGGAAAATGGAAAAAGGATGTGCCCAGGGGCCTCACTGCAAAGAATCCTTATATCGAAGGATGGACCCCAGACCGAAGTTGTCCCCACCTCAAGCTTGTGCTGCCCTGATAGACCCAAGGGAGCCCTACAAACTGACATCAGGAACCTGGACTGCTGAGTTTTCTTTCCCAGGGAAAATGGAAAAAGGTTGTGCCCAGGGGCCCCTGACTGCAAAAAATCCTTATATCGAAGGATGGAGCCCACACCGAAGATGTCCCCACCTCAAACTTGTGCTGCCCTGATAGACCCAAGGGAGCCCTACAAACTGACATCAGGAACCTGGACTGCTGAGTTTTCTTTCCCAGGGAAAATGGAAAAAGGATGTGCCCAGGGGCCCCTGGCGCTGGGCTGGGACCGGACTGCAAAGAATCCTTATATCGAAGGATGGACCCCACACCGAAGTTGTCCCCACCTCAAACTTGTGCTGCCCTGATAGACCCAAGGGAGCCCTAAAAACTGACATCAGGAACCTGGACTGCTGAGTTTTCTTTCCCAGGGAAAATGTAAAAAGGATGTGCCCAGGGGCCCCTGGCCCTGACTGCAAAAAATCCTTATATCGAAGGATGGACCCCACACCGAAGTTGTCCCCACCTCAAACTTGTGCTGCCCTGATAGACCCAAGGGAGCCCTACAAACTGACATCAGGAACCTGGACTGCTGAGTTTTCTTTCCCAGGGAAAATGAAAAAAGGATGTGCCCAGGGGCCCCTGACCCTGGGCTGGGGCCTCACTGCAAAGAATCCTTATATCGAAGGATGGACCCCACACCGAAGTTGTCCCCACCTCAAACTTGTGCTGCCCTGATAGACCCAAGGGAGCCCTACAAACTGACATCAGGAACCTGGACTGCTGAGTTTTCTTTCCCAGGGAAAATGGAAAAAGGAGGTGCCCTGGGGCCCCTGGCCCTGACTGCAAAGAATCCTTATATCGAAGGATGGACCCCACACCGAAGTTGTCCCCACCTCAAACTTGTGCTGCCCTGATAGACCCAAGGGAGCCCTACAAACTGACATCAGGAACCTGGACTGCTGAGTTTTCTTTCCCAGGGAAAATGGAAAAAGGATGTGCCCAGGGGCCCCTGGCCCTGGGCCCCGGGCCCTGACTGCAAAAAATCCTTATATCGAAGGATGGACCCAACACCGAAGTTGTCCCCACCTCAAACTTGTGCTGCCCTGATAGACCCAAGGGAACCCTACAAATTGACATCAGGAACCTGGACTGCTGAGTTTTCTTTCCCAGGGAAAATGGAAAAAGGATGTGCCCAGGGGCCCCTGGCCCTGACTGCAAAAAATCCTTATATCGAAGGATGGACCCCACACCGAAGTTGTCCCCACCTCAAACTTGTGCTGCCCTGATAGACCCAAGGGAGCCCTACAAACTGACATCAGCAACCTGGACTGCTGAGTTTTCTTTCCCAGGGAAAATGGAAAAACGATGTGCCCAGGGGCCCTTGGCCCTGACTGCAATAAATCCTTATATCGAAGGATGGACCCAACAGCGAAATTGTCCCCACCTCAAACTTGTGCTGCCCTGATAGACCCAAGGGAGCCCTACAAACTGACATCAGGAACCTGGACTGCTGAGTTTTCTTTCCCAGGGAAAATGGAAAAAGGATGTGCCCAGGGGCCCCTGGCCCTGACTGCAAAAAATCCTTATATCGAAGGATGGACCCCACACCGAAGTTGTCCCCACCTCAAACTTGTGCAGCCCTGATAGACCCAAGGGAGCCCTACAAACTGACATCAGGAACCTGGACTGCTGAGTTTTCTTTCCCAGGGAAAATGAAAAAAGGATGTGCCCAGGGGCCCCTGGCCCGGGGCTGGGGCCTCACTTCAAAGAATCCTTATATCGAAGGATGGACCCCACACCGAAGTTGTCCCCACCTCAAACTTGTGCTGCCCTGATAGACCCAAGGGAGCCCTACAAACTGACATCAGGAACCTGGACTGCTGAGTTTTCTTTCCCAGGGAAAATGGAAAAAGGATGTGCCCAGGGGCCTCACTGCAAAGAATCCTTATATCGAAGGATGGACCCCACACCGAAGTTGTCCCCACCTCAAACTTGTGCTGCCCTGATAGACCCAAGGGAGCCCTACAAACTGACATCAGGAACCTGGACTGCTGAGTTTTCTTTCCCAGGGAAAATGGAAAAAGGATGTGCCCAGGGGCCCCTGACTGCAAAAAATCCTTATATCGAAGGATGGACCCCACACCGAAGATGTCCCCACCTCAAACTTGTGCTGCCCTGATAGACCCAAGGGAGCCCTACAAACTGACATCAGGAACCTGGACTGCTGAGTTTTCTTTCCCAGGGAAAATGGAAAAAGGAAGTGCCCAGGGGTCCCTGGCCCTGACTGCAAAAAATCCTTATATCGAAGGATGGACCCCACACCGAAGTTGTCCCCACCTCAAACTTGTGCTGCCCTGATAGACCCAAGGGAGCCCTACAAACTGACATCAGGAACCTGGACTGCTGAGTTTTCTTTCCCAGGGAAAATGGAAAAAGGATGTGCCCAGGGGCCCCTGGCGCTGGGCTGGGGCCTCACTGCAAAGAATCCTTATATCGAAGGATGGACCCCACACCGAAGTTGTCCCCACCTCAAACTTGTGCTGCCCTGATAGACCCAAGGGAGCCCTACAAACTGACATCAGGAACCTGGACTGCTGAGTTTTCTTTCCCAGGGAAAATGGAAAAAGGATGTGCCCAGGGGCCCCTGGCCCTGACTGCAAAGAATCCTTATATCGAAGGATGGACCCCACACCGAAGTTGTCCCCACCTCAAACTTGTGCTGCCCTGAAAGACCCAAGGGAGCCCTACAAACTGACATCAGGAACCTGGACTGCTGAGTTTTCTTTCCCAGAGAAAATGAAAAAAGGATGTGCCCAGGGGCCCCTGACCCTGGGCTGGGGCCTCACTGCAAAGAATCCTTATATCGAAGGATGGACCCCACACCGAAGTTGTCCCCACCTCAAACTTGTGCTGCCCTGATAGACCCAAGGGAGCCCTACAAACTGACATCAGGAACCTGGACTGCTGAGTTTTCTTTCCCAGGGAAAATGGAAAAAGGATGTGCCCAGGGGCCTCACTGCAAAGAATCCTTATATCGAAGGATGGAGCCCAGACCGAAGTTGTCCCCACCTCAAACTTGTGCTGCCCTGATAGACCCAAGGGAGCCCTACAAACTGACATCAGGAACCTGGACTGCTGAGTTTTCTTTCCCAGGGAAAATGGAAAAAGGATGTGCCCAGGGGCCCCTGGCCCTGACTGCAAAAAATCCTTATATCGAAGGATGGACCCCACACCGAAGTTGTCCCCACCTCAAACTTGTGCTGCCCTGATAGACCCAAGGGAGCCCTACAAACTGACATCAGGAACCTGGACTGCTTAGTTTTCTTTCCCAGGGAAAATGGAAAAAGGATGTGCCCAGTGGCCCCTGGTCCTGGGCTGGGGCCTCACTGCAAAGAATCCTTATATCGAAGGATGGACCCCACACCGAAGTTGTCCCCACCTCAAACTTGTGCTGCCCTGATAGACCCAAGGGAGCCCTACAAACTGACATCAGGAACCTGGACTGCTGAGTTTTCTTTCCCAGGGAAAATGGAAAAAGGATGTGCCCAGGGGCCTCACTGCAAAGAATCCTTATATCGAAGGATGGACCCCAGACCGAAGTTGTCCCCACCTCAAGCTTGTGCTGCCCTGATAGACCCAAGGGAGCCCTACAAACTGACATCAGGAACCTGGACTGCTGAGTTTTCTTTCCCAGGGAAAATGGAAAAAGGTTGTGCCCAGGGGCCCCTGACTGCAAAAAATCCTTATATCGAAGGATGGAGCCCACACCGAAGATGTCCCCACCTCAAACTTGTGCTGCCCTGATAGACCCAAGGGAGCCCTACAAACTGACATCAGGAACCTGGACTGCTGAGTTTTCTTTCCCAGGGAAAATGGAAAAAGGATGTGCCCAGGGGCCCCTGGCGCTGGGCTGGGACCGGACTGCAAAGAATCCTTATATCGAAGGATGGACCCCACACCGAAGTTGTCCCCACCTCAAACTTGTGCTGCCCTGATAGACCCAAGGGAGCCCTACAAACTGACATCAGGAACCTGGACTGCTGAGTTTTCTTTCCCAGGGAAAATGAAAAAAGGATGTGCCCAGGGGCCCCTGACCCTGGGCTGGGGCCTCACTGCAAAGAATCCTTATATCGAAGGATGGACCCCACACCGAAGTTGTCCCCACCTCAAACTTGTGCTGCCCTGATAGACCCAAGGGAGCCCTACAAACTGACATCAGGAACCTGGACTGCTGAGTTTTCTTTCCCAGGGAAAATGGAAAAAGGATGTGCCCAGGGGCCTCACTGCAAAGAATCCTTATATCGAAGGATGGACCCCAGACCGAAGTTGTCCCCACCTCAAACTTGTGCTGCCCTGATAGACCCAAGGGAACCCTACAAACTGACATCAGGAACCTGGACTGCTGAGTTTTCTTTCCCAGGGAAAATGGAAAAAGGATGTGCCCAGGGGCCCCTGGCTCTGGGCTGGGGCCTCACTGCAAAGAATCCTTATATTGAAGGATGGACCCCACACCGAAGTTGTCCCCACCCCAAACTTGTGCTGCCCTGATAGACCCAAGGGAGCCCTACAAACTGACATCAGGAACCTGGACTGGTGAGTTTTCTTTCCCAGGGAAAATGGAAAAAGGATGTGCCCAGGGGCCCCTGGCCCTGACTGCAAAGAATCCTTATATCGAAGGATGGACCTCACACCGAAGTTGTCCCCACCTCAAACTTGTGCTGCCCTGATAGACCCAAGGGAGCCCTACAAACTGACATCAGCAACCTGGACTGCTGAGTTTTCTTTCCCAGGGAAAATGGCCAAAGGATGTGCCCAGGGGCCCCTGGCCCTGACTGCAAAGAATCCTTATATCGAAGGATGGACCCCACACCAAAGATGTCCCCACCTCAAACTTGTGCTGCCCTGATAGACCCAAGGGAGCCCTACAAACTGACATCAGGAACCTGGACTGCTGAGTTTTCTTTCCCAGGGAAAATGGAAAAAGGATGTGCCCAGGGGCCCCTGGCCCTGACTGCAAAAAATCCTTATATCGAAGGATGGACCCCACACCGAAGTTGTCCCCACCTCAAACTTGTGCTGCCCTGATAGACCCAAGGGAGCCCTACAAACTGACATCAGGAACCTGGACTGCTTAGTTTTCTTTCCCAGGGAAAATGGAAAAAGGATGTGCCCAGGGGCCCCTGGCCCTGACTGCAAAGAATCCTTATATCGAAGGATGGACCCCACACCGAAGTTGTCCCCACCTCAAACTTGTGCTGCCCTGATAGACCCAAGGGAGCCCTACAAACTGACATCAGGAACCTGGACTGCTGAGTTTTCTTTCCCAGGGAAAATGGAAAAAGGAGGTGCCCTGGGGCCCCTGGCCCTGACAGCAATAAATCCTTATATCGAAGGATGGACCCCACACCGAAGTTGTCCCCACCTCAAACTTGTGCTGCCCTGATAGACCCAAGGGAGCCCTACAAACTGACATCAGGAACCTGGACTGCTGAGTTTTCTTTCCCAGGGAAAATGGAAAAAGGATGTGCCCAGGGGCCCCTGGCCCTGGGCCCCGGGCCCTGACTGCAAAAAATCCTTATATCGAAGGATGGACCCCACACCGAAGTTGTCCCCACCTCAAACTTGTGCTGCCCTGATAGACCCAAGGGAACCCTACAAATTGACATCAGGAACCTGGACTGCTGAGTTTTCTTTCCCAGGGAAAATGGAAAAAGGATGTGCCCAGGGGCCCCTGGCCCTGACTGCAAAAAATCCTTATATCGAAGGATGGACCCCACACCGAAGTTGTCCCCACCTCAAACTTGTGCTGCCCTGATAGACCCAAGGGAGCCCTACAAACTGACATCAGCAACCTGGACTGCTGAGTTTTCTTTCCCAGGGAAAATGGAAAAACGATGTGCCCAGGGGCCCTTGGCCCTGACTGCAATAAATCCTTATATCGAAGGATGGACCCAACACCGAAATTGTCCCCACCTCAAACTTGTGCTGCCCTGATAGACCCAAGGGAGCCCTACAAACTGACATCAGGAACCTGGACTGCTGAGTTTTCTTTCCCAGGGAAAATGGAAAAAGGATGTGCCCAGGGGCCCCTGGCCCTGACTGCAAAAAATCCTTATATCGAAGGATGGACCCCACACCGAAGTTGTCCCCACCTCAAACTTGTGCTGCCCTGATAGACCCAAGGGAGCCCTACAAACTGACATCAGGAACCTGGACTGCTGAGTTTTCTTTCCCAGGGAAAATAAAAAAAGGATGTGCCCAGGGGCCCCTGGCCCGGGGCTGGGGCCTCACTTCAAAGAATCCTTATATCGAAGGATGGACCCCACACCGAAGTTGTCCCCACCTCAAACTTGTGCTGCCCTGATAGACCCAAGGGAGCCCTACAAACTGACATCAGGAACCTGGACTGCTGAGTTTTCTTTCCCAGGGAAAATGGAAAAAGGATGTGCCCAGGGGCCTCACTGCAAAGAATCCTTATATCGAAGGATGGACCCCACACCGAAGTTGTCCCCACCTCAAACTTGTGCTGCCCTGATAGACCCAAGGGAGCCCTACAAACTGACATCAGGAACCTGGACTGCTGAGTTTTCTTTCCCAGGGAAAATGGAAAAAGGATGTGCCCAGGGGCCCCTGACTGCAAAAAATCCTTATATCGAAGGATGGACCCCACACCGAAGATGTCCACACCTCAAACTTGTGCTGCCCTGATAGACCCAAGGGAGCCCTACAAACTGACATCAGGAACCTGGACTGCTGAGTTTTCTTTCCCAGGGAAAATGGAAAAAGGAAGTGCCCAGGGGTCCCTGGCCCTGACTGCAAAAAATCCTTATATCGAAGGATGGACCCCACACCGAAGTTGTCCCCACCTCAAACTTGTGCTGCCCTGATAGACCCAAGGGAGCCCTACAAACTGACATCAGGAACCTGGACTGCTGAGTTTTCTTTCCCAGGGAAAATGGAAAAAGGATGTGCCCAGGGGCCCCTGGCGCTGGGCTGGGGCCTCACTGCAAAGAATCCTTATATCGAAGGATGGACCCCACACCGAAGTTGTCCCCACCTCAAACTTGTGCTGCCCTGATAGACCCAAGGGAGCCCTACAAACTGACATCAGGAACCTGGACTGCTGAGTTTTCTTTCCCAGGGAAAATGGAAAAAGGATGTGCCCAGGGGCCCCTGGCCCTGACTGCAAAAAATCCTTATATCGAAGGATGGAGCCCAGACCGAAGTTGTCCCCACCTCAAACTTGTGCTGCCCTGAAAGACCCAAGGGAGCCCTACAAACTGACATCAGGAACCTGGACTGCTGAGTTTTCTTTCCCAGAGAAAATGAAAAAAGGATGTGCCCAGGGGCCCCTGACCCTGGGCTGGGGCCTCACTGCAAAGAATCCTTATATCGAAGGATGGACCCCACACCGAAGTTGTCCCCACCTCAAACTTGTGCTGCCCTGATAGACCCAAGGGAGCCCTACAAACTGACATCAGGAACCTGGACTGCTGAGTTTTCTTTCCCAGGGAAAATGGAAAAAGGATGTGCCCAGGGGCCTCACTACAAAGAATCCTTATATCGAAGGATGGAGCCCAGACCGAAGTTGTCCCCACCTCAAACTTGTGCTGCCCTGATAGACCCAAGGGAGCCCTACAAACTGACATCAGGAACCTGGACTGCTGAGTTTTCTTTCCCAGGGAAAATGGAAAAAGGATGTGCCCAGGGGCCCCTGGCCCTGACTGCAAAAAATCCTTATATCGAAGGATGGACCCCACACCGAAGTTGTCCCCACCTCAAACTTGTGCTGCCCTGATAGACCCAAGGGAGCCCTACAAACTGACATCAGGAACCTGGACTGCTGAGTTTTCTTTCCCAGGGAAAATGGAAAAAGGATGTGCCCAGGGGCCCCTGGTCCTGGGCTGGGGCCTCACTGCAAAGAATCCTTATATCGAAGGATGGACCCCACACCGAAGTTGTCCCCACCTCAAACTTGTGCTGCCCTGATAGACCCAAGGGAGCCCTACAAACTGACATCAGGAACCTGGACTGCTGAGTTTTCTTTCCCAGGGAAAATGGAAAAAGGATGTGCCCAGGGGCCTCACTGCAAAGAATCCTTATATCGAAGGATGGACCCCAGACCGAAGTTGTCCCCACCTCAAGCTTGTGCTGCCCTGATAGACCCAAGGGAGCCCTACAAACTGACATCAGGAACCTGGACTGCTGAGTTTTCTTTCCCAGGGAAAATGGAAAAAGGTTGTGCCCAGGGGCCCCTGACTGCAAAAAATCCTTATATCGAAGGATGGAGCCCACACCGAAGATGTCCCCACCTCAAACTTGTGCTGCCCTGATAGACCCAAGGGAGCCCTACAAACTGACATCAGGAACCTGGACTGCTGAGTTTTCTTTCCCAGGGAAAATGGAAAAAGGATGTGCCCAGGGGCCCCTGGCGCTGGGCTGGGACCGGACTGCAAAGAATCCTTATATCGAAGGATGGACCCCACACCGAAGTTGTCCCCACCTCAAACTTGTGCTGCCCTGATAGACCCAAGGGAGCCCTAAAAACTGACATCAGGAACCTGGACTGCTGAGTTTTCTTTCCCAGGGAAAATGTAAAAAGGATGTGCCCAGGGGCCCCTGGCCCTGACTGCAAAAAATCCTTATATCGAAGGATGGACCCCACACCGAAGTTGTCCCCACCTCAAACTTGTGCTGCCCTGATAGACCCAAGGGAGCCCTACAAACTGACATCAGGAACCTGGACTGCTGAGTTTTCTTTCCCAGGGAAAATGAAAAAAGGATGTGCCCAGGGGCCCCTGACCCTGGGCTGGGGCCTCACTGCAAAGAATCCTTATATCGAAGGATGGACCCCACACCGAAGTTGTCCCCACCTCAAACTTGTGCTGCCCTGATAGACCCAAGGGAGCCCTACAAACTGACATCAGGAACCTGGACTGCTGAGTTTTCTTTCCCAGGGAAAATGGAAAAAGGATGTGCCCAGGGGCCTCACTGCAAAGAATCCTTATATCGAAGGATGGACCCCAGACCGAAGTTGTCCCCACCTCAAACTTGTGCTGCCCTGATAGACCCAAGGGAGCCCTACAAACTGACATCAGGAACCTGGACTGCTGAGTTTTCTTTCCCAGGGAAAATGGAAAAAGGATGTGCCCAGGGGCCCCTGACTGCAAAAAATCCTTATATCGAAGGATGGACCCCACACCGAAGATGTCCCCACCTCAAACTTGTGCTGCCCTGATAGACCCAAGGGAGCCCTACAAACTGACATCAGGAACCTGGACTGCTGAGTTTTCTTTCCCAGGGAAAATGGAAAAAGGATGTGCCCAGGGGCCCCTGGCCCTGACTGCAAAAAATCCTTATATCGAAGGATGGACCCCACACCGAAGTTGTCCCCACCTCAAACTTGTGCTGCCCTGATAGACCCAAGGGAGCCCTACAAACTGACATCAGGAACCTGGACTGCTGAGTTTTCTTTCCCAGGGAAAATGGAAAAAGGATGTGCCCAGGGGCCCCTGGCCCTGACTGCAATAAATCCTTATATCGAAGGATGGACCCAACACCGAAATTGTCCCCACCTCAAACTTGTGCTGCCCTGATAGACCCAAGGGAGCCCTACAAACTGACATCAGGAACCTGGACTGCTGAGTTTTCTTTCCCAGGGAAGATGGGAAAAGGATGTGCCCAGGGGCCCCTGGCCCTGACTGCAAAAAATCCTTATATCGAAGGATGGACCCCACACCGAAGTTGTCCCCACCTCAAACTTGTGCTGCCCTGATAGACCCAAGGGAGCCCTACAAACTGACATCAGGAACCTGGACTGCTGAGTTTTCTTTCCCAGGGAAAATGGAAAAAGGATGTGCCCAGGCGCCTCACTGCAAAGAATCCTTATATCGAAGGATGGACCCCAGACCGAAGTTGTCCCCACCTCAAACTTGTGCTGCCCTGATAGACCCAAGGGAGCCCTACAAACTGACATCAGGAACCTGGACTGCTGAGTTTTCTTTCCCAGGGAAAATGGAAAAAGGATGTGCCCAGGGGCCCCTGACTGCAAAAAATCCTTATATCGAAGGATGGACCCCACACCGAAGATGTCCCCACCTCAAACTTGTGCTGCCCTGATAGACCCAAGGGAGCCCTACAAACTGACATCAGGAACCTGGACTGCTGAATTTTCTTTCCCAGGGAAAATGGAAAAAGGATGTGCCCAGGGGCCCCTGGCCCTGACTGCAAAAAATCCTTATATCGAAGGATGGACCCCACACCGAAGTTGTCCCCACCTCAAACTTGTGCTGCCCTGATAGACCCAAGGGAGCCCTACAAACTGACATCAGCAACCTGGACTGCTGAGTTTTCTTTCCCAGGGAAAATGGAAAAACGATGTGCCCAGGGGCCCCTGGCGCTGGGCTGGGGCCTCACTGCAAAGAATCCTTATATCGAAGGATGGACCCCACACCGAAGTTGTCCCCACCTCAAACTTGTGCTGCCCTGATAGACCCAAGGGAGCCCTACAAACTGACATCAGGAACCTGGACTGCTGAGTTTTCTTTCCCAGGGAAAATGGGAAAACGATGTGCCCAGGGGCCCCTGGCCCTGACTGCAAAAAATCCTTATATCGAAGGATGGACCCCACACCGAAGTTGTCCCCACCTCAAACTTGTGCTGCCCTGATAGACCCAAGGGAGCCCTACAAACTGACATCAGGAACCTGGACTGCTGAGTTTTCTTTCCCAGGGAAAATGGCCAAAGGATGTGCCCAGGGGCCCCTGGCCCTGACTGCAATAAATCCTTATATCGAAGGA
This sequence comes from Lonchura striata, assembly GCF_046129695.1. Taxonomy (NCBI): domain Eukaryota; kingdom Metazoa; phylum Chordata; class Aves; order Passeriformes; family Estrildidae; genus Lonchura; species Lonchura striata. The sequence continues at coordinate 5,971,226 of NC_134635.1, read as the reverse complement.
CGGAGCGCAGACCGAAGGTGTCCCCACCTCAAACTTGTGCTGCCCTGATAGACCCAAGGGAGCCCTACAAACTGACATCAGGAACCTGGACTGCTGAGTTTTCTTTCCCAGGGAAAATGGAAAAAGGATGTGCCCAGGGGCCCCTGCTCCTGGGCAGGGGCCTCACTGCAAAAAATCCTTATATCGAAGGATGGACCCCACACCGAAGTTGTCCCCACCTCAAACTTGTGCTGCCCTGATAGACCCAAGGGAGCCCTACAAACTGACATCAGGAACCTGGACTGCTGAGTTTTCTTTTCCAGAGAAAATGGCCAAAGGATGTGCCCAGTGGCCCCTGGTCCTGACTGCAAAAAATCCTTATATCGAAGGAGGGAGCCCAGACCGAAGTTGTCCCCAACTCAAACTTGTGCTGCCCTGATACACCCAAGGGAGCCCTACAAACTGACATCAGGAATCTGGGCTTCTGAATTTGCTTTCACTATGTAGATATCCCTCATTCATTGGCAGGGCCCTGCGATCCCCTTGGTTTTCAGGTCCCACGTTTCCTTTTGCTTCCTCAATGTCAAATCCTCACTGGATTTCCCTCATCTTGCATCTCCCACCCCCAAGTACTCAGGGATTTTTTTTCATGCCGAATACCTGTTTTAATCTGACAGTACAAAGCTTCGGCTTGATTTTTTCTGTGCTTGATTTCTCCTTGGGAAATCTGCCACCATATAACCCTAACCACAACCACTTTGCTTTGCTCAGAATTCACAACCTTCAGACCAGCATCATGGCACCTTACCCACTGGCCCTCCACTGGCACCTTCCCAAAGCATTCCAGTAATGCTCCACATTTTCAGTGGGCATCCTGTCTCGCCCTCATCCTGACCCTAAAAATACACCAAGGAATTCTAAAATAGCCATTAGGAAGGTATAACAATTCTCTAAAAGATGCCAGAGAAAGCCTTCAAAAATCCCCTAATAGCCCTGCAAAAAAAAACACTCAAGGAAGCCTGCTCTGCCTCCAAACCCCTTCCTGTTGCCCTCTAGCCCACAGATGTCATCCCTACCTTTTCGCAGCGGGTCCTGTTGTCCTCTGAGGGTTCTGGCGTTGTCCTGGTGCGAGGGTCGCTGCCCTGTCCCACTGGGAGGCTTCCGGTGTGGTCTCGCTGTCAGGCTTGCTGTGCTGTGCTGCTGTTGTTAGGGGTGAAAAGGGAAAAGGCTGCTTAGGGTGAGGTTAGGGCTGGGTGAGGGGTGCTGCACCTGTACCCTAACTTGCCTCCTAAGCTGTACGCTGTAGCCCTGATCCCCACTGGACTGTCCAGCCCTCAGACCCTCTCCCTTCACCCCTGACCCCTCCCTCAGCCCCCCAGCCCTCAGGCTCTGGCTGTCACCCTCGAACCCCCCTTTGCCCCTCAAGCCCCCTCTCCTCTGCTCCTCAGCCCCCAGCTTCTCTGTGTCACCCTCCAGCTGCCCCTGCCCCCCTCAGCATCTCTCTGTGTCACCCACTGTCCCCTCCCCTGTTCCTCCCTCAGCTCCCAGCCTCTGTCACCCTCAAGCTGTCCCTCAGCCTCTATGCCATGAAAAGACCCTAAAAAACCCACAAAAATGCCCTAAAAAAACCCTCATCTTCAAAATGTCTTTAAACCCCGACAAAAACATGAAAATAGCCTCAGAATGCCCTTAAAATACAATAAAAATACTCTACTTTAAAAAGCCCCTAAAACACCCCTAAAAACCCCCAAAGAACGTTTAAAAAATATCTCTAAATATTCCTAGAAGAGCTCTAAAAATAGCCCCAAAATCCTTAAAACACATTGATGAGACCCTAAAGAAACACCGCAGCGAGGGAGGCTGGAAGATGCGAAGCCGCGCTCCCGGCCCCGGGCGCAGCGCGGCTCCGGCAGGAAAGCGGCTCCTCCGGCAGGAAGAGGCGGCGCCAGGCCAGGAGACCCCCGCCCGCTGCCCCCGGCCCGGCGGGGCCGGCACCGGGCCCGGGGGGCCCCGGCGGCGCCCGAGCCCCGCGCCCGGAGCGGACGGAGCGGCGGCACCGGCGCGGCGCCCGCGCCGCCTCCCCCGCCCGCCGGCCCGGCCAAAGCTCCGCTCGGCTCCGCACGGCTCGCACCGGCGCGGCTCCGGCGGGCCCGCGGCAGCCCAGCCGCGCCCAGCTCCCCTTCCGCCCCGGCCAGCCCCGGCACTGCCGGCAGGGCTCCGCGCCGGACCCTTCGCTGCCGGGCCGGGGGCAGAAGAAGCGCCCCGAATGCAGCGGCACAGCCCGATCCCCGCCCTGCCAGCGCTGCCACGGCTGCAGCTCCCTTCCTCTGAAGCCCCGACACTGATGCCACGCTCCGGCGCTCACCTCACCCTAACAAGGGAAAAGAAATGTAGGCTTCCCTTCAATCGTGTCCCCTAGAAGAGAAGAAAAGAAGCAGCTTTCCTCAAATGATGGCAAAAGGGAGAATTTTACCTCAATCCAAACCCCTTAAAAGGTGGGACCACAGGACTGCCCCCTCCAATTCAACCCCAGGATGATGAAATTTCAAAGGGAAAGGAGAAAAGTCCCCGCTATAAAGGCACAGCACCGGCTCACCTGCTTGGCTGCTGCTTCTCGGCACAAAGGTTTGTCCCTGGGCTCCTCCTTTGAGCAATGCTCCACGTATCCAAGTGTGTATCCAGGTGATCCCCCGGACCCTGTCCAAAGCGCCCACCGTCCTTCCAGGAGACAGCCCCGCGAGCCCCCCACAAACTCCTCTTCTCCAGCAGCTCTGTGCAAAACCCGGCTGAGGCAAAGCCTCACCCTTAAATAACCTCCCCCCGGCAGGACACGCCCCTCCTCCTCATCAACTTAACAGCTCGCACCTGCTGCTGTTGCCACTCTCCAACAGCGTCTCTTGGTCTCTCCCTCTCCAGCACACAGCCCACTTCTCACAGACACAGATCCAACAGAAATCTGCTACAGGTGTTGGCTTTTCTTAATCCACCTGGTTACATGATTAAAACACATACATGCATTGATGGTCATTGAGAGAAAGCTTTCCCCTGGAGAAAACAGTCCTTTTGCCGGCACACTTTGATACACCTTCGGAAAAAGCAGAATCTGCACCAACTCCTAAGACCCCTGCCGAGGAACCCAGCCCTGCCTGGGACACCCAAAGCAGCAGACCTCAAAAAAGGAGGGGAAAAGTCAAGCTTGGAGTGGAAAAAGAGGATAGAACTACAGCAGCCTTTAAAAATGCCTGCACAGAGCAATAGTGGGAACCAGACACATTTATTCTTTCCTTGCTTTCTGTGATGACATAAATAGGAAGTAAGAACACGTTAAACAAAAGGCAGAGCTAGGATTTTACAGGTCTTCATTTTGGCAGCCTGCATGACAAACACCTCTTCCAGGACTGCGATGCCTTTTGGGGAATGGCAGAGAACGGAGGCAAAAGGTGCCGGGAGCCCTTTCTGTTCCCTTCAGCCCCTGCAGCCCCTCCGGTGCTTTCAGGGCACTCTCTTGGTTCGTTCCTAGAGAAAAAGGCTAGGGCATGATTTTCAAAACTACTGCCCGTCCCCAGTCAGAGTTTCCTACATTCCTGGGTACAAATGAGTGGATGGAGGGAGTGGATGGATGCTGTCCAGCAGTGTCCCCAGGGGCATCTGGAGTGTTCACACTGCTGAGCTGAGAAAAACTCACAAAACCCAGCCCAGGGGCCTGTGATCCTCCACCCACCCGGGGGAACTCCGGGTGCTGTAAACAGAGGCCACAGCACACACCAGGCTCTGCTGTGCCCGGTGAGGAGTCTCTGTATGAGCCCTGAGCCCTGGCATCGCCTCCCAAACACCACAGAGACCTCTTGTGCCATCAGAGAAAAGCCCTGGAGCAAACGTGTGTCCCCAGCACGATCAACAAGAGATGCAGAATTACCTCCTCAATAAAAACACTGTTTCTGATGGAAATGTTACCTCTGTCAACTGTGAGGATTTTATAGGAATACTGGCTCAAGAATTCAGTGACTTCAGGGATTCCATACCACAGGTTCCTGGGACTGCTTGGGCATCCAGAGCCTATAGTATTGGTTAAACTGGTAGAGCTGAGGATACTTATCAGCTTTGTCACAGAGCTGGAACGTCACGCAGGGAGCAAGGGGTTCTCTCGGAGAGTGCAGGAGGCCAGTGAAAACAGCACCAAGGTCCTCCACGACGTCTGCTCCTAGAAAAGCCAAATAAATTAAACTATTGACATGAGCACGGACACTGGGGCAACCTTCCTTACTTTGGGCCTTGCCAGCAGCCCACAGAGCCTCACGCAGAAAAGAACTGATCGAGATCAAAAAGTGTTCCTAGTGACCTAGACAGGTGCTCCTGGCCGCTGAGGTACCTGAAAAACCCTCCAGACATCATCAGCTCTTGCTTAAGCAAATAATCCACCTTCACCGTGTTGTGCCAAAAACACGCCCGGCCCTTAACAGGGAGAGACCCTGCCAGGCACCGCCTCAGAGAAGAACCGAGCTGTACTGGGGGGACACACCCAGCCAACGTGTACGAGTTAAACAGAATTTTCTCTCAGAACTGGGACTTTCAGCACCCCCCAGGTGCTACTCGACTGCCACATACACACAGAGGGCTTCGTGAGGTGCTCTGGGGTTGGCCAGTCCTGCTCCAAGCCCTGCTGATGCCCCGGTGGTTTTAAGGATGTCCTCAAGGAGGTGGTAGAACCTCACAGTGTTTGCCCCTGGAGCTTAATTTCTGAAGTTTTCCTTGGGAAACGCACCCACTTCCTACTTAACAAGGCAGTCCCCTCTCCCTGCTCTCAGGAAGAGCTGCCCACAGGCACGGGAACCACCTTCCTCTCCTGATCGCCACGCTCTGCCCTTAAAACGCTGTTACTGAGGCCAGCTACTTCCACACCAAGACTGTCCATGCAGGGACAGTGTCCCTTCTCTTCAGGGTCAGGGAAAAAGGGCAGAAGCACCTACAGAGCTTCAATGCCCCTCCTGAGCACAAAGCACCGTGAATCTGCACCTCCTGCTGCTTGCAGGGAAGATAATAAAATGCCTCAAGGTAAAAAATGATAAATGGTAAAAAATTATTACAAGAGGGTAGAAGTGATGCTGCTTTCACTCCACTGCTAGAAATGACACATAAAACATAAAAAAAAACCCTGTACCTGTTCCATTTTCAGACTGAAACAACAGCATATTCCTGGCTGCTCATGCAGCAGGGACAACAGCACTGAAGGGAAATGTTTGGATAATCATGTCTTCATTTAAAGAGAACCCAATTCCTTCATCTAAGCCATCACTGCCCTCCATCAGAACAGCCAGCACATCCACGACATCTAATAAGCGAAGGAAAAAATGTAAGCAGAGGATCCAGACTTACTGGGAAAACAACAGAGGTAGAATGCAACATTCCAGGAACACAAGGTAGCTTTTTAGTCACAAAAAAAAAGAAAGAAAAAAAAAAAACACCCAAAAAAAACTAAAAAAAAAAACCCACCAAAAAACAAAAAACCCCAAAAAACCCCAAAGGCACATTTGCCAGGCAATACAATGTTAGGGGCAGCACAAAAATCACAGCTGTACTTCACTCTGCCTTTCAAAGCTGCTGTCCAGCACAGGTTGCCCACAGAAGCTGTGGCTGCCCCCGGATCCCTGGAAGTGTCCAAGGCCAGGCTGGACAGGGCTTGGAGCACCCTGGCATGGTGGAAGGTGTCCCTGCCCATGGCAGGGGTGGAACGGGACGAGCTTTAAATAAAGGTGCCTTCCCATCCAAACCCTTCTGGGATTCCACGATTCTGTGAGCAGCCCCAGGCAGAAGGGCTAAATTTCCATTGTGGTTCGGAAATGCTGCTGCAAGAGCACAAACAGATTTCAAATACTGTTCAAGTGGCACAACCACATCAAAAATTACGTCTGGGGGTAAAGTGGCAACTCTGCAATTCCAGCCTCTGATACCAAGGACACATGGAGGGCTGAATCCAGGGGGCGTTCGGGGTCCGAGTCGGGGTCGTCTTCATGAGCCACCAGCCTGGGGACCCAAAAATCGGGGGGAACCCCGAATTGGGGGGGGACCCAAAATTGGGGGGGTCCTGGGGGGCTCTGGAAGGTCTTTGCAGCATCCCAGGAGGAATTTTGGGAGTCCCAAGGGGGGGTTTGGGGAGTCATGAAGGGAATTTAGGGGGTCTCAGAGAGTTTTTGGGGGGTCCCAGGAGGAATTTTGGGGACCCTGATGGGAATTTTGGGGATCCCAGGGGGTGTTTTGAGGTCCTGGAGAGCTTTTTGGGGGGGTCTCAGGGAGTTTTTGGGGTCCCAGGAGGAATTTCAGGGGTCCTAAAGAGAAATTTGGAGGTCCCAGAAGGTGTTTTGGGGTGACAAATAGAATTTTGGGGGTTCAAGGGGTGTTTTGGGGTCCCGAAGGGAATTTTGGGGGTCCCAGTGGGGTTTTGGGGGTCCTGAAGGGAATTTTGGGCGTCCCAGGGGGGGTTTTGGAGTCCTGGGGAGAATTTTGGGTATCTCAAGAGGTTTTTGGGAGGAATTTTGGGGTCCCAAAGAGAATTTTGTGGGTCCTGGGGAGGGTTTGGGTCCTGAAGTAGAATTTTGGGGGTCCCAGGGGGTTTTGGGGGGTCCCAGGAGGAATTTCAGGGACCCTGATAGGAATTTTGGGGGTCCCAGCGGGGGTTTTGGAGTCCCAAAGGGAATTTTGGCCAACCCAGGGGGAGTTTTGGAGTCCTGGGGAGAATTTTGAGGGTCTCAGGGGGTTTTTGGGTGGAATTTTGGGGGTCCCGAGTGGAATTTTGTGGGTCCTGGGGAGGGTTTGGGGTTCTGAAGGGAATTTTGGGGGTTTCTGGGAGTTTTTTGGGGGTTCCAGTAGGAATTTTGAGGTCCTGAAGGGAAATTTGGGGGTCCCAGGGGGGGTTTTGGGGTCCCAAAGGGAATTTTGGAAGTCCCAGGGGGGATTTTGGGGTCCTGGAGAGGTTTTTGGGTGTCCCAGGGGGCCTTGTGATGTCCTGGAGAGAATTTTGGGGGTCTCAGGGGGTCTTGGGGAGGAATTTTGGGGGTCCCAAGTAGAATTTTGTGGGTCCTGGGGGGGGTTTGGGGTCCTCAAGTGGATTTTGGGGGTCTCAGGGGGTTTTGGGGGGTCCCAGGAGGAATTTAGGGGTCCTGAAGGGAATTTTGGGGTCTCAAGGAGTTTTGGGGGGTTTCAGGAGGAATTTCGAGGACCCTGATGGGAATTTTGGAGGTCCCAGGGGGGTTTTTGGGGTCCCAAATGGAAGTTTGGGCGTTCCGGGAGGGGTTTTGGGGTCCCAAAGGGAATTTTGATGGTCTCAGGGGGGTTTTGGGAGGAATTTTGTGGGTCCCGACCAGAATTTTGAGGGTCCTGGGGGTGGGTTTGGGGTCCTGAAGGGAATTTTGAGGTCTCACGAAGTTTTTGGGGGGTCCCAGAAAGAATTTCGGGGACCCTGATGGGAATTTTGGGGCTCCCGGGGGGGGGTTTGGGGTCTCGAAGAGAATTTTGGGGGTCTCAGTGGGGTTTTGGGTCTCCCAGGAGGAATTTCAGGGACCCTGATGGGAATTTGGGGTGTCCCAGGGGGGCTTGTGGTGTCCTGGGGAGAATTTTAGGGGTCTTGGGGGTTTTTTGGGAGGAATTTTGGGGGTCCCGAGTGGAATTTTGTGTGTCCTGGGGAGGGTTTGGGGTTCTGACGGGAATTTTGGGGACTTCTGGGAGTTTGTGGGGGGTCCCAGGAGGAATTTGGGGTTTGTGAGAACCCCAGCCTTTCTCTGGGGTCTCATGTGGTGAAATTCCTCCTCCAACCCGTGCTTCCAAAGAAAAACTCCGCAGGCTTTAGCTGTTCAGTCTCAAGGCAGTTTATCGCTAGTTATCTAACAGATTATGTTCTTGCACTGCGGCTGTTTGATCAGCGGCCTGGGTAGAGGCACACACACACCCTGACATCCTCTCTATCTGCTGTCTTCTTCGTCTCTCCCCCCACCCAGGGCTGCTGCTATCTTTTATAAGATATATTACGTATAACATGTTTACAATTATTCCCCAGTACCTACTACCTACGTTGCCAAGTGTTTTTCTACTCTAAACCAATCTGTGAGTGCCAACATCACCAAGAACATGGAGGTAAGGAAAAAGAAGGAGGAAGAACAGGATCAGCCCACTTTCCTCCATCTTAGAACTCCTGACCCCCATGTACAAAGTGAAAACCCCCCTGGACATGTGCTAAAACCCCCTTGTACAATACTAAAAAAATTTCCCCTCTACTTTGTAATTACTTTTACTATACTATCTAACCTTTTGTGATTGCTTGTTCCACCTCCAAAATTGGTAACTCATTCCATGGCTCAAACTCACAATCACAGCTGTTTCCAGCTGCCTGCCAGGGTCCCAAATGCTTCTGACCAAGGCCTGGAACCACTAAAAATGTCTGAGAGACATTATGAGTTCCCACAGGGGTCCTGAAAAGAAATCTGGGGGTCCCAGGGGGGGTTTTGGGGTCCTGAAGGGAATTTTGGGTGTCCCAGGGGGTTTTTGGAGTCCTGGGGAAAATTTTGAGGGTCTCAGGGGAGTTTTGGGAGGAATTTTGGGGTCCCGAGTAGAATTTTGTGTGTCCTGGGGGAAGTTTTGAGGTCCCGAAGGGAATTTTGGGAGTCATAGGGGGAGTTTTGAAGTCCTGGGGAAAATTTTGAGGGTCTTAGGGGGTTTTTGGGAGGAATTTTGAGGGTTCCGAGTAGAATTTTGGGGATCCTGGGGGGGAGGTTTGGGGTCCTGAAGTGAATTTTGGGGTCTCAGGAAGTTTTTGGGGGGTCCCAGAAAGAATTTTGGGGACCCTGATGGGAATTTGGGGCTCCCGGGGGGGTTTTTGGAGTCCGGAAGGGAATTTTGGGGGACCAGGGGGGGTTTTGGGGTCCCAATGGGAATTTTGGGAGTTCCAAGGGGGTGGGTTGGGGTCCGGAAGGGAATTTTAGGGGTCTCAGGGGGTTTTTGGGGGTACCTGGAGGAATTTCGGGGACCCTGATGGGAAATTTGGGAGTCCCAGGGGGGGTTTTGGGGTCCTGAAGGGAATTTTGGGCGTCCCAGGGGGAGTTTTGGAGTCCTGGGGAGAATTTTGGGGGTCTCAGGGGGTTTTCGGGAGGAATTTTGGGGGTCCCGAGTAGAATTTTGTGGGTCCTGGGGAGGGTTTGGGGTCCTGAAGGGAATTTTTGGGTCTCAGGGAGTTTTTGGGGGGGTCCCAGGAGGAATTTTGGGGACCGTGATGGGAATTTTGGGGGTCCCAGGGGGGTTTTTGGAGTCCCGAAGGGAATTTTGGGGGTCCCAGACGGGGTTTTGAGGGTCCCAAAGGGAATTTTTTGGTCTCTGGAGTTTTTGGGGTCCCAGGAAAAACTTCGGGGTCCTGAAGGGAATTTTGGGAGTCACAGGGGGCGTTTTGGAGTCCTGGGGAGAATTTTGGGGGTCTAAGGGCTTTTTTGGGAGGAATTTTGTGTGTCCCGGGTAGAATTTTGGGGGTCCTGGGGAGGTTTTATGGTCCTGAAGTGAATTTTGGGGTCTCTGGGAGTTTTTGGGGGGTCCCAAGAGGAATTTTGGGGACCCCGATGGGAATTTTGGGGATCCCAGGGGTGTTTTGGGGTCCCGAAGGGAATTTTGGGAGTCCCAGGGGGGGGGTTGGAGTCCTGGGGAGAATTTTGATGGTCTCAGGGTTTTTTTGGGAGGAATTTCGGGGGTCCTGAGTAGAATTTTGGGGGTTCTGGAGGTGGGTTTGGGGTCCTGAAGGAAACTTTGGGGGTCTCAAGGAGTTTTGGGGGGTCCCAGGAGGAATTTCGGGGACTCTGATGGGAATTTTTAGGGGTCCCAGGGGGGGTTTTGGAGTCCCGAAGGGAATTTTGTGCGTTCCAGGGGGGGTTTTGGAGTCCTGGGTGGAATTTTGAGGGTCCTGGGGGTATGTTTGGGGTTCTGAAGGGAATTTTGGGGTCTCACGAAGTTTTTGGGGGGTCCCAGGAGGAATTTCGGGGACCCTGATGGGAATTTTGGGGGTCTCAGGGGGTATTGGGGGGTCCCATGAGGACTTTCGGGGTCCTGAAGGGAATTTTGGGGTGTCAAGGAGTTTTGGGGGGTCTCAGGAGGAATTTCGGGGAGTCTGATGGGAATTTTGAGGGGTCCCAGGGGGGGTTTTGGAGTCCTGGGGAGAATTTTAGGGGTCTCAGGTTTTTTTTGGGAGGAATTTTGGGGGTCCCGAGTAGAATTTTGTGGGTCCTGGGGAGGGTTTGGGGTTCTGAAGGGAATTTTGGGGGTCTATGGAAGTATTTGGGGGGTCCCAGGAGGAATTTTGGGGTCCTGAAGGGAATTTTGGGGGTCCTAGGGGGGGTTTTGGGGTCCCAAAAGGAATTTTGGGCGTCCCAGGGGGTTTTTGGGGGTCCCAGGAAGAATTTCCGGGTCCTGAAGGGAATTCTGGGGCTCCCAGGGGGGTTTTGGGGTCCCAAATGGAATTTTAGGCATTCCAGGGAGAGGTTTGGAGTCCTGGGGAGAATTTTGAGGGTCTCCGGGGGTTTTTGGGGGGAATTTTGGAGGTCCCGAGTAGAATTTCTTGAGTCCTGGGGGAGGTTTTGGGGTCCTGAAAAGAATTTTGGGGGTCTCACGAAGTTTTTGGGGGTCCCAGAAATAATTTTGGTGACCCTGATAGGAATCTGGGGGGTCTCAGGGGGTTTTGGGGGGTCCCACGAGGAATTTTGGCGTCTTGAAGGGAATTTTGGGGTCTCAAAGAGTTTTGGGGGCTTCCCAGGAGGAATTTTGGGGACCCTGATGGGAATTTTGGGTGTCCCAGGGGGGTTTTCGGGGTCCTGAAGGGAATTTTGGTGGTCCCAGGGGGGTTATCTGGGTTCTGAAGGGAATTTTGTGGGTCCCAGGGGGGTGTTCTGGGTTCCGAATGGAATTTTGTGGGTCCCAGGGGGGTTTTTGGGGTCCCTAAGGGAATTTTGGGCGTTCCAGGGCCATCCCGATGGTTTTGGGGTCGCGCTGGCTGCGGGGCTGCAGTACCGCCCTGTGTCCACAAGGCGGCAGCATTTGTCAAGTGAGTCCGCGACAAGATGGCGGTCCGTGGGGACCTTGATGGTGACAGGCGTTTTTTGCCGATGCCTGTCGGCTCCCGCCAAAAACCCGCACGCTCGCGGCGCTCCTGACCCCACAGCCCGTGTGCACGGCATCGTAACCGCCGCGGAAAATCCCGTCGCGGGGCGCCGGCGGTGCGGGCAATTCAGGCAGTGTAAAAAACAGACACGGGTCCTCGAATTTCAATGTCCTCGTTTTCGCGCCCTCTCGAGAAGGTCAAGCGAGTCCGCGCCAAGCCCCTCCCAAGATGGCGGCCGCGGGCGGCGGGCTGCAGTGCCGCTCTCTGCCCACACGGCGGCAGCACTGTGCCGTCAGCAGCGAATGCCCCAAAGATCCGCGCGGGAAAGAACGGAACAAAAACCCTGCCTTGGACCCGATAGGAACCGAAAGAAAAAACCTTTCCTCTTAAACTGCATTTCAACAGAGTTTATTTTTACATTTTTCACATTTATATTCACATTCGGATTTATAATGTATATTGATATATAATTGTATTTTCATAATTCCTTACATTTATTCAATTTATTATATTTTATTATATTTTAGATTTTATACATATCTTAATAGATTGCTTACATATTTCTATAGTTAGATTTAGAGTTCTAAAAGGTTTATATTGATTAAAATAAAAACCTGACTCTATCCAAGTAAAAATCTTTTTAAAAAACCCTTTATTTAAACTCCATTTAAATTTATTTCTATTTTTCGCATTTATAGTCAAATTTACATTTTAAATGTAGATTGATGTATGGTGCTATTTATAGTCTATCTCTTCCTAATACTATTTTTATTTCTATTTTATATTTTTATATATATCTGTATACATTGAATATATATTTCCATATTTAGAACAATATCAAAATAAAATGTATATTCATATTTTTTCCATTAATGCCCTGCCTCTAACCAAATAACAAACAAAAACAAAAACAAAAAAATCTTTCTATAAACAATACTTGAATATATATTGAATACACCCTGCATTACAAATTGCAGGGGAAATGGATTCCCTCATGATTTGAACACAAGAAATAATGGAAAAGGAAGCTTTTTCCCACAATTTAAACCCCTTTTCTCTCCATAACCCCTCATTTTTCTGGGAGCGCTGTGGAAGGTCTGGGGGTTCTAAGGAGGGATTGACACAATAAAAGGGGAAAGTTGAAAGCTCTCCCGTGGAACCCCACATGCTGCCCGGCCTGCTCAGGTGCTGCCCCTTGGCAAGAGGGCTCTTCCCTCGGCATTTTCTCAAAGGGATGCTCGTGCCCGGGTGGGTCCAGCTGCTCCCCGGTCCCTGCTGGATGTTCCAGCCATAGCTCCTGGAGGGACACTTGGGATACCCCTGTTAGCCCCTGGGGATTAGCAGCTCCCTGTGCAGGTGTGCCCAGGTAGCTGCACTGAAAGCAGCTGCTCACACGGGGAGCTGCTACACCTAGGAGTGGGGGATGAGGTGAAGAAAGGTCCTGTGGGGTGTTCCCTTCCCTACGCAGGCCTTTGCCAGACCCTTCAACAATGCGGTGCCAGATTTTCATTGCCAAGATAATTAACAGTCTTTCCCCTGGCCAAACAGGAATTGTGCTTCCAAAATTGCAAACAGTGAATGATTTCTTGCAGACACCAGCTGCCAACACCAGGAACTCTCACTGCCTTTGGAGAGCAGCACGCCTCCAGTGAACACACATCAACACACAGGGAGGGTGAGGTAGGTTTTACACGGAAAAAGGGCAGAGGTCGGGTCACAAGGCCTGTGGCCCCAGGTGACTTTCTACATCTTTTTGTTCTGAATGGCACAGGATTTCTCCAGCAGCAAAACTGCTGACAGCAAGAATTCTGCCTGTCCTGGAAGAGACAAGGACCTCCTCAAAATTGACATCAGGAAGTGAAGAGGGAGAGCCATGTTTCACACAGAATAGGGCCAGTGACAGAGTCCAAGAGCCAGAAGCCATGAAAAAAGGGTTGCCCCTTGGAAATCTGAATGGAGAAGGATGTGTTGTGGACCCAAGCTGCTTTCATGTCGATGAGGGGTTGCCTTGATGATCCCAAACAAAAATCGAAAACTGACGTCAGGAACCGGGACTGGCGAGCATGCATTCCTAGAGAAAATAGCTTGAATTCACGCAGACCACCATGCGGTCCTGGGTGGGCAGCTGAGTGCAGGAAATATGAACATAGAAAAATACAATCCAGGCCCAAACCGCACCCACCTCAAACTTGTGCTGCCCTGATACACCCAAGGGAGACCTACAAACTGACATGAGGAACCTGGACTGCTGAGTTTTCTTTCCCAGGGAAAATAGAAAAAGGATGTGCCCAGGGGCCCGTGGACCTGGGCTGGCACCTCACTGCCAAAAATCCTTATATTGAAGGATGCAACCCACACCGAAGTTGTCCCCACCTCAAACTTGTGCTGCCCTGATACACCCAAGGGAGCCCTACAAACTGACATCAGGAACCTGGACTGCTGAGTTTTCTTTCCCAGGGAAAATGGCCAAAGGATGTGCCCAGGAGCCCCTGGCCCTGGGCTGGGCCCTGACTGCAAAGAATCCTTATATCAAAGGATGGAGCCCAGACCGAAGTTGTCCCCACCTCAAACTTGTGCTGCCCTGATAGACCCAAGGGAACCCTACAAACTGACATCAGGAACCTGGACTGCTGAGTTTTCTTTCCCAGGGAAAATGGAAAAAGGATGTGCCCAGGGGCCCCTTGCCCTGACTGCAAAAAATCCTTATATCGAAGGATGGACCACACACCGAAGTTGTCCCCACCTCAAACTTGTGCTGCCCTGATAGACCCAAGGGAGCCCTACAAACTGACATCAGGAACCTGTATTGCTGAGTTTTCTTTTTACGGGGAAAAGGGACAAAGCTTTTGCCCAGGGGCCCCTGGCCCTGGGCCGGGCCAGCACTGCAAAAAATCCTTATATCGAAGGATGGAGCCCAGACCGAAGTTGTCCCCACCTCAAACTTGTGCTGCCCTGATAGACCCAAGGGAGACCTACAAACTGACATGAGGAACCTGGACTGCTGAGTTTTCTTTCCCAGGGAAAATGGAAAAAGGATGTGCCCAGGGGCCCGTGGCCCTGGGCTGGGCCCTGACTGCAAAGAATCCTTATATCGAAGGATGGACCCCACACCGAAGTTGTCCCCACCTCAAACTTGTGCTGCCCTGATACACCCAAGAGAACCCTACAAACTGACATCAGGAACCTGGACTGCTGAGTTTTCTTTCCCAGGGAAAATGGCCAAAGGATGTGCCCGGGGGCCCCTGGACCTGGGCTGGCACCTCACTGCCAAAAATCCTTATATTGAAGGATGCAACCCACACCGAAGTTGTCCCCACCTCAAACTTGTGCTGCCCTGATACACCCAAGGGAGCCCTACAAACTGACATCAGGAACCTGGACTGCTGAGTTTTCTTTCCCAGGGAAAATGGCCAAAGGATGTGCCCAAGAGCCCCTGGCCCTGGGCTGGGCCCTGACTGCAAAGAATCCTTATATCAAAGGATGGAGCCCAGACCGAAGTTGTCCCCACCTCAAACTTGTGCTGCCCTGATAGACCCAAGGGAGCCCTACAAACTGACATCAGGAACCTGGACTGCTGAGTTTTCTTTCCCAGGGAAAATGGAAAAAGGATGTGCCCAGGGGCCCCTTGCCCTGACTGCAAAAAATCCTTATATCGAAGGATGGACCACACACCGAAGTTGTCCCCACCTCAAACTTGTGCTGCCCTGATAGACCCAAGGGAGCCCTACAAACTGACATCAGGAACCTGTATTGCTGAGTTTTCTTTTTACGGGGAAAAGGGACAAAGCTTTTGCCCAGGGGCCCCTGGCCCTGGGCCGGGCCAGCACTGCAAAAAATCCTTATATCGAAGGATGGAGCCCAGACCGAAGTTGTCCCCACCTCAAACTTGTGCTGCCCTGATACACCCAAGGGAGCCCTACAAACTGACATCAGGAACCTGGACTGCTGAGTTTTCTTTCCCAGGCAAAATGGCCAAAGGATGTGCCCGGGGGCCCCTGGCCCTGGGCTGGGCCCTGACTGCCAAAAATCCTTAAATTGAAGGATGGACCCCACACCGAAGTTGTCCCCACCTCAAACTTGTGCTGCCCTGATAGACCCAAGGGAGCCCTACAAACTGACATCAGGAACCTGGACTGCTGAGTTTTCTTTCCCAGGGAAAATGGCCAAAGGATGTGCCCAGGGCCCCTGGCCCGGGGCTGGGACCTCACTGCAAAAAATCCTTATATCGAAGGATGGAGCCCACACCGAAATTGTCCCCACCTCAAACTTGTGCTGCCCTGATACACCCAAGGGAGCCCTGCAAACTGACATCAGGAACCTGGACTGCTGAGTTTTCTTTCCCAGGGAAAATGGCCAAAGGATGTGCCCAGGGGCCCCTAGCCCTGACTGCAAAAAATCCTTATATCGAAAATGGACCCCACACCGAAGTTATCCCCACCTCAAACTTGTGCTGCCCTGATAGACCCAAGGGAGCCCTACAAACTGACATCAGGAACCTGGACTGCTGAGTTTTCTTTCCCAGGGAAAATGGAAAAAGGATGTGCCCAGGGGCCCCTTGCCCTGACAGCAAAGAATCCTTATATCGAAGGATGGACCCCACACCGAAGTTGTCCCCACCTCAAACTTGTGCTGCCCTGATAGACCCAAGGGAGCCCTACAAACTGACATCAGGAACCTGGACTGCTGAGTTTTCTTTCCCAGGGAAAATGGCCAAAGGATGTGCCCAGGAGCCCCTGGCCCTGGGCTGGGCCCTGACTGCAAAGAATCCTTATATCAAAGGATGGAGCCCAGACCGAAGTTGTCCCCACCTCAAACTTGTGCTGCCCTGATAGACCCAAGGGAGCCCTACAAACTGACATCAGGAACCTGGACTGCTGAGTTTTCTTTCCCAGGGAAAATGGAAAAAGGATGTGCCCAGGGGCCCCTTGCCCTGACTGCAAAAAATCCTTATATCGAAGGATGGACCCCACACCGAAGTTGTCCCCACCTCAAACTTGTGCTGCCCTGATAGACCCAAGGGAGCCCTACAAACTGACATCAGGAACCTGTATTGCTGAGTTTTCTTTTTACGGGGAAAAGGGACAAAGCTTTTGCCCAGGGGCCCCTGGCCCTGGGCCGGGCCAGCACTGCAAAAAATCCTTATATCGAAGGATGGAGCCCAGACCGAAGTTGTCCCCACCTCAAACTTGTGCTGCCCTGATAGACCCAAGGGAGACCTACAAACTGACATGAGGAACCTGGACTGCTGAGTTTTCTTTCCCAGGGAAAATGGAAAAAGGATGTGCCCAGGGGCCCGTGGCCCTGGGCTGGGCCCTGACTGCAAAGAATCCTTATATCAAAGGATGGAGCCCACACCGAATTTGTCCCCACCTCAAACTTGTGCTGCCCTGATACACCCAAGAGAACCCTACAAACTGACATCAGGAACCTGGACTGCTGAGTTTTCTTTCCCAGGGAAAATGGCCAAAGGATGTGCCCGGGGGCCCCTGGACCTGGGCTGGCACCTCACTGCCAAAAATCCTTATATTGAAGGATGCAACCCACACCGAAGTTGTCCCCACCTCAAACTTGTGCTGCCCTGATACACCCAAGGGAGCCCTACAAACTGACATCAGGAACCTGGACTGCTGAGTTTTCTTTCCCAGGGAAAATGGCCAAAGGATGTGCACAAGAGCCCCTGGCCCTGGGCTGGGCCCTGACTGCAAAGAATCCTTATATCAAAGGATGGAGCCCAGACCGAAGTTGTCCCCACCTCAAACTTGTGCTGCCCTGATAGACCCAAGGGAGCCCTACAAACTGACATCAGGAACCTGGACTGCTGAGTTTTCTTTCCCAGGGAAAATGGAAAAAGGATGTGCCCAGGGGCCCCTTGCCCTGACTGCAAAAAATCCTTATATCGAAGGATGGACCACACACCGAAGTTGTCCCCACCTCAAACTTGTGCTGCCCTGATAGACCCAAGGGAGCCCTACAAACTGACATCAGGAACCTGTATTGCTGAGTTTTCTTTTTACGGGGAAAAGGGACAAAGCTTTTGCCCAGGGGCCCCTGGCCCTGGGCCGGGCCAGCACTGCAAAAAATCCTTATATCGAAGGATGGAGCCCAGACCGAAGTTGTCCCCACCTCAAACTTGTGCTGCCCTGATACACCCAAGGGAGCCCTACAAACTGACATCAGGAACCTGGACTGCTGAGTTTTCTTTCCCAGGCAAAATGGCCAAAGGATGTGCCCGGGGGCCCCTGGCCCTGGGCTGGGCCCTGACTGCCAAAAATCCTTAAATTGAAGGATGGACCCCACACCGAAGTTGTCCCCACCTCAAACTTGTGCTGCCCTGATAGACCCAAGGGAGCCCTACAAACTGACATCAGGGACCTGGACTGCTGAGTTTTCTTTCCCAGGGAAAATGGCCAAAGGATGTGCCCAGGGCCCCTGGCCCTGGGCTGGGACCTCACTGCAAAAAATCCTTATATCGAAGGATGGAGCCCACACCGAAGTTGTCCCCACCTCAAACTTGTGCTTCCCTGATAGACCCAAGGGAGCCCTAAAAACTGACATCAGGAACCTGGACTGCTGAGTTTTCTTTCCCAGGGAAAATGGCCAGATGGTGTGCTCAGGGGCCCCTGGCCATGAGCTGGGCCAGCACTGCAAAAAGTCCTTATATCGAAAGATGGACCCCAGACCGAAGTTGTCCCCACCTCAAACTTGTGCTGCCCTGATAGACCCAAGGGAGCCCTACAAACTGACATCAGGAACCTGGACTGCTGAGTTTTCTTTCCCAGGGAAAATGGCCAAAGGATGTGCCCAGGGGCCCCTGGCCCTGACTGCAAAAAATCCTTATATCGAAGGATGGACCCCACACCGAAGTTGTCGCCACCTCAAACTTGTGCTGCCCTGATAGACCCAAGGGAGCCCTACAAACTGACATCAGGAACCTGGACTGCTGAGTTTTCTTTCCCAGGGAAAATGGAAAAAGGATGTGCCCAGGGGCCCCTTGCCCTGACAGCAAAGAATCCTTATATCGAAGGATGGACCCCACACCGAAGTTGTCCCCACCTCAAACTTGTGCTGCCCTGATAGACCCAAGGGAGCCCTACAAACTGACATCAGGAACCTGGACTGCTGAGTTTTCTTTTTACAGGGAAAAGAGACAAAGCTTTTGCCCAGGGGCCCCTGGCCCTGGGCCGGGCCAGCACTGCAAAAAATCCTTATATCGAAGGATGGAGCCCAGACCGAAGTTGTCCCCACCTCAAACTTGTGCTGCCCTGATAGACCCAAGGGAGCCCTACAAACTGACATGAGGAACCTGGACTGCTGAGTTTTCTTTCCCAGGGAAAATGGAAAAAGGATGTGCCCAGGGGCCCGTGGCCCTGGGCTGGGCCCTGACTGCAAAGAATCCTTATATCGAAGGATGGACCCCACACCGAAGTTGTCCCCACCTCAAACTTGTGCTGCCCTGATACACCCAAGAGAACCCTACAAACTGACATCAGGAACCTGGACTGCTGAGTTTTCTTTCCCAGGGAAAATGGCCAAAGGATGTGCCCGGGGGCCCCTGGACCTGGGCTGGCACCTCACTGCCAAAAATCCTTATATTGAAGGATGCAACCCACACCGAAGTTGTCCCCACCTCAAACTTGTGCTGCCCTGATACACCCAAGGGAGCCCTACAAACTGACATCAGGAACCTGGACTGCTGAGTTTTCTTTCCCAGGGAAAATGGCCAAAGGATGTGCCCAAGAGCCCCTGGCCCTGGGCTGGGCCCTGACTGCAAAGAATCCTTATATCAAAGGATGGAGCCCAGACCGAAGTTGTCCCCACCTCAAACTTGTGCTGCCCTGATAGACCCAAGGGAGCCCTACAAACTGACATCAGGAACCTGGACTGCTGAGTTTTCTTTCCCAGGGAAAATGGAAAAAGGATGTGCCCAGGGGCCCCTTGCCCTGACTGCAAAAAATCCTTATATCGAAGGATGGACCACACACCGAAGTTGTCCCCACCTCAAACTTGTGCTGCCCTGATAGACCCAAGGGAGCCCTACAAACTGACATCAGGAACCTGTATTGCTGAGTTTTCTTTTTACGGGGAAAAGGGACAAAGCTTTTGCCCAGGGGCCCCTGGCCCTGGGCCGGGCCAGCACTGCAAAAAATCCTTATATCGAAGGATGGAGCCCAGACCGAAGTTGTCCCCACCTCAAACTTGTGCTGCCCTGATAGACCCAAGGGAGCCCTACAAACTGACATCAGGAACCTGGACTGCTGAGTTTTCTTTCCCAGGGAAAATGGCCAAAGGATGTGCCCGGGGGCCCCTGGCCCTGGGCTGGGCCCTGACTGCCAAAAATCCTTAAATTGAAGGATGGACCCCACACCGAAGTTGTCCCCACCTCAAACTTGTGCTGCCCTGATAGACCCAAGGGAGCCCTACAAACTGACATCAGGGACCTGGACTGCTGAGTTTTCTTTCCCAGGGAAAATGGCCAAAGGATGTGCCCAGGGCCCCTGGCCCTGGGCTGGGACCTCACTGCAAAAAATCCTTATATCGAAGGATGGAGCCCACACCGAAGTTGTCCCCACCTCAAACTTGTGCTTCCCTGATAGACCCAAGGGAGCCCTAAAAACTGACATCAGGAACCTGGACTGCTGAGTTTTCTTTCCCAGGGAAAATGGCCAGATGGTGTGCTCATGGGCCCCTGGCCATGAGCTGGGCCAGCACTGCAAAAAGTCCTTATATCGAAAGATGGACCCCAGACCGAAGTTGTCCCCACCTCAAACTTGTGCTGCCCTGATAGACCCAAGGGAGCCCTGCAAACTGACATCAGGAACCTGGACTGCTGAGTTTTCTTTCCCAGGGAAAATGGCCAAAGGATGTGCCCAGGGGCCCCTGGCCCTGACTGCAAAAAATCCTTATATCGAAGGATGGACCCCACACCGAAGTTGTCGCCACCTCAAACTTGTGCTGCCCTGATAGACCCAAGGGAGCCCTACAAACTGACATCAGGAACCTGGACTGCTGAGTTTTCTTTCCCAGGGAAAATGGAAAAAGGATGTGCCCAGGGGCCCCTTGCCCTGACAGCAAAGAATCCTTATATCGAAGGATGGACCCCACACCGAAGTTGTCCCCACCTCAAACTTGTGCTGCCCTGATAGACCCAAGGGAGCCCTACAAACTGACATCAGGAACCTGGACTGCTGAGATTTCTTTTTACAGGGAAAAGAGACAAAGCTTTTGCCCAGGGGCCCCTGGCCCTGGGCCGGGCCAGCACTGCAAGAAATCCTTATATCGAAGGATGGAGCCCAGACCGAAGTTGTCCCCACCTCAAACTTGTGCTGCCCTGATAGACCCAAGGGAGCCCTACAAACTGACATCAGGAACCTGGACTGCTGAGTTTTCTTTCCCAAGGAAAATGGCCAAAGGATGTGCCCAGGGGCCCCTAGCCCTGGGCTTGGACCTCACTGCAAAAAATCCTTATATCAAAGGATGGAGCCCAGACCGAAGATGTCCCCACCTCAAAATTGTGCTGCCCTGATAGACCCAAGGGAGCCCTACAAACTGACATCAGGAACCTGGACTGCTGAGTTTTCTTTCCCAGGCAAAATGGCCAAAGGATGTGCCCACGGGCCCCTGGCCCTGGTCTGGGCCCTGACTGCAAAAAATCCTTATATCGAAGGATGGACCCCACAACGAAGTTGTCCCCACCTCAAACTTGTGCTGCCCTGATAGACCCAAGGGAGCCCTACAAACTGACATCAGGAACCTGGACTGCTGAGTTTTCTTTCCCAGGGAAAATGGAAAAAGGGTGTGCCCGGGGGCCCCTGGCCCTGACTGCAAAGAATCCTTATATCGAAGGATGGACCTCACACCGAAGTTGTCCCCACCTCAAACTTGTGCTGCCCTGATAGACCCAAGGGAGCCCTACAAACTGACATCAGGAACCTGGACTGCTGAGTTTTCTTTCCCAGGGAAAATGGAAAAAGGATGTGCCCAGGGGCCCCTGGCCCTGACTGCAAAGAATCCTTATATCGAAGGATGGACCCCACACCAAAGTTGTCCCCACCTCAAACTTGTGCTGCCCTGATAGAGCCAAGGGAGCCCTACAAACTGACATCAGGAACCTGGACTGCTGAGTTTTCTTTCCCAGGGAAAATGGAAAAAGGATGTGCCCAGGAGCCCCTGGCCCTGGGCAGGGACCTCACTGCAAAGAATCCTTATATCGAAGGATGGACCCCACACCGACGTGTCCCCACCTCAAACTTGTGCTGCCCTGATAGACCCAAGGGAGCCCTACAAACTGACATGAGGAACCTGGACTGCTGAGTTTTCTTTCCCAGGGAAAATGGCCAAAGGATGTGCCCAGGGGCCCCTAGCCCTGACTGCAAAAAAATCCTTATATCGAAAGATGGACCCCACACCGAAGTTGTCCCCACCTCAAACTTGTGCTGCCCTGATAGACCCAAGGGAGCCCTACAAACTGACATCAGGAACCTGGACTGCTGAGTTTTCTTTCCCAGGGAAAATGGAAAAAGGATGTGCCCAGGGGCCCCTTGCCGTGACAGCAAAGAATCCTTATATCGAAGGATGGACCACACACCGAAGTTGTCCCCACGTCAAACTTGTGCTGCCCTGATAGACCCAAGGGAGCCCTAAAAACTGACATCAGGAACCGGTATTGCTGAGTTTTCTTTTTACAGGGAAAAGGGACAAAGCTTTTGCCCAGGGGCCCCTGGCCCTGGGCCGGGCCCTGACTGCAAAAAATCCTTATATCGAAGGATAGAGCCCACACCGAAGTTGTCCCCACCTCAAACTTGTGCTGCCCTGATAGACCCAAGGGAGTCCTACAAACTGACATCAGGAACCTGGACTGCTGAGTTTTCTTTCCCAGGGAAAATGGAAAAAGGATGTGCCCAGGAGCCCCTGGCCCTGGGCAGGGCACTGACTGCAAAGAATCCTTATATCGAAGGGTGGACCCCACACCGAAGTGTCCCCACCTCAAACTTTTGCTGCCCTGATAGACCCAAGGGAGCCCTACAAACTGACATCAGGAACCTGGACTGCTGAGTTTTCTTTCCCAGGGAAAATGGCCAAAGGATGTGCCCAGGGGCCCCTAGCCCTGACTGCAAAAAAATCCTTATATCGAAAGATGGACCCCACACCGAAGTTGTCCCCACCTCAAACTTGTGCTGCCCTGATAGACCCAAGGGAGCCCTACAAACTGACATCAGGAACCTGGACTGCTGAGTTTTCTTTTTACAGGGAAAAGAGACAAAGCTTTTGCCCAGGGGCCCCTGGCCCTGGGCCGGGCCAGCACTGCAAAAAATCCTTATATCGAAGGATGGAGCCCAGACCGAAGTTGTCCCCACCTCAAACTTGTGCTGCCCTGATAGACCCAAGGGAGACCTACAAACTGACATGAGGAACCTGGACTGCTGAGTTTTCTTTCCCAGGGAAAATGGAAAAAGGATGTGCCCAGGGGCCCGTGGCCCTGGGCTGGGCCCTGACTGCAAAGAATCCTTATATCGAAGGATGGACCCCACACCGAAGTTGTCCCCACCTCAAACTTGTGCTGCCCTGATACACCCAAGAGAACCCTACAAACTGACATCAGGAACCTGGACTGCTGAGTTTTCTTTCCCAGGGAAAATGGCCAAAGGATGTGCCCGGGGGCCCCTGGACCTGGGCTGGCACCTCACTGCCAAAAATCCTTATATTGAAGGATGCAACCCACACCGAAGTTGTCCCCACCTCAAACTTGTGCTGCCCTGATACACCCAAGGGAGCCCTACAAACTGACATCAGGGACCTGGACTGCTGAGTTTTCTTTCCCAGGGAAAATGGCCAAAGGATGTGCCCAGGGCCCCTGGCCCTGGGCTGGGACCTCACTGCAAAAAATCCTTATATCGAAGGATGGAGCCCACACCGAAGTTGTCCCCACCTCAAACTTGTGCTTCCCTGATAGACCCAAGGGAGCCCTAAAAACTGACATCAGGAACCTGGACTGCTGAGTTTTCTTTCCCAGGGAAAATGGCCAGATGGTGTGCTCAGGGGCCCCTGGCCATGAGCTGGGCCAGCACTGCAAAAAGTCCTTATATCGAAAGATGGACCCCAGACCGAAGTTGTCCCCACCTCAAACTTGTGCTGCCCTGATAGACCCAAGGGAGCCCTGCAAACTGACATCAGGAACCTGGACTGCTGAGTTTTCTTTCCCAGGGAAAATGGCCAAAGGATGTGCCCAGGGGCCCCTGGCCCTGACTGCAAAAAATCCTTATATCGAAAGATGGACCCCAGACCGAAGTTGTCGCCACCTCAAACTTGTGCTGCCCTGATAGACCCAAGGGAGCCCTACAAACTGACATCAGGAACCTGGACTGCTGAGTTTTCTTTCCCAGGGAAAATGGAAAAAGGATGTGCCCAGGGGCCCCTTGCCCTGACAGCAAAGAATCCTTATATCGAAGGATGGACCCCACACCGAAGTTGTCCCCACCTCAAACTTGTGCTGCCCTGATAGACCCAAGGGAGCCCTACAAACTGACATCAGGAACCTGGACTGCTGAGATTTCTTTTTACAGGGAAAAGAGACAAAGCTTTTGCCCAGGGGCCCCTGGCCCTGGGCCGGGCCAGCACTGCAAGAAATCCTTATATCGAAGGATGGAGCCCAGACCGAAGTTGTCCCCACCTCAAACTTGTGCTGCCCTGATAGACCCAAGGGAGCCCTACAAACTGACATCAGGAACCTGGACTGCTGAGTTTTCTTTCCCAAGGAAAATGGCCAAAGGATGTGCCCAGGGGCCCCTAGCCCTGGGCTTGGACCTCACTGCAAAAAATCCTTATATCAAAGGATGGAGCCCAGACCGAAGATGTCCCCACCTCAAAATTGTGCTGCCCTGATAGACCCAAGGGAGCCCTACAAACTGACATCAGGAACCTGGACTGCTGAGTTTTCTTTCCCAGGCAAAATGGCCAAAGGATGTGCCCACGGGCCCCTGGCCCTGGTCTGGGCCCTGACTGCAAAAAATCCTTATATCGAAGGATGGACCCCACAACGAAGTTGTCCCCACCTCAAACTTGTGCTGCCCTGATAGACCCAAGGGAGCCCTACAAACTGACATCAGGAACCTGGACTGCTGAGTTTTCTTTCCCAGGGAAAATGGAAAAAGGGTGTGCCCGGGGGCCCCTGGCACTGACTGCAAAGAATCCTTATATCGAAGGATGGACCTCACACCGAAGTTGTCCCCACCTCAAACTTGTGCTGCCCTGATAGACCCAAGGGAGCCCTACAAACTGACATCAGGAACCTGGACTGCTGAGTTTTCTTTCCCAGGGAAAATGGAAAAAGGATGTGCCCAGGGGCCCCTGGCCCTGACTGCAAAGAATCCTTATATCGAAGGATGGACCCCACACCAAAGTTGTCCCCACCTCAAACTTGTGCTGCCCTGATAGACCCAAGGGAGCCCTACAAACTGACATCAGGAACCTGGACTGCTGAGTTTTCTTTCCCAGGGAAAATGGAAAAAGGATGTGCCCAGGAGCCCCTGGCCCTGGGCAGGGACCTCACTGCAAAGAATCCTTATATCGAAGGATGGACCCCACACCGACGTGTCCCCACCTCAAACTTGTGCTGCCCTGATAGACCCAAGGGAGCCCTACAAACTGACATGAGGAACCTGGACTGCTGAGTTTTCTTTCCCAGGGAAAATGGCCAAAGGATGTGCCCAGGGGCCCCTAGCCCTGACTGCAAAAAAATCCTTATATCGAAAGATGGACCCCACACCGAAGTTGTCCCCACCTCAAACTTGTGCTGCCCTGATAGACCCAAGGGAGCCCTACAAACTGACATCAGGAACCTGGACTGCTGAGTTTTCTATCCCAGGGAAAATGGAAAAAGGATGTGCCCAGGGGCCCCTTGCCGTGACACCAAAGAATCCTTATATCGAAGGATGGACCACACACCGAAGTTGTCCCCACGTCAAACTTGTGCTGCCCTGATAGACCCAAGGGAGCCCTAAAAACTGACATCAGGAACCTGTATTGCTGAGTTTTCTTTTTACAGGGAAAAGGGACAAAGCTTTTGCCCAGGGGCCCCTGGCCCTGGGCCGGGCCCTGACTGCAAAAAATCCTTATATCGAAGGATAGAGCCCACACCGAAGTTGTCCCCACCTCAAACTTGTGCTTCCCTGATAGACCCAAGGGAGCCCTACAAACTGACATCAGGAACCTGGACTGCTGAGTTTTCTTTCCCAGGGAAAATGGAAAAAGGATGTGCCCAGGAGCCCCTGGCCCTGGGCAGGGAACTGACTGCAAAGAATCCTTATATCGAAGGATGGACCCCACACCGAAGTGTCCCCACCTCAAACTTTTGCTGCCCTGATAGACCCAAGGGAGCCCTACAAACTGACATCAGGAACCTGGACTGCTGAGTTTTCTTTCCCAGGGAAAATGGCCAAAGGATGTGCCTGGGGGCCCCTGGACCTGGGCTGGCACCTCACTGCCAAAAATCCTTATATTGAAGGATGCAACCCACACCGAAGTTGTCCCCACCTCAAACTTGTGCTGCCCTGATACACCCAAGGGAGCCCTACAAACTGACATCAGGAACCTGGACTGCTGAGTTTTCTTTCCCAGGGAAAATGGCCAAAGGATGTGCCCAAGAGCCCCTGGCCCTGGGCTGGGCCCTGACTGCAAAGAATCCTTATATCAAAGGATGGAGCCCAGACCGAAGTTGTCCCCACCTCAAACTTGTGCTGCCCTGATAGACCCAAGGGAGCCCTACAAACTGACATCAGGAACCTGGACTGCTGAGTTTTCTTTCCCAGGGAAAATGGAAAAAGGATGTGCCCAGGGGCCCCTTGCCCTGACTGCAAAAAATCCTTATATCGAAGGATGGACCACACACCGAAGTTGTCCCCACCTCAAACTTGTGCTGCCCTGATAGACCCAAGGGAGCCCTACAAACTGACATCAGGAACCTGTATTGCTGAGTTTTCTTTTTACGGGGAAAAGGGACAAAGCTTTTGCCCAGGGGCCCCTGGCCCTGGGCCGGGCCAGCACTGCAAAAAATCCTTATATCGAAGGATGGAGCCCAGACCGAAGTTGTCCCCACCTCAAACTTGTGCTGCCCTGATAGACCCAAGGGAGCCCTACAAACTGACATCAGGAACCTGGACTGCTGAGTTTTCTTTCCCAGGGAAAATGGCCAAAGGATGTGCCCGGGGGCCCCTGGCCCTGGGCTGGGCCCTGACTGCCAAAAATCCTTAAATTGAAGGATGGACCCCACACCGAAGTTGTCCCCACCTCAAACTTGTGCTGCCCTGATAGACCCAAGGGAGCCCTACAAACTGACATCAGGGACCTGGACTGCTGAGTTTTCTTTCCCAGGGAAAATGGCCAAAGGATGTGCCCAGGGCCCCTGGCCCTGGGCTGGGACCTCACTGCAAAAAATCCTTATATCGAAGGATGGAGCCCACACCGAAGTTGTCCCCACCTCAAACTTGTGCTTCCCTGATAGACCCAAGGGAGCCCTAAAAACTGACATCAGGAACCTGGACTGCTGTGTTTTCTTTCCCAGGGAAAATGGCCAGATGGTGTGCTCAGGGGCCCCTGGCCATGAGCTGGGCCAGCACTGCAAAAAGTCCTTATATCGAAAGATGGACCCCACACCGAAGTTGTCCCCACCTCAAACTTGTGCTGCCCTGATAGACCCAAGGGAGCCCTGCAAACTGACATCAGGAACCTGGACTGCTGAGTTTTCTTTCCCAGGGAAAATGGCCAAAGGATGTGCCCAGGGGCCCCTGGCCCTGACTGCAAAAAATCCTTATATCGAAGGATGGACCCCACACCGAAGTTGTCGCCACCTCAAACTTGTGCTGCCCTGATAGACCCAAGGGAGCCCTACAAACTGACATCAGGAACCTGGACTGCTGAGTTTTCTTTCCCAGGGAAAATGGAAAAAGGATGTGCCCAGGGGCCCCTTGCCCTGACAGCAAAGAATCCTTATATCGAAGGATGGACCCCACACCGAAGTTGTCCCCACCTCAAACTTGTGCTGCCCTGATAGACCCAAGGGAGCCCTACAAACTGACATCAGGAACCTGGACTGCTGAGATTTCTTTTTACAGGGAAAAGAGACAAAGCTTTTGCCCAGGGGCCCCTGGCCCTGGGCCGGGCCAGCACTGCAAGAAATCCTTATATCGAAGGATGGAGCCCAGACCGAAGTTGTCCCCACCTCAAACTTGTGCTGCCCTGATAGACCCAAGGGAGCCCTACAAACTGACATCAGGAACCTGGACTGCTGAGTTTTCTTTCCCAAGGAAAATGGCCAAAGGATGTGCCCAGGGGCCCCTAGCCCTGGGCTTGGACCTCACTGCAAAAAATCCTTATATCAAAGGATGGAGCCCAGACCGAAGATGTCCCCACCTCAAAATTGTGCTGCCCTGATAGACCCAAGGGAGCCCTACAAACTGACATCAGGAACCTGGACTGCTGAGTTTTCTTTCCCAGGCAAAATGGCCAAAGGATGTGCCCACGGGCCCCTGGCCCTGGTCTGGGCCCTGACTGCAAAAAATCCTTATATCGAAGGATGGACCCCACAACGAAGTTGTCCCCACCTCAAACTTGTGCTGCCCTGATAGACCCAAGGGAGCCCTACAAACTGACATCAGGAACCTGGACTGCTGAGTTTTCTTTCCCAGGGAAAATGGAAAAAGGGTGTGCCCGGGGGCCCCTGGCCCTGACTGCAAAGAATCCTTATATCGAAGGATGGACCTCACACCGAAGTTGTCCCCACCTCAAACTTGTGCTGCCCTGATAGACCCAAGGGAGCCCTACAAACTGACATCAGGAACCTGGACTGCTGAGTTTTCTTTCCCAGGGAAAATGGCCAAAGGATGTGCCCAGGGGCCCCTGGCCCTGACTGCAAAGAATCCGTATATCGAAGGATGGACCCCACACCAAAGTTGTCCCCACCTCAAACTTGTGCTGCCCTGATAGACCCAAGGGAGCCCTACAAACTGACATCAGGAACCTGGACTGCTGAGTTTTCTTTCCCAGGGAAAATGGAAAAAGGATGTGCCCAGGAGCCCCTGGCCCTGGGCAGGGACCTCACTGCAAAGAATCCTTATATCGAAGGATGGACCCCACACCGACGTGTCCCCACCTCAAACTTGTGCTGCCCTGATAGACCCAAGGGAGCCCTACAAACTGACATGAGGAACCTGGACTGCTGAGTTTTCTTTCCCAGGGAAAATGGCCAAAGGATGTGCCCAGGGGCCCCTAGCCCTGACTGCAAAAAAATCCTTATATCGAAAGATGGACCCCACACCGAAGTTGTCCCCACCTCAAACTTGTGCTGCCCTGATAGACCCAAGGGAGCCCTACAAACTGACATCAGGAACCTGGACTGCTGAGTTTTCTTTCCCAGGGAAAATGGAAAAAGGATGTGCCCAGGGGCCCCTTGCCGTGACAGCAAAGAATCCTTATATCGAAGGATGGACCACACACCGAAGTTGTCCCCACGTCAAACTTGTGCTGCCCTGATAGACCCAAGGGAGCCCTAAAAACTGACATCAGGAACCTGTATTGCTGAGTTTTCTTTTTACAGGGAAAAGGGACAAAGCTTTTGCCCAGGGGCCCCTGGCCCTGGGCCGGGCCCTGACTGCAAAAAATCCTTATATCGAAGGATAGAGCCCACACCGAAGTTGTCCCCACCTCAAACTTGTGCTGCCCTGATAGACCCAAGGGAGTCCTACAAACTGACATCAGGAACCTGGACTGCTGAGTTTTCTTTCCCAGGGAAAATGGAAAAAGGATGTGCCCAGGAGCCCCTGGCCCTGGGCAGGGCACTGACTGCAAAGAATCCTTATATCGAAGGATGGACCCCACACCGAAGTGTCCCCACCTCAAACTTTTGCTGCCCTGATAGACCCAAGGGAGCCCTACAAACTGACATCAGGAACCTGGACTGCTGAGTTTTCTTTCCCAGGGAAAATGGCCAAAGGATGTGCCCAGGGGCCCCTAGCCCTGACTGCAAAAAAATCCTTATATCGAAAGATGGACCCCACACCGAAGTTGTCCCCACCTCAAACTTGTGCTGCCCTGATAGACCCAAGGGAGCCCTACAAACTGACATCAGGAACCTGGACTGCTGAGTTTTCTTTCCCAGGGAAAATGGCCAAAGGATGTGCCCGGGGGCCCCTGGACCTGGGCTGGCACCTCACTGCCAAAAATCCTTATATTGAAGGATGCAACCCACACCGAAGTTGTCCCCACCTCAAACTTGTGCTGCCCTGATACACCCAAGGGAGCCCTACAAACTGACATCAGGGACCTGGACTGCTGAGTTTTCTTTCCCAGGGAAAATGGCCAAAGGATGTGCCCAGGGCCCCTGGCCCTGGGCTGGGACCTCACTGCAAAAAATCCTTATATCGAAGGATGGAGCCCACACCGAAGTTGTCCCCACCTCAAACTTGTGCTTCCCTGATAGACCCAAGGGAGCCCTAAAAACTGACATCAGGAACCTGGACTGCTGAGTTTTCTTTCCCAGGGAAAATGGCCAGATGGTGTGCTCAGGGGCCCCTGGCCATGAGCTGGGCCAGCACTGCAAAAAGTCCTTATATCGAAAGATGGACCCCAGACCGAAGTTGTCCCCACCTCAAACTTGTGCTGCCCTGATAGACCCAAGGGAGCCCTGCAAACTGACATCAGGAACCTGGACTGCTGAGTTTTCTTTCCCAGGGAAAATGGCCAAAGGATGTGCCCAGGGGCCCCTGGCCCTGACTGCAAAAAATCCTTATATCGAAAGATGGACCCCAGACCGAAGTTGTCGCCACCTCAAACTTGTGCTGCCCTGATAGACCCAAGGGAGCCCTACAAACTGACATCAGGAACCTGGACTGCTGAGTTTTCTTTCCCAGGGAAAATGGAAAAAGGATGTGCCCAGGGGCCCCTTGCCCTGACTGCAAAGAATCCTTATATCGAAGGATGGACCCCACACCGAAGTTGTCCCCACCTCAAACTTGTGCTGCCCTGATAGACCCAAGGGAGCCCTACAAACTGACATCAGGAACCTGGACTGCTGAGATTTCTTTTTACAGGGAAAAGAGACAAAGCTTTTGCCCAGGGGCCCCTGGCCCTGGGCCGGGCCAGCACTGCAAGAAATCCTTATATCGAAGGATGGAGCCCAGACCGAAGTTGTCCCCACCTCAAACTTGTGCTGCCCTGATAGACCCAAGGGAGCCCTACAAACTGACATCAGGAACCTGGACTGCTGAGTTTTCTTTCCCAAGGAAAATGGCCAAAGGATGTGCCCAGGGGCCCCTAGCCCTGGGCTTGGACCTCACTGCAAAAAATCCTTATATCAAAGGATGGAGCCCAGACCGAAGATGTCCCCACCTCAAAATTGTGCTGCCCTGATAGACCCAAGGGAGCCCTACAAACTGACATCAGGAACCTGGACTGCTGAGTTTTCTTTCCCAGGCAAAATGGCCAAAGGATGTGCCCACGGGCCCCTGGCCCTGGTCTGGGCCCTGACTGCAAAAAATCCTTATATCGAAGGATGGACCCCACAACGAAGTTGTCCCCACCTCAAACTTGTGCTGCCCTGATAGACCCAAGGGAGCCCTACAAACTGACATCAGGAACCTGGACTGCTGAGTTTTCTTTCCCAGGGAAAATGGAAAAAGGGTGTGCCCGGGGGCCCCTGGCCCTGACTGCAAAGAATCCTTATATCGAAGGATGGACCTCACACCGAAGTTGTCCCCACCTCAAACTTGTGCTGCCCTGATAGACCCAAGGGAGCCCTACAAACTGACATCAGGAACCTGGACTGCTGAGTTTTCTTTCCCAGGGAAAATGGAAAAAGGATGTGCCCAGGGGCCCCTGGCCCTGACTGCAAAGAATCCTTATATCGAAGGATGGACCCCACACCAAAGTTGTCCCCACCTCAAACTTGTGCTGCCCTGATAGACCCAAGGGAGCCCTACAAACTGACATCAGGAACCTGGACTGCTGAGTTTTCTTTCCCAGGGAAAATGGAAAAAGGATGTGCCCAGGAGCCCCTGGCCCTGGGCAGGGACCTCACTGCAAAGAATCCTTATATCGAAGGATGGACCCCACACCGACGTGTCCCCACCTCAAACTTGTGCTGCCCTGATAGACCCAAGGGAGCCCTACAAACTGACATGAGGAACCTGGACTGCTGAGTTTTCTTTCCCAGGGAAAATGGCCAAAGGATGTGCCCAGGGGCCCCTAGCCCTGACTGCAAAAAAATCCTTATATCGAAAGATGGACCCCACACCGAAGTTGTCCCCACCTCAAACTTGTGCTGCCCTGATAGACCCAAGGGAGCCCTACAAACTGACATCAGGAACCTGGACTGCTGAGTTTTCTATCCCAGGGAAAATGGAAAAAGGATGTGCCCAGGGGCCCCTTGCCGTGACAGCAAAGAATCCTTATATCGAAGGATGGACCACACACCGAAGTTGTCCCCACGTCAAACTTGTGCTGCCCTGATAGACCCAAGGGAGCCCTAAAAACTGACATCAGGAACCTGTATTGCTGAGTTTTCTTTTTACAGGGAAAAGGGACAAAGCTTTTGCCCAGGGGCCCCTGGCCCTGGGCCGGGCCCTGACTGCAAAAAATCCTTATATCGAAGGATAGAGCCCACACCGAAGTTGTCCCCACCTCAAACTTGTGCTTCCCTGATAGACCCAAGGGAGCCCTACAAACTGACATCAGGAACCTGGACTGCTGAGTTTTCTTTCCCAGGGAAAATGGAAAAAGGATGTGCCCAGGAGCCCCTGGCCCTGGGCAGGGAACTGACTGCAAAGAATCCTTATATCGAAGGATGGACCCCACACCGAAGTGTCCCCACCTCAAACTTTTGCTGCCCTGATAGACCCAAGGGAGCCCTACAAACTGACATCAGGAACCTGGACTGCTGAGTTTTCTTTCCCAGGGAAAATGGCCAAAGGATGTGCCCAGGGGCCCCTAGCCCTGACTGCAAAAAAATCCTTATATCGAAAGATGGACCCCACACCGAAGTTGTCCCCACCTCAAACTTGTGCTGCCCTGATAGACCCAAGGGAGCCCTACAAACTGACATCAGGAACCTGGACTGCTGAGTTTTCTTTCCCAGGGAAAATGGAAAAAGGATGTGCCCAGGGGCCTATTGCCCTGACAGCAAAGAATCCTTATATCGAAGGATGGACCACACACCGAAGTTGTCCCCACCTCAAACTTGTGCTGCCCTGATAGACCCAAGGGAGCCCTACAAACTGACATCAGGAACCTGTATTGCTGAGTTTTCTTTTTACAGGGAAAAGGGACAAAGATTTTGCCCAGGGGCCCCTGGCCCTGGGCTGGGCCCTGACTGCAAAAAATCCTTATATCGAAGGATGGAGCCCACACCGAAGTTGTCCCCACCTCAAACTTGTGCTGCCCTGATAGACCCAAGGGAGCCCTACAAACTGACATCAGGAACCTGGACTGCTGAGTTTTCTTTCCCAAGGAAAATGGCCAAAGGATGTGCCCAGGGGCCCCTAGCCCTGGGCTTGTACCTCACTGCAAAAAATCCTTATATCAAAGGATGGAGCCCAGACCGAAGATGTCCCCACCTCAAAATTGTGCTGCCCTGATAGACCCAAGGGAGCCCTAC
Source organism: Lonchura striata (assembly GCF_046129695.1). Classification (NCBI taxonomy): domain Eukaryota; kingdom Metazoa; phylum Chordata; class Aves; order Passeriformes; family Estrildidae; genus Lonchura; species Lonchura striata. The sequence continues at coordinate 5,938,485 of NC_134635.1, read as the reverse complement.
AAACTGACATCAGGAACCTGGACTGCTGAGTTTTCTTTCCCAGGCAAAATGGCCAAAGGATGTGCCCAGGGGCCCCTGGACCTGGGCTGGGCCCTGACTGCAAAAAATCCTTATATCGAAGGATGGAGCCCAGACCAAAATTGTTCCCACCTCAAACTTGTGCTGCCCTGATACACGCAAGGGAGCCCTACAAACTGACATCAGGAACCTTGACTGCTGAGTTTTCTTTCCCAAGGAAAATGGAAAAAGTGTATGCCCAGGGGCCCCTGGCCCTGGGCTGGGACGTGACTGCAAAAAATCCTTATATCGAAGGATGGACCCCACACCGAAGTTGTCCCCACCTCAAACTTGTGCTGCCCTGATAGACCCAAGGGAGCCCTGCAAACTGACATCAGGAACCTGGACTGCTGAGTTTTCTTTCCCAGGGAAAATGGCCAAAGGATGTGCCCAGGGGCCCCTAGCCCTGACTGCAAAAAATCCTTATATCGAAAATGGACCCCACACCGAAGTTATCCCCACCTCAAACTTGTGCTGCCCTGATAGACCCAAGGGAGCCCTACAAACTGACATCAGGAACCTGGACTGCTGAGTTTTCTTTCCCAGGGAAAATGGAAAAAGGGTGTGCCCGGGGGCCCCTGGCCCTGACTGCAAAGAATCCTTATATCGAAGGATGGACCTCACACCGAAGTTGTCCCCACCTCAAACTTGTGCTGCCCTGATAGACCCAAGGGAGCCCTACAAACTGACATCAGGAACCTGGACTGCTGAGTTTTCTTTCCCAGGGAAAATGGAAAAAGGATGTGCCCAGGGGCCCCTGGCCCTGACTGCAAAGAATCCTTATATCGAAGGATGGACCCCACACCAAAGTTGTCCCCACCTCAAACTTGTGCTGCCCTGATAGACCCAAGGGAGCCCTACAAACTGACATCAGGAACCTGGACTGCTGAGTTTTCTTTCCCAGGGAAAATGGAAAAAGGATGTGCCCAGGAGCCCCTGGCCCTGGGCAGGGACCTCACTGCAAAGAATCCTTATATCGAAGGATGGACCCCACACCGACGTGTCCCCACCTCAAACTTGTGCTGCCCTGATAGACCCAAGGGAGCCCTACAAACTGACATGAGGAACCTGGACTGCTGAGTTTTCTTTCCCAGGGAAAATGGCCAAAGGATGTGCCCAGGGGCCCCTAGCCCTGACTGCAAAAAAATCCTTATATCGAAAGATGGACCCCACACCGAAGTTGTCCCCACCTCAAACTTGTGCTGCCCTGATAGACCCAAGGGAGCCCTACAAACTGACATCAGGAACCTGGACTGCTGAGTTTTCTTTCCCAGGGAAAATGGAAAAAGGATGTGCCCAGGGGCCCCTTGCCGTGACAGCAAAGAATCCTTATATCGAAGGATGGACCACATACCGAAGTTGTCCCCACGTCAAACTTGTGCTGCCCTGATAGACCCAAGGGAGCCCTAAAAACTGACATCAGGAACCTGTATTGCTGAGTTTTCTTTTTACAGGGAAAAGGGACAAAGCTTTTGCCCAGGGGCCCCTGGCCCTGGGCCGGGCCCTGACTGCAAAAAATCCTTATATCGAAGGATAGAGCCCACACCGAAGTTGTCCCCACCTCAAACTTGTGCTTCCCTGATAGACCCAAGGGAGCCCTACAAACTGACATCAGGAACCTGGACTGCTGAGTTTTCTTTCCCAGGGAAAATGGAAAAAGGATGTGCCCAGGAGCCCCTGGCCCTGGGCAGGGAACTGACTGCAAAGAATCCTTATATCGAAGGATGGACCCCACACCGAAGTGTCCCCACCTCAAACTTTTGCTGCCCTGATAGACCCAAGGGAGCCCTACAAACTGACATCAGGAACCTGGACTGCTGAGTTTTCTTTCCCAGGGAAAATGGCCAAAGGATGTGCCCAGGGGCCCCTAGCCCTGACTGCAAAAAAATCCTTATATCGAAAGATGGACCCCACACCGAAGTTGTCCCCACCTCAAACTTGTGCTGCCCTGATAGACCCAAGGGAGCCCTACAAACTGACATCAGGAACCTGGACTGCTGAGTTTTCTTTCCCAGGGAAAATGGAAAAAGGATGTGCCCAGGGGCCTATTGCCCTGACAGCAAAGAATCCTTATATCGAAGGATGGACCACACACCGAAGTTGTCCCCACCTCAAACTTGTGCTGCCCTGATAGACCCAAGGGAGCCCTACAAACTGACATCAGGAACCTGTATTGCTGAGTTTTCTTTTTACAGGGAAAAGGGACAAAGATTTTGCCCAGGGGCCCCTGGCCCTGGGCTGGGCCCTGACTGCAAAAAATCCTTATATCGAAGGATGGAGCCCACACCGAAGTTGTCCCCACCTCAAACTTGTGCTGCCCTGATAGACCCAAGGGAGCCCTACAAACTGACATCAGGAACCTGGACTGCTGAGTTTTCTTTCCCAAGGAAAATGGCCAAAGGATGTGCCCAGGGGCCCCTAGCCCTGGGCTTGTACCTCACTGCAAAAAATCCTTATATCAAAGGATGGAGCCCAGACCGAAGATGTCCCCACCTCAAAATTGTGCTGCCCTGATAGACCCAAGGGAGCCCTACAAACTGACATCAGGAACCTGGACTGCTGAGTTTTCTTTCCCAGGCAAAATGGCCAAAGGATGTGCCCAGGGGCCCCTGGACCTGGGCTGGGCCCTGACTGCAAAAAATCCTTATATCGAAGGATGGAGCCCAGACCAAAATTGTTCCCACCTCAAACTTGTGCTGCCCTGATACACGCAAGGGAGCCCTACAAACTGACATCAGGAACCTTGACTGCTGAGTTTTCTTTCCCAAGGAAAATGGAAAAAGTGTATGCCCAGGGGCCCCTGGCCCTGGGCTGGGACGTGACTGCAAAAAATCCTTATATCGAAGGATGGACCCCACACCGAAGTTGTCCCCACCTCAAACTTGTGCTGCCCTGATAGACCCAAGGGAGCCCTGCAAACTGACATCAGGAACCTGGACTGCTGAGTTTTCTTTCCCAGGGAAAATGGCCAAAGGATGTGCCCAGGGGCCCCTAGCCCTGACTGCAAAAAATCCTTATATCGAAAATGGACCCCACACCGAAGTTATCCCCACCTCAAACTTGTGCTGCCCTGATAGACCCAAGGGAGCCCTACAAACTGACATCAGGAACCTGGACTGCTGAGTTTTCTTTCCCAGGGAAAATGGAAAAAGGGTGTGCCCGGGGGCCCCTGGCCCTGACTGCAAAGAATCCTTATATCGAAGGATGGACCTCACACCGAAGTTGTCCCCACCTCAAACTTGTGCTGCCCTGATAGACCCAAGGGAGCCCTACAAACTGACATCAGGAACCTGGACTGCTGAGTTTTCTTTCCCAGGGAAAATGGAAAAAGGATGTGCCCAGGGGCCCCTGGCCCTGACTGCAAAGAATCCTTATATCGAAGGATGGACCCCACACCAAAGTTGTCCCCACCTCAAACTTGTGCTGCCCTGATAGACCCAAGGGAGCCCTACAAACTGACATCAGGAACCTGGACTGCTGAGTTTTCTTTCCCAGGGAAAATGGAAAAAGGATGTGCCCAGGAGCCCCTGGCCCTGGGCAGGGACCTCACTGCAAAGAATCCTTATATCGAAGGATGGACCCCACACCGACGTGTCCCCACCTCAAACTTGTGCTGCCCTGATAGACCCAAGGGAGCCCTACAAACTGACATGAGGAACCTGGACTGCTGAGTTTTCTTTCCCAGGGAAAATGGCCAAAGGATGTGCCCAGGGGCCCCTAGCCCTGACTGCAAAAAAATCCTTATATCGAAAGATGGACCCCACACCGAAGTTGTCCCCACCTCAAACTTGTGCTGCCCTGATAGACCCAAGGGAGCCCTACAAACTGACATCAGGAACCTGGACTGCTGAGTTTTCTTTCCCAGGGAAAATGGAAAAAGGATGTGCCCAGGGGCCCCTTGCCGTGACAGCAAAGAATCCTTATATCGAAGGATGGACCACACACCGAAGTTGTCCCCACGTCAAACTTGTGCTGCCCTGATAGACCCAAGGGAGCCCTAAAAACTGACATCAGGAACCTGTATTGCTGAGTTTTCTTTTTACAGGGAAAAGGGACAAAGCTTTTGCCCAGGGGCCCCTGGCCCTGGGCCGGGCCCTGACTGCAAAAAATCCTTATATCGAAGGATAGAGCCCACACCGAAGTTGTCCCCACCTCAAACTTGTGCTGCCCTGATAGACCCAAGGGAGCCCTACAAACTGACATCAGGAACCTGGACTGCTGAGTTTTCTTTCCCAGGGAAAATGGAAAAAGGATGTGCCCAGGAGCCCCTGGCCCTGGGCAGGGACCTGACTGCAAAGAATCCTTATATCGAAGGATGGACCCCACACCGAAGTGTCCCCACCTCAAACTTTTGCTGCCCTGATAGACCCAAGGGAGCCCTACAAACTCACATCGGGAACCTGGACTGCTGAGTTTTCTTTCCCAGGGAAAATGGCCAAAGGATGTGCCCAGGGGCCCCTAGCCCTGACTGCAAAAAAATCCTTATATCGAAAGATGGACCCCACACCGAAGTTGTCCCCACCTCAAACTTGTCCTGCCCTGATAGACCCAAGGGAGCCCTACAAACTGACATCAGGAACCTGGACTGCTGAGTTTTCTTTCCCAGGGAAAATGGAAAAAGGATGTGCCCAGGGGCCTATTGAACTGACTGCAAAGAATCCTTATATCGAAGGATGGACCACACACCGAAGTTGTCCCCACCTCAAACTTGTGCTGCCCTGATAGACCCAAGGGAGCCCTACAAACTGACATCAGGAACCTGTATTGCTGAGTTTTCTTTTTACAGGGAAAAGGGACAAAGATTTTGCCCAGGGGCCCCTGGCCCTGGGCTGGGCCCTGACTGCAAAAAATCCTTATATCGAAGGATGGAGCCCAGACCGAAGTTGTCCCCACCTCAAACTTGTGCTGCCCTGATAGACCCAAGGGAGCCCTACAAACTGACATCAGGAACCTGGACTGCTGAGTTTTCTTTCCCAAGGAAAATGGCCAAAGGATGTGCCCAGGGGCCCCTAGCCCTGGGCTTGTACCTCACTGCAAAAAATCCTTATATCAAAGGATGGAGCCCAGACCGAAGATGTCCCCACCTCAAAATTGTGCTGCCCTGATAGACCCAAGGGAGCCCTACAAACTGACATCAGGAACCTGGACTGCTGAGTTTTCTTTCCCAGGCAAAATGGCCAAAGGATGTGCCCAGGGGCCCCTGGACCTGAGCTGGGCCCTGACTGCAAAAAATCCTTATATCGAAGGATGGAGCCCAGACCAAAATTGTTCCCACCTCAAACTTGTGCTGCCCTGATACACGCAAGGGAGCCCTACAAACTGACATCAGGAACCTTGACTGCTGAGTTTTCTTTCCCAAGGAAAATGGAAAAAGTGTATGCCCAGGGGCCCCTGGCCCTGGGCTGGGGCCCGACTGCAAAAAATCTTTATATCGAAGGATGGACCCCACACCGAAGTTGTCCCCACCTCAAACTTGTGCTGCCCTGATAGACCCAAGGGAGCCCTGCAAACTGACATCAGGAACCTGGACTGCTGAGTTTTCTTTCCCAGGGAAAATGGCCAAAGGATGTGCCCAGGGGCCCCTAGCCCTGACTGCAAAAAATCCTTATATCGAAAATGGACCCCACACCGAAGTTATCCCCACCTCAAACTTGTGCTGCCCTGATAGACCCAAGGGAGCCCTACAAACTGACATCAGGAACCTGGACTGCTGAGTTTTCTTTCCCAGGGAAAATGGAAAAAGGATGTGCCCAGGGGCCCCTTGCCCTGACAGCAAAGAATCCTTATATCGAAGGATGGACCCCACACCGAAGTTGTCCCCACCTCAAACTTGTGCTGCCCTGATAGACCCAAGGGAGCCCTACAAACTGACATCAGGAACCTGGACTGCTGAGTTTTCTTTCCCAGGGAAAATGGCCAAAGGATGTGCCCAGGAGCCCCTGGCCCTGGGCTGGGCCCTGACTGCAAAGAATCCTTATATCAAAGGATGGAGCCCAGACCGAAGTTGTCCCCACCTCAAACTTGTGCTGCCCTGATAGACCCAAGGGAGCCCTACAAACTGACATCAGGAACCTGGACTGCTGAGTTTTCTTTCCCAGGCAAAATGGAAAAAGGATGTGCCCGGGGGCCCCTTGCCCTGACTGCAAAAAATCCTTATATCGAAGGATGGACCACACACCGAAGTTGTCCCCACCTCAAACTTGTGCTGCCCTGATAGACCCAAGGGAGCCCTACAAACTGACATCAGGAACCTGTATTGCTGAGGTTTCTTTTTACGGGGAAAAGGGACAAAGCTTTTGCCCAGGGGCCCCTGGCCCTGGGCTGGGCCAGCACTGCAAAAAATCCTTATATCGAAGGATGGAGCCCAGACCGAAGTTGTCCCCACCTCAAACTTGTGCTGCCCTGATAGACCCAAGGGAGCCCTACAAACTGACATGAGGAACCTGGACTGCTGAGTTTTCTTTCCCAGGGAAAATGGAAAAAGGATGTGCCCAGGGGCCCGTGGCCCTGGGCTGGGACCTGACTGCAAAGAATCCTTATATCGAAGGATGGAGCCCACACCGAATTTGTCCCCACCTCAAACTTGTGCTGCCCTGATACACCCAAGAGAACCCTACAAACTGACATCAGGAACCTGGACTGCTGAGTTTTCTTTCCCAGGGAAAATGGCCAAAGGATGTGCCCGGGGGCCCCTGGACCTGGGCTGGCACCTCACTGCCAAAAATCCTTATATTGAAGGATGCAACCCACACCGAAGTTGTCCCCACCTCAAACTTGTGCTGCCCTGATACACCCAAGGGAGCCCTACAAACTGACATCAGGAACCTGGACTACTGAGTTTTCTTTCCCAGGGAAAATGGCCAAAGGATGTGCCCAAGAGCCCCTGGCCCTGGGCTGGGCCCTGACTGCAAAGAATCCTTATATCAAAGGATGGAGCCCAGACCGAAGTTGTCCCCACCTCAAACTTGTGCTGCCCTGATAGACCCAAGGGAGCCCTACAAACTGACATCAGGAACCTGGACTGCTGAGTTTTCTTTCCCAGGGAAAATGGAAAAAGGATGTGCCCAGGGGCCCCTTGCCCTGACTGCAAAAAATCCTTATATCGAAGGATGGACCACACACCGAAGTTGTCCCCACCTCAAACTTGTGCTGCCCTGATAGACCCAAGGGAGCCCTACAAACTGACATCAGGAACTTGTATTGCTGAGTTTTCTTTTTACGGGGAAAAGGGACAAAGCTTTTGCCCAGGGGCCCCTGGCCCTGGGCCGGGCCAGCACTGCAAAAAATCCTTATATCGAAGGATGGAGCCCAGACCGAAGTTGTCCCCACCTCAAACTTGTGCTGCCCTGATACACCCAAGGGAGCCCTACAAACTGACATCAGGAACCTGGACTGCTGAGTTTTCTTTCCCAGGCAAAATGGCCAAAGGATGTGCCCGGGGGCCCCTGGCCCTGGGCTGGGCCCTGACTGCCAAAAATCCTTAAATTGAAGGATGGACCCCACACCGAAGTTGTCCCCACCTCAAACTTGTGCTGCCCTGATACACCCAAGAGAACCCTACAAACTGACATCAGGAACCTGGACTGCTGAGTTTTCTTTCCCAGGGAAAATGGCCAAAGGATGTGCCCGGGGGCCCCTGGACCTGGGCTGGCACCTCACTGCCAAAAATCCTTATATTGAAGGATGCAACCCACACCGAAGTTGTCCCCACCTCAAACTTGTGCTGCCCTGATACACCCAAGGGAGCCCTACAAACTGACATCAGGAACCTGGACTACTGAGTTTTCTTTCCCAGGGAAAATGGCCAAAGGATGTGCCCAAGAGCCCCTGGCCCTGGGCTGGGCCCTGACTGAAAAGAATCCTTATATCAAAGGATGGAGCCCAGACCGAAATTGTCCCCACCTCAAACTTGTGCTGCCCTGATAGACCCAAGGGAGCCCTACAAACTGACATCAGGAACCTGGACTGCTGAGTTTTCTTTCCCAGGGAAAATGGAAAAAGGATGTGCCCAGGGGCCCCTTGCCCTGACTGCAAAAAATCCTTATATCGAAGGATGGACCACACACCGAAGTTGTCCCCACCTCAAACTTGTGCTGCCCTGATAGACCCAAGGGAGCCCTACAAACTGACATCAGGAACCTGTATTGCTGAGTTTTCTTTTTACGGGGAAAAGGGACAAAGCTTTTGCCCAGGGGCCCCTGGCCCTGGGCCGGGCCAGCACTGCAAAAAATCCTTATATCGAAGGATGGAGCCCAGACCGAAGTTGTCCCCACCTCAAACTTGTGCTGCCCTGATACACCCAAGGGAGCCCTACAAACTGACATCAGGAACCTGGACTGCTGAGTTTTCTTTCCCAGGCAAAATGGCCAAAGGATGTGCCCGGGGGCCCCTGGCCCTGGGCTGGGCCCTGACTGCCAAAAATCCTTAAATTGAAGGATGGACCCCACACCGAAGTTGTCCCCACCTCAAACTTGTGCTGCCCTGATAGACCCAAGGGAGCCCTACAAACTGACATCAGGGACCTGGACTGCTGAGTTTTCTTTCCCAGGGAAAATGGCCAAAGGATGTGCCCAGGGCCCCTGGCCCTGGGCTGGGACCTCACTGCAAAAAATCCTTATATCGAAGGATGGAGCCCACACCGAAGTTGTCCCCACCTCAAACTTGTGCTTCCCTAATAGACCCAAGGGAGCCCTAAAAACTGACATCAGGAACCTGGACTGCTGAGTTTTCTTTCCCAGGGAAAATGGCCAGATGGTGTGCTCAGGGGCCCCTGGCCATGAGCTGGGCCAGCACTGCAAAAAGTCCTTATATCGAAAGATGGACCCCAGACCGAAGTTGTCCCCACCTCAAACTTGTGCTGCCCTGATAGACCCAAGGGAGCCCTGCAAACTGACATCAGGAACCTGGACTGCTGAGTTTTCTTTCCCAGGGAAAATGGCCAAAGGATGTGCCCAGGGGCCCCTGGCCCTGACTGCAAAAAATCCTTATATCGAAGGATGGACCCCACACCGAAGTTGTCGCCACCTCAAACTTGTGCTGCCCTGATAGACCCAAGGGAGCCCTACAAACTGACATCAGGAACCTGGACTGCTGAGTTTTCTTTCCCAGGGAAAATGGAAAAAGGATGTGCCCAGGGGCCCCTTGCCCTGACAGCAAAGAATCCTTATATCGAAGGATGGACCCCACACCGAAGTTGTCCCCACCTCAAACTTGTGCTGCCCTGATAGACCCAAGGGAGCCCTACAAACTGACATCAGGAACCTGGACTGCTGAGTTTTCTTTTTACAGGGAAAAGAGACAAAGCTTTTGCCCAGGGGCCCCTGGCCCTGGGCCGGGCCAGCACTGCAAAAAATCCTTATATCGAAGGATGGAGCCCAGACCGAAGTTGTCCCCACCTCAAACTTGTGCTGCCCTGATAGACCCAAGGGAGACCTACAAACTGACATGAGGAACCTGGACTGCTGAGTTTTCTTTCCCAGGGAAAATGGAAAAAGGATGTGCCCAGGGGCCCGTGGCCCTGGGCTGGGCCCTGACTGCAAAGAATCCTTATATCGAAGGATGGACCCCACACCGAAGTTGTCCCCACCTCAAACTTGTGCTGCCCTGATAGACCCAAGGGAGCCCTGCAAACTGACATCAGGAACCTGGACTGCTGAGTTTTCTTTCCCAGGGAAAATGGCCAAAGGATGTGCCCGGGGGCCCCTGGACCTGGGCTGGCACCTCACTGCCAAAAATCCTTATAATGAAGGATGCAACCCACACCGAAGTTGTCCCCACCTCAAACTTGTGCTGCCCTGATACACCCAAGGGAGCCCTACAAACTGACATCAGGAACCTGGACTGCTGAGTTTTCTTTCCCAGGGAAAATGGCCAAAGGATGTGCCCAAGAGCCCCTGGCCCTGGGCTGGGCCCTGACTGCAAAGAATCCTTATATCAAAGGATGGAGCCCAGACCGAAGTTGTCCCCACCTCAAACTTGTGCTGCCCTGATAGACCCAAGGGAGCCCTACAAACTGACATCAGGAACCTGGACTGCTGAGTTTTCTTTCCCAGGGAAAATGGAAAAAGGATGTGCCCAGGGGCCCCTTGCCCTGACTGCAAAAAATCCTTATATCGAAGGATGGACCACACACCGAAGTTGTCCCCACCTCAAACTTGTGCTGCCCTGATAGACCCAAGGGAGCCCTACAAACTGACATCAGGAACCTGTATTGCTGAGTTTTCTTTTTACGGGGAAAAGGGACAAAGCTTTTGCCCAGGGGCCCCTGGCCCTGGGCCGGGCCAGCACTGCAAAAAATCCTTATATCGAAGGATGGAGCCCAGACCGAAGTTGTCCCCACCTCAAACTTGTGCTGCCCTGATACACCCAAGGGAGCCCTACAAACTGACATCAGGAACCTGGACTGCTGAGTTTTCTTTCCCAGGCAAAATGGCCAAAGGATGTGCCCGGGGGCCCCTGGCCCTGGGCTGGGCCCTGACTGCCAAAAATCCTTAAATTGAAGGATGGACCCCACACCGAAGTTGTCCCCACCTCAAACTTGTGCTGCCCTGATAGACCCAAGGGAGCCCTACAAACTGACATCAGGGACCTGGACTGCTGAGTTTTCTTTCCCAGGGAAAATGGCCAAAGGATGTGCCCAGGGCCCCTGGCCCTGGGCTGGGACCTCACTGCAAAAAATCCTTATATCGAAGGATGGAGCCCACACTGAAGTTGTTCCCACCTCAAACTTGTGCTTCCCTGATAGACCCAAGGGAGCCCTAAAAACTGACATCAGGAACCTGGACTGCTGAGTTTTCTTTCCCAGGGAAAATGGCCAGATGGTGTGCTCAGGGGCCCCTGGCCATGAGCTGGGCCAGCACTGCAAAAAGTCCTTATATCGAAAGATGGACCCCAGACCGAAGTTGTCCCCACCTCAAACTTGTGCTGCCCTGATAGACCCAAGGGAGCCCTGCAAACTGACATCAGGAACCTGGTCTGCTGAGTTTTCTTTCCCAGGGAAAATGGCCAAAGGATGTGCCCAGGGGCCCCTGGCCCTGACTGCAAAAAATCCTTATATCGAAGGATGGACCCCACACCGAAGTTGTCGCCACCTCAAACTTGTGCTGCCCTGATAGACCCAAGGGAGCCCTACAAACTGACATCAGGAACCTGGACTGCTGAGTTTTCTTTCCCAGGGAAAATGGAAAAAGGATGTGCCCAGGGGCCCCTTGCCCTGACAGCAAAGAATCCTTATATCGAAGGATGGACCCCACACCGAAGTTGTCCCCACATCAAACTTGTGCTGCCCTGATAGACCCAAGGGAGCCCTACAAACTGACATCAGGAACCTGGACTGCTGAGTTTTCTTTTTACAGGGAAAAGAGACAAAGCTTTTGCCCAGGGGCCCCTGGCCCTGGGCCGGGCCAGCACTGCAAGAAATCCTTATATCGAAGGATGGAGCCCAGACCGAAGTTGTCCCCACCTCAAACTTGTGCTGCCCTGATAGACCCAAGGGAGCCCTACAAACTGACATCAGGAACCTGGACTGCTGAGTTTTCTTTCCCAAGGAAAATGGCCAAAGGATGTGCCCAGGGGCCCCTAGCCCTGGGCTTGGACCTCACTGCAAAAAATCCTTATATCAAAGGATGGAGCCCAGACCGAAGATGTCCCCACCTCAAAATTGTGCTGCCCTGATAGACCCAAGGGAGCCCTACAAACTGACATCAGGAACCTGGACTGCTGAGTTTTCTTTCCCAGGCAAAATGGCCAAAGGATGTGCCCACGGGCCCCTGGCCCTGGTCTGGGCCCTGACTGCAAAAAATCCTTATATCGAAGGATGGACCCCACACCGAAGTTGTCCCCACCTCAAACTTGTGCTGCCCTGATAGACCCAAGGGAGCCCTACAAACTGACATCAGGAACCTGGACTGCTGAGTTTTCTTTCCCAGGGAAAATGGAAAAAGGATGTGCCCGGGGGCCCCTGGCCCTGACTGCAAAGAATCCTTATATCGAAGGATGGACCTCACACCGAAGTTGTCCCCACCTCAAACTTGTGCTGCCCTGATAGACCCAAGGGAGCCCTACAAACTGACATCAGGAACCTGGACTGCTGAGTTTTCTTTCCCAGGGAAAATGGAAAAAGGATGTGCCCAGGGGCCCCTGGCCCTGACTGCAAAGAATCCTTATATCGAAGGATGGACCCCACACCGAAGTTGTCCCCACCTCAAACTTGTGCTGCCCTGATAGACCCAAGGGAGCCCTACAAACTGACATCAGGAACCTGGACTGCTGAGTTTTCTTTCCCAGGGAAAATGGAAAAAGGATGTGCCCAGGAGCCCCTGGCCCTGGGCAGGGCCCTGACTGCAAAGAATCCTTATATCGAAGGATGGACCCCACACCAACGTGTCCCCACCTCAAACTTGTGCTGCCCTGATAGACCCAAGGGAGCCCTACAAACTGACATGAGGAACCTGGACTGCTGAGTTTTCTTTCCCAGGGAAAATGGCCAAAGGATGTGCCCAGGGGCCCCTAGCCCTGACTGCAAAAAAATCCTTATATCGAAAGATGGACCTCACACCGAAGTTGTCCCCACCTCAAACTTGTGCTGCCCTGATAGACCCAAGGGAGCCCTACAAACTGACATCAGGAACCTGGACTGCTGAGTTTTCTTTCCCAGGGAAAATGGAAAAAGGATGTGCCCAGGGGCCCCTTGCCGTGACAGCAAAGAATCCTTATATCGAAGGATGGACCACACACCGAAGTTGTCCCCACCTCAAACTTGTGCTGCCCTGATAGACCCAAGGGAGCCCTAAAAACTGACATCAGGAACCTGTATTGCTGAGTTTTCTTTTTACAGGGAAAAGGGACAAAGCTTTTGCCGAGGGGCCCCTGGCCCTGGGCCGGGCCCTGACTGCAAAAAATCCTTATATCGAAGGATAGAGCCCACACCGAAGTTGTCCCCACCTCAAACTTGTGCTGCCCTGATAGACCCAAGGGAGCCCTACAAACTGACATCAGGAACCTGGACTGCTGAGTTTTCTTTCCCAGGGAAAATGGAAAAAGGATGTGCCCAGGAGCCCCTGGCCCTGGGCAGGGCCCTGACTGCAAAGAATCCTTATATCGAAGGATGGACCCCACACCGAAGTGTCCCCACCTCAAACTTTTGCTGCCCTGATAGACCCAAGGGAGCCCTACAAACTGACATCAGGAACCTGGACTGCTGAGTTTTCTTTCCCAGGGAAAATGGCCAAAGGATGTGCCCAGGGGCCCCTAGCCCTGACTGCAAAAAAATCCTTATATCGAAAGATGGACCCCACACCGAAGTTGTCCCCACCTCAAACTTGTGCTGCCCTGATAGACCCAAGGGAGCCCTACAAACTGACATCAGGAACCTGGACTGCTGAGTTTTCTTTCCCAGGGAAAATGGAAAAAGGATGTGCCCAGGGGCCTATTGCCCTGACAGCAAAGAATCCTTATATCGAAGGATGGACCACACACCGAAGTTGTCCCCACCTCAAACTTGTGCTGCCCTGATAGACCCAAGGGAGCCCTACAAACTGACATCAGGAACCTGTATTGCTGTGTTTTCTTTTTACAGGGAAAAGGGACAAAGCTTTTGCCCAGGGGCCCCTGGCCCTGGGCTGGGCCGTGACTGCAAAAAATCCTTATATCGAAGGATGGAGCCCACACCGAAGTTGTCCCCACCTCAAACTTGTGCTGCCCTGATAGACCCAAGGGAGCCCTACAAACTGACATCAGGAACCTGGACTGCTGAGTTTTCTTTCCCAAGGAAAATGGCCAAAGGATGTGCCCAGGGGCCCCTAGCCCTGGGCTTGTACCTCACTGCAAAAAATCCTTATATCAAAGGATGGAGCCCAGACCGAAGATGTCCCCACCTCAAAATTGTGCTGCCCTGATAGACCCAAGGGAGCCCTACAAACTGACATCAGGAACCTGGACTGCTGAGTTTTCTTTCCCAGGCAAAATGGCCAAAGGATGTGCCCAGGGGCCCCTGGACCTGGGCTGGGCCCTGACTGCAAAAAATCCTTATATCGAAGGATGGAGCCCAGACCAAAATTGTTCCCACCTCAAACTTGTGCTGCCCTGATACACGCAAGGGAGCCCTACAAACTGACATCAGGAACCTTGACTGCTGAGTTTTCTTTCCCAAGGAAAATGGAAAAAGTATATGCCCAGGGGCCCCTGGCCCTGGGCTGGGCCGTGACTGCAAAAAATCCTTATATCGAAGGATGGACCCCACACCGAAGTTGTCCCCACCTCAAACTTGTGCTGCCCTGATAGACCCAAGGGAGCCCTACAAACTGACATCAGGAACCTGGACTGCTGAGTTTTCTTTCCCAGGGAAAATGGCTGCAGGTCCTGAAGGGAACAAAAAGGGCTCCCGGCCTTTGCCTCTGTTCTCTAACATTCCCCAAAAGGCATCGCAGTCCCGGAAGAGGTGTTTGTCATGCAGGCTGCCAAAATAAAGTCTTGTAAAATTCTAGCTCTGCCTTTTTTTTAACGTGTTCTTACTTCCTATTTATGTAATCGCAGAAAGCAAGGAAAGAATAAATGTGTCTGGTTCCCACTATTGCTCTGTGCAGGCATTTTTAAAGCCTGCTGTAGTTCTATCCTCTTTTTCCACTCCAAGCTTCACTTTTCCCCCGTTTTTCAATGTCTGCTGCTTTGGGTTTCCCAGGCAGGGCTGGGTTCCTCGGCAGGGGTCTTAGGAGTTGGTGCAGATTCCGCTTTTTCCGAAGGTGTATCAAAGTGTGCCGGCAAAAGGATTGTTTTCTCCAGGAAAAAGCTTTCTCTCAATGACCATCAATGCATGTATGTGTTTTAATCTTGTAACCAGGTGAATTAAGAAAAGCCGACACCTGTAGCAGAGTTTTGTTGGATCTGTGTCTGTGAGAAGTGGGCTGTGTGCTGGAGAGGGAGAGACCAAGAGATGCTGTTGGAGAGTGGCAACAGCGGCAGGTGTGAGCTGCTAACTTGATGAGGGCTCAGAGCAGACACAGGTGTGAGCTGTTAAGATGATGAGGAAGAGGGGCGGATCCCTCTGGGGGGAGGTTATTTAAGGGCGAGGCTTTTCCTCATCCTGCTTTTGCATGGAGCTGCTGGAGAAGAGGAGTTTATGGGGGCCTCCCAGGGCTGTCTCATGGAAGGACGGTGAGTACTTTGAACATGGTTTGGGGGATCACCTGGGCACATCCTTTGGCCATTTACCCTGGGAAAGAAAACTCAGCAGTCCAGGTTCCTGATGTCAGTTTGTAGACCTCCCTTCAGTCTATCAGGGCAGCACAAGTTTGAGTTGAGGACAACTTCGGTCTGGGTTCCATCCTGCCATATAAGGATTTTTAGCAGTCAGGGCCAGGGGCCCCTGGGCACATCCTTTGGCCATTTTCCCTGGGAAAGAAAACTCAGCAGTCCAGGTTCCTGATGTCAGTTTGTAGGGCTCCCTTGGGTCTATCAGGGCAGCACAAGTTTGAGTAGGGGACAACTTCGGTGTGGGCTCCATCCTTCGATATAAGGATTCTTTGCAGTCAGGGCCAGGGGCCCACGGCCAGGGACCCCTGGGCACATCCTTTTTCCATTTTTCCTGGGAAAGAAAACTCAGCAGTCCAGGTTCCTGATGTCAGTTTGTAGGGCTCCCTTGGGTCTATCAGGGCAGCACAAGTTTGAGGTGGGGACAACTTCGGTGTGGGGTCCATCCTTCGATATAAGGATTTTTTGCAGTCAGGGCCAGGGGCCCCCAGGAACATCCTTTGGCCATTTTCCCTGGGAAAGAAAACTCCGCAGTCCAGGTTGCTGATGTGAGTTTGTAGGGCTCCTTTGGGTGTATCAGGGCCGCACAATTTTGAGGTGGGGACAACTTTGGTGTGGGCTCCATCATTCGATATATTGATTTTGTGCACTCAGGGACAGGGGCCCCCAGGAACATCCTTTGGCCATTTTCCCTGGGAAAGAAAACTCAGCAGTCCAGGTTCCTGATGTCAGTTTGTAGGGCTCCCTTGGGTCTATCAGGGCAGCACAAGTTTGAGGTGGGGACAACTTCGATGTGGGGTCCATCCTTCAATATAAGGATTTTTTGCAGTCACGGACAGGGGCCCAGGGCCAGGGGCTCCTGGGCACATCCTTTTTCCATTTCCCCTGGGATAGAAAACTCAGCAGTCCAGGTTGCTGATGTCAGTTTGTAGGGCTCCCTTGGGTCTATCAGGGCAGCACAAGTTTGAGGTGGCGACAATTTCAGTGTGGGGTCCATCCTTCGATATAAGGATTTTTTGCAGTCAGGGCCAGGGGCCCCTGGGCACATCCTTTTTCCATTTTCCCTGGGAAAGAAAACTCAGCAGTCCAGGTTCCTGATGTCAGTTTGTAGGGTTCCCTTTGGTCTATCAGGGCAGCACAAGTTTGAGGTGGAGACAACTTCGTTGTGGGGTCCATCCTTCGATATAAGGATTTTTTGCAGTCAGGGCCAGGGGCCCCTGGGCACATCCTTTTTCCATTTTCCCTGGGAAAGAAAACTCAGCAGTCCAGGTTCCTGATGTCATCTTGTAGGGCTCCCTTGGGTCTATCAGGGCAGCACAAGTTTGAGGTGGGGACAACTTCGGTGTAGGGTCCATCCTTCGATATAAGGATTCTTTGCAGTGAGGCCCCAGCCCAGGTCCAGGGGCCACTGGCACATCCTTTTTCCATTTTCCCTGGGAAAGAAAACTCTGCAGTCCAGGTTCCTGATGTCAGTTTGTAGGGCTCCCTTGGGTCTATCAGGGCAGCACAAGTTTGAGGTGGGGACAACTTCGGTGTGGGGTCCATCCTTCGATATAAGGATTTTTTGCAGTCAGGGCCAGGGGCCCCTGGGCACATCCTTTTTCCATTTTCCCTGGGAAAGAAAACTCAGCAGTCCAGGTTCCTGATGTCAGTTTGTAGGGCTCCCTTGGGTCTATCAGGGCAGCAGAAGTTTGAGGTGGGGACAACTTCGGTGTGGGGTCCATCCTTCGATATAAGGATTTTTTGTAGTGAGGGCCCTGTCCAGGGCCAGGGGCCCCTGGGCACCACCTTTTTCCATTTTCCCTGGGAAAGAAAACTCAGCAGTCCAGGTTCCTGATGTCAGTTTGTAGGTCTCCCTTGGGTCTATCAGGGCCGCACAAGTTTGAGGTGGCGACAACTTCGGTGTGGGGTCCATCCTTCGATATAAGGATTTTTTGTAGTGAGGCCCCTGCCCAGGGCCAGGGGCCCCTGGGCACATCCTTTTTCCATTTTCCCTGGGAAAGAAAACTCAGCAGTCCAGGTTCCTGATGTCAGTTTGTAGGGCTCCCTTGGGTCTATCAGGGCAGCACAAGTTTGAGGTGGGGACAAATTCGGTGTGGGGTCCATCCTTCGGTATATGGATTTTTTGCAGTCAGGGCCAGGGGCCCCTGGGCACATCCTTTTTCCATTTTCCCTGGGAAAGAAAACTCAGCAGTCCAGGTTCCTGATGTCAGTTTGTAGGGCTCCCTTGGGTCTATCAGGGCCGCACAAGTTTGAGGTGGGGACAACTTCGGTGTGGGGTCCATCCTTCGATATAAGGATTTTTTGCAGTGAGGCCCCTGCCCAGGGCCAGGGGCCCCCAGGAACATCCTTTTTCCATTTTCCCTGGGAAAGAAAACTCAGCAGTCCAGGTTCCTGATGTCAGTTTGTAGGGCTCCCTTGGGTCTATCAGGGCAGCACAAGTTTGAGGTGGGGACAAATTCGGTGTGGGCGCCATCCTTCGATATAAGGAGTTTTTGCAGTCAGGGCCAGGGGCCCCTGGGCACATCCTTTTTCCATTTTCCCTGGGAAAGAAAACTCAGCAGTCCAGGTTCCTGATTTCAGTTTGTAGGGCTCCCTTGGGTCTATCAGGGCAGCACAAGTTTGAGGTGGGGACAACTTCGGTCTGGGGTCCATCCTTCGATATAAGGATTTTTGCAGTCAGGCCCCAGCCCAGGACCAGGGGCCCCCGGGCACATCCTATTTCCATTTTCCCTGGGAAAGAAAACTCAGCAGTCCAGGTTCCTGATGTCAGTTTGTAGGGCTCCCTTGGGTCTATCAGGGTGGCACAAATTTGCCGTGGGGACAACTTCGGTGTGGGTTCCATCCTTCGATATAAGGATTTTTTGCAGTCAGGGCCAGGGGCCCCTGGGCACATCCTATTTCCATTTTCCCTGGGAAAGAAAATTCAGCAGTCCAGGTTCCTGATGTCAGTTTGTAGGGCTCCCTTGGGTCTATCAGGGCAGCACAAGTTTGAGGTGGGGACAATTTCGGTGTGGGGTCCATCCTTCGATATAAGGATTTTTTGTAGTGAGGCCCCAGCCCAGGGCCAGGGGCCCCTGGGCACATCCTTTTTCCATTTTCCCTGGGAAAGAAAACTCCGCAGTCCAGGTTCCTGATGTCAGTTTGTAGGGCTCCCTTGGGTGTATCAGGGCAGCAGAAGTTTGAGGTGGGGACAACTTCAGTGTGGGCTCCATCCTTCGATATAAGGATTCTTTGCAGTCAGGGCCAGGGGCCCAGGGCCAGGGGCCCCTGGGCAAATCCTTTTTCCATTTTCCCTGGGAAAGAAAACTCAGCAGTCCAGGTTCCTGATGTCAGTTTGTAGGGCTCCCTTGGGTCTATCAGGGCAGCACAAGTTTGAGGAGGGGACAACTTCGGTGTGGGGTCCATCCTTCGATATAAGGATTCTTTGCAGTCAGGGCCAGGGACCCCTGGGCACATCCTTTTTCCATTTTTCCTGGGAAAGAAAACTCAGCAGTCCAGGTTCCTGATATCAGTTTGTAGGGCTCCCTTGGGTGTATCAGGGCAGCACAAGTTTGAGGTGGGGACAACTTTGGTGTGGGCTCCATCATTCGATATATTGATTTTGTGCACTCAGGGACAGGGGCCCCCAGGAACATCCTTTGGCCATTTTCCCTGGGAAAGAAAACTCAGCAGTCCAGGTTCCTGATGTCAGTTTGTAGGGCTCCCTTGGGTCTATCAGGGCAGCAGAAGTTTGAGGTGGGGACAACTTCGGTGTGGGGTCATCGTTTGATATAAGGTTTTTTTGTAGTGATGGCTCAGCCCACGGCCAGGGAACCCTGGGCACATCCTTTTTCCATTTTCCCTGGGATAGAAAACTCAGCAGTCCAGGTTCCTCATGTCAGTTTGTAGGGCTCCCTTGGGTCTATCAGGGCAGCACAAGTTTGAGGTGGGGACAACTTCGGTGTGGGGTCCATCCTTCAATATAAGGATTTTTTGCAGTCAGGGCCAGGGGCCCAGGGCCAGGGGCTCCTGGGCACATCCTTTTTCCATTTTCCCTGGGAAAGAAAACTCAGCAGTCCAGGTTCCTGATGTCAGTTTGTAGGGCTCCCTTGGGTCTATCAGGGCAGCACAAGTTTGAGGTGGCGACAACTTCAGTGTGGGCTCCATCCTTCGATATAAGGATTTTTTGCAGTCAGGGCCAGGGGCCCCTGGGCACATCCTTTTTCCATTTTCCCTGGGAAAGAAAACTCAGCAGTCCAGGTTCCTGATGTCAGTTTGTAGGGCTCCCTTGGGTCTATCAGGGCAGCACAAGTTTGAGGTGGGGACAAATTCGGTGTGGGCTCCATCCTTCGATATAAGGATTTTTTGTAGTGAGGGCCCTGTCCAGGGCCAGGGGCCCCTGGGCACATCCTTTTTCCATTTTCCCTGGGAAAGAAAACTCAGCAGTCCAGGTTCCTGATGTCAGTTTGTAGGGCTCCCTTGGGTCTATCAGGGCAGCACAAGTTTGAGGTGGGGACAACTTCGGTGTGGGGTCCATCCTTCGATATAAGGATTTTTTGCAGTCAGGGCCAGGGCCCCCTGGGCACATCCTTTTTCCATTTTCCCTGGGAAAGAAAACTCAGCAGTCCAGGTTCCTGATGTCAGTCTGTAGGGCTCCCTTGGGTCTATCAGGGCAGCACAAGTTTGAGGTGGGGACAACGTCGGTGTGGGGTCCATCCTTCGATATAAGGATTTTTTGCAGTGAGGCCCCTGCCCAGGGCCAGGGGCCCCTGGGCACATCCTTTTTCCATTTTCCCTGGGAAAGAAAACTCAGCAGTCCAGGTTCCTGATGTCAGTTTGTAGGGCTCCCTTGGGTCTATCAGGGCAGCACAAGTTTGAGGTGGGGACAAATTCGGTGTGGGGTCCATCCTTCGATATATGGATTTTTTTCAGTCAGGGCCAGGGGCCCCTGGGCACATCCTTTTTCCATTTTCCCTGGGAAAGAAAACTCAGCAGTCCAGGTTCCTGATGTCAGTCTGTAGGGCTCCCTTGGGTCTATCAGGGCCGCACAAGTTTGAGGTGGTGACAACTTCGGTGTGGGGTCCATCCTTCGATATAAGGATTTTTTGCAGTGAGGCCCCTGCCCAGGGCCAGGGGCCCCTGGGCACATCCTTTTTCCATTTTCCCTGGGAAAGAAAACTCAGCAGTCCAGGTTCCTGATGTCAGTTTGTAGGGCTCCCTTGGGTCTATCAGGGCAGCACAAGTTTGAGGTGGGGACAACTTCGGTGTGGGGTCCATCCTTCGATATAAGGATTTTTTGCAGTCAGGGCCAGGGGCCCAGCCCAGGGGCCCCTGGGCACATCCTTTTTCCATTTTCCCTGGGAAAGAAAACTCAGCAGTCCAGGTTCCTGATGTCAGTTTGTAGGGCTCCCTTGGGTCTATCAGGGCCGCACAAGTTTGAGGTGGGGACAACTTCGGTGTGGGGTCCATCCTTCGATATAAGGATTTTTTGCAGTGAGGCCCCTGCCCAGGGCCAGGGGCCCCTGGGCACATCCTTTTTCCATTTTCCCTGGGAAAGAAAACTCAGCAGTCCAGGTTCCTGATGTCAGTTTGTAGGGCTCCCTTGGGTCTATCAGGGCGGCACAAGTTTGAGGTGGGGACAACTTCGGTGTGGGCTCCATCCTTCAATATAAGGATTTTTTGCAGTCAGGGCCAGGGGCCCAGGGCCAGGGGCTCCTGGGCACATCCTTTTTCCATTTTCCCTGGGAAAGAAAACTCAGCAGTCCAGGTTCCTGATGTCAGTTTGTAGGGCTCCCTTTGGTCTATCAGGGCAGCACAAGTTTGAGGTGGGGACAACTTCGGTGTGGGCTCCATCCTTTAATATAAGGATTTTTTGCAGTCAGGGCCAGGGGCCCCTGGGCACAACCTTTTTCCATTTTCCCTGGGAAAGAAAACTCAGCAGTACAGGTTCCTGATGTCAGTTTGTAGGGCTCCCTTGGGTGTATCAGGGCAGCACAAGTTTGAGGTGGGGACAACTTCGGTGTGGGGTCCATCCTTCGATATAAGGATTTTTTGCAGTCAGGGCCAGGGGCCCAGCCCAGGGGCCCCTGGGCACATCCTTTGGCCATTTTCCCTGGGAAAGAAAACTCAGCAGTCCAGGTTCCTGATGTCAGTTTGTAGGGCTCCCTTGGGTCTATCAGGGCAGCACAAGTTTGAGGAGGGGACAACTTCGGTGTGGGGTCCATCCTTCGATATAAGGATTTTTTGCAGTCAGGGCCAGGGGCCCCTGGGCACATCCTTTTTCCATTTTCCCTGGGAAAGAAAACTCAGCAGTCCAGGTTCCTGATGTCAGTTTGTAGGGCTCCCTTGGGTCTATCAGGGCCGCACAAGTTTGAGGTGGGGACAACTTCGGTGTGGGGTCCATCCTTCGATATAAGGATTTTTTGCAGTGAGGCCCCTGCCCAGGACCAGGGGCCCCTGGGCACATCCTTTTTCCATTTTCCCTGGGAAAGAAAACTCAGCAGTCCAGGTTCCTGATGTCAGTTTGTAGGGCTCCCTTGGGTCTATCAGGGCAGCACAGCTTTGAGGTGGGGACAAATTCGGTGTGGGCTACATCCTTCGATATAAGGATTTTTTGCAGTCAGGGCCAGGGGCCCCTGGGCACATCCTTTTTCCATTTTCCCTGGGAAAGTAAACTCAGCAGTCCAGGTTCCTGATGTCAGTTTGTAGGGCTCCCTTGGGTCTATCAGGGCAGCACAAGTTTGAGGTGGGGACAACATCGGTGTGGGGTCCATCCTTCGATATAAGGATTTTTTGCAGTGAGGCCCCTGCCCAGGGCCAGGGGCCCCTGGGCACATCCTTTTTCCATTTTCCCTGGGAAAGAAAACTCAGCAGTCCAGGTTCCTGATGTCAGTTTGTAGGGCTCCCTTGGGTCTATCAGGGCAGCACAAGTTTGAGGTGGGGACAAATTCGGTGTGGGGTCCATCCTTCGATATATGGATTTTTTTCAGTCAGGGCCAGGGGCCCCTGGGCACATCCTTTTTCCATTTTCCCTGGGAAAGAAAACTCAGCAGTCCAGGTTCCTGATGTCAGTCTGTAGGGCTCCCTTGGGTCTATCAGGGCCGCACAAGTTTGAGGTGGTGACAACTTCGGTGTGGGGTCCATCCTTCGATATAAGGATTTTTTGCAGTGAGGCCCCTGCCCAGGGCCAGGGGCCCCTGGGCACATCCTTTTTCCATTTTCCCTGGGAAAGAAAACTCAGCAGTCCAGGTTCCTGATGTCAGTTTGTAGGGCTCCCTTGGGTCTATCAGGGCAGCACAAGTTTGAGGTGGGGACAACTTCGGTGTGGGGTCCATCCTTCGATATAAGGATTTTTTGCAGTCAGGGCCAGGGGCCCAGCCCAGGGGCCCCTGGGCACATCCTTTTTCCATTTTCCCTGGGAAAGAAAACTCAGCAGTCCAGGTTCCTGATGTCAGTTTGTAGGGCTCCCTTGGGTCTATCAGGGCCGCACAAGTTTGAGGTGGGGACAACTTCGGTGTGGGGTCCATCCTTCGATATAAGGATTTTTTGCAGTGAGGCCCCTGCCCAGGGCCAGGGGCCCCTGGGCACATCCTTTTTCCATTTTCCCTGGGAAAGAAAACTCAGCAGTCCAGGTTCCTGATGTCAGTTTGTAGGGCTCCCTTGGGTCTATCAGGGCGGCACAAGTTTGAGGTGGGGACAACTTCGGTGTGGGCTCCATCCTTCAATATAAGGATTTTTTGCAGTCAGGGCCAGGGGCCCAGGGCCAGGGGCTCCTGGGCACATCCTTTTTCCATTTTCCCTGGGAAAGAAAACTCAGCAGTCCAGGTTCCTGATGTCAGTTTGTAGGGCTCCCTTTGGTCTATCAGGGCAGCACAAGTTTGAGGTGGGGACAACTTCGGTGTGGGCTCCATCCTTCAATATAAGGATTTTTTGCAGTCAGGGCCAGGGGCCCCTGGGCACAACCTTTTTCCATTTTCCCTGGGAAAGAAAACTCAGCAGTACAGGTTCCTGATGTCAGTTTGTAGGGCTCCCTTGGGTGTATCAGGGCAGCACAAGTTTGAGGTGGGGACAACTTCGGTGTGGGGTCCATCCTTCGATATAAGGATTTTTTGCAGTCAGGGCCAGGGGCCCAGCCCAGGGGCCCCTGGGCACATCCTTTGGCCATTTTCCCTGGGAAAGAAAACTCAGCAGTCCAGGTTCCTGATGTCAGTTTGTAGGGCTCCCTTGGGTCTATCAGGGCAGCACAAGTTTGAGGTGGGGACAACTTCGGTGTGGGGTCCATCCTTCGATATAAGGATTTTTTGCAGTCAGGGCCAGGGGCCCCTGGGCACATCCTTTTTCCATTTTCCCTGGGAAAGAAAACTCAGCAGTCCAGGTTCCTGATGTCAGTTTGTAGGGCTCCCTTGGGTCTATCAGGGCCGCACAAGTTTGAGGTGGGGACAACTTCGGTGTGGGGTCCATCCTTCGATATAAGGATTTTTTGCAGTGAGGCCCCTGCCCAGGACCAGGGGCCCCTGGGCACATCCTTTTTCCATTTTCCCTGGGAAAGAAAACTCAGCAGTCCAGGTTCCTGATGTCAGTTTGTAGGGCTCCCTTGGGTCTATCAGGGCAGCACAGCTTTGAGGTGGGGACAAATTCGGTGTGGGCTACATCCTTCGATATAAGGATTTTTTGCAGTCAGGGCCAGGGGCCCCTGGGCACATCCTTTTTCCATTTTCCCTGGGAAAGTAAACTCAGCAGTCCAGGTTCCTGATGTCAGTTTGTAGGGCTCCCTTGGGTCTATCAGGGCAGCACAAGTTTGAGGTGGGGACAACATCGGTGTGGGGTCCATCCTTCGATATAAGGATTTTCTGCAGTCAGGGCCAGGGGCCCCTGGGCACATCCTTTGGCCATTTTTCCTGGGAAAGAAAACTCAGCAGTCCAGGTTCCTGATGTCAGTTTGTAGGGCTCCCTTGGGTCTATCAGGGCAGCACAAGTTTGAGGTGGGGACAACTTCGGTGTGGGGTCCATCTTTCGATATAAGGATTTTTTTGCAGTCAGGGCTAGGGGCCCCTGGGCACATCCTTTGGCCATTTTCCCTGGGAAAGAAAACTCAGCAGTCCAGGTTCCTGATGTCAGTTTGTAGGGCTCCCTTGGGTCTATCAGGGCAGCACAAGTTTGAGGTGGGGACAACTTCGGTGTGGGGTCCATCCTTCGATATAAGGATTTTTTGCAGTCAGGGCCAGGGGCCCCTGGGCACATCCTTTTTCCATTTTCCCTGGGAAAGAAAACTCAGCAGTCCAGGTTCCTGATGTCAGTTTGTAGGGCTCCCTTGGGTCTATCAGGGCAGCACAAGTTTGAGGTGGGGACAACTTCGGTGTGGGGTCATCGTTTGATATAAGGTTTTTTTGTAGTGATGGCTCAGCCCACGGCCAGGGAACCCTGGGCACATCCTTTTTCCATTTTCTCTGGGAAAGAAAACTCAGCAGTTCAGGTTCCTGATGTCAGATTGTAGGGCTCCCTTGGGTCTATCAGGGCAGCACAAGTTTGAGGTGGGGACAAATTCGGTGTGGGCTCCATCCTTCGATATAAAGATTTTTTGCAGTGATGCCGTAGCCCAGGGCCAGGGGCCCCTGGGCACATCCTTTGGCCATTTTCCCTGGGAAAGAAAACTCAGCAGTCCAGGTTCCTGATGTCAGTTTGTAGGGCTCCCTTGGGTGTATCAGGGCAGCACAAGTTTGAGGTGGGGACAACTTCGGTGTGGGGTCCATCCTTCGATATAAGGATTTTTTGCTGTGAGGCCCCTGACCAGGAGCAGGGGCCCCTGGGCACCACCTTTTTCCATTTTCCCTGGGAAAGAAAACTCAGCAGTCCAGGTTCCTGATGTCAGTTTGTAGGGCTCCCTTGGGTGTATCAGGGCAGCACAGGTTTGAGGTGGGGACAAATTCGGTGTGGGCTCCATACTTCAATATAAGGATTTTTTGCAGTCAGGGCCAGGGGCCCCTGGGCACATCCTTTTTCCATTTTCCCTGGGAAAGAAAACTCAGCAGTCCAGGTTCCTGATGTCAGTTTGTAGGGCTCCCTTGGGTCTATCAGGGCAGCACAAGTTTGAGGTGGGGACAACTTTGGTGTGGGGTCCATCATTTGATATATTGATTTTGTGCACTCAGGGCCAGGGGCCCCCAGGAACATCCTTTGGCAATTTTCCCTGGGAAAGAAAACTCCGCAGTCCAGGTTGCTGATGTCAGTTTGTAGGGCTCCTTTGGGTGTATCAGGGCCGCACAATTTTGAGGTGGGGACAACTTCGGTGTGGGGTCCATCCTTCGATATAAGGATTTTTTGCAGTCAGGGCCAGGGGCCCCTGGGCACATCCTTTTTCCATTTTCCCTGGGAAAGAAAACTCAGCAGTCCAGGTTCCTGATGTCAGTTTGTAGGGCTCCCTTGGGTCTATAGGGGCAGCACAAGTTTGAGGTGGGGACAACTTCGGTGTGGGGTCATCGTTTGATATAAGGTTTTTTTGTAGTGATGGCTTAGCCCACGGCCAGGGAACCCTGGGCACATCCTTTTTCTATTTTCCCTGGGAAAGAAAACTCAGCAGTCCAGGTTCCTGATGTCAGTTTGTAGGGCTCCCTTGGGTCTATCAGGGCAGCACAAGTTTGAGGTGGGGACAACTTCGGTGTGGGGTCCATCCTTCAATATAAGGATTTTTTGCAGTCAGGGCCAGGGGCCCAGGGCCAGGGGCTCCTGGGCACATCCTTTTTCCATTTCCCCTGGGAAAGAAAACTCAGCAGTCCAGGTTCCTGATGTCAGTTTGTAGGGCTCCCTTGGCTCTATCAGGGCAGCACAAGTTTGAGGTGGCTTCAACTTCAGTGTGGGCTCCATCCTTCGATATAAGGATTTTTTGCAGTCAGGGCCAGGGTCCCCTGGGCACATCCTTTTTCCATTTTCCCTGGGAAAGAAAACTCAGCAGTCCAGGTTCCTGATGTCAGTTTGTAGGGCTCCCTTGGGTCTATCAGGGCAGCACAAGTTTGAGGTGGGGACAACTTCGTTGTGGGGTCCATCCTTCGATATAAGGATTTTTTGCAGTCAGGGCCAGGGGCCCCTGGGCACATCCTTTTTCCATTTTCCCTGGGAAAGAAAACTCAGCAGTCCAGGTTCCTGATGTCAGCTTGTAGGGCTCCCTTGGGTCTATCAGGGCAGCACAAGTTTGAGGTGGGGACAACTTCGGTGTAGGGTCCATCCTTCGATATAAGGATTCTTTGCAGTCGGGCCCCAGCCCAGGTCCAGGGGCCACTGGCACATCCTTTTTCCATTTTCCCTGGGAAAGAAAACTCAGCAGTCCAGGTTCCTGATGTCAGTTTGTAGAGCTCCCTTGGGTCTATCAGGGCAGCACAAGTTTGAGGTGGGGACAACTTCGGTGTGGGGTCCATCCTTCGATATAAGGATTTTTTGCAGTCAGGGCCAGGGGCCCCTGGGCACATCCTTTTTCCATTTTCCCTGGGAAAGAAAACTCAGCAGTCCAGGTTCCTGATGTCAGTTTGTAGGGCTCCCTTGGGTCTATCAGGGCAGCACAAGTTTGAGGTGGGGACAAATTCGGTGTGGGGTCCATCCTTCGATATAAGGATTTTTTGCAGTGAGGCCCCTGCCCAGGAGCAGAGGCCCCTGGGCACATCCTTTTTCCATTTTCCCTGGGAAAGAAAACTCAGCAGTCCAGGTTCCTGATGTCAGTTTGTAGGGCTCCCTTGGGTCTATCAGGGCAGCACAAGTTTGAGGTGGGGACAACTTTGGTGTGGGCTCCATCATTCGATATAAGGATTTTTTGCAGTCAGGGCCAGGGGCCCCTGGGCACATCCTTTTTCCATTTTCCCTGGGAAAGAAAACTCAGCAGTCCAGGTTCCTGATGTCAGTTTGTAGGGCTACCTTGGGTCTATCAGGGCAGCACAAGTTTGAGGTGGGGACAACTTTGGTGTGGGGTCCATCCTTTGATATAAGGATTCTTTGCAGTCAGGGCCAGGGGCCTCTGGGCGTATCCTTTTTCCATTTTCCCTGGGAAAGAAAACTCAGCAGTCCAGGTTCCTGATGTCAGTTTGTAGGGCTCCCTTGGGTCTATCAGGGCAGCAGAAGTTTGACGTGGGGACAACTTCGGTGTGGGGTGCATCCTTCGATATAAGGATTTTTTGCAGTCAGGGCCAGGGGCCCCTGGGCACATCCTTTTTCCATTTTCCCTGGGAAAGAAAACTCAGCAGTCCAGGTTCCTGATGTCAGTTTGTAGGGCTCCCTTGGGTCTATCAGGGCAGCACAAGTTTGAGGTGGGGACAACTTCGGTGTGGGGTCCATCCTTCGATATAAGGATTTTTTGCAGTCAGGGCCAGGGGCCCCTGGGCACATCCTTTTTCCATTTTCCCTGGGAAAGAAAACTCAGCAGTCCAGGTTCCTGATGTCAGTTTGTAGGGCTCCCTTGGGTCTATCAGGGCAGCGCAAGTTTGAGGTGGGGACAACTTCGGTGTGGGGTCCATCCTTCGATATAAGGATGTTTTGCAGTCAGGGCCAGAGGCCCCTGGGCACATCCTTTTTCCATTTTCCCTGGGAAAGAAAACTCAGCAGTCCAGGTTCCTGATGTCAGTTTGTAGGGCTCCCTTGGGTCTATCAGGGCAGCACAAGTTTGAGGTGGGGACAACTTCGGTGTGGGGTCCATCCTTCGATATAAGGATTCTTTGCAGTCAGGGCCAGGGGCCCCTGTGCACATCCTTTTTCCATTTTCCCTGGGAAAGAAAACTCAGCAGTCCAGGTTCCTGATGTCAATTTGTAGGGCTCCCTTGGGTATATCAAGGCAGCACAAGTTTGAGGTGGGGACAACTTCGGTGTGGGGTCCATCCTTCGATATAAGGATTTTTTGCAGTCAGGGCCAGGGGCCCCTGGGCACATCCTTTTTCCATTTTCCCTGGGAAAGAAAACTCAGCAGTCCAGGTTCCTGATGTCAGTTTGTAGGGCTCCCTTGGGTGTATCAGGGCAGCACAAGTTTGAGGTGGGGACAACTTTGGTGTGGGGTCCATCCTTCGATATAAGGATTTTTTGCAGTCAGGGCCAGGGGCCCCTGGGCACATCCTTTTTCCATTTTCCCTGGGAAAGAAAACTCAGCAGTCCAGGTTCCTGATGTCAGTTTGTAGGGCTCCCTTGGGTCTATCAGGGCAGCACAAGTTTGAGGTGGGGACAACTTCGGTGTGGGGTCCATCCTTCGATATAAGGATTTTTTGCAGTCAGGGCCAGGGGCCCCTGGGCACATCCTTTGGCCATTTTCCCTGGGAAAGAAAACTCAGCAGTCCAGGTTCCTGATGTCAGTTTGTAGGGCTCCCTTGGGTCTATCAGGGCAGCACAATTTTGAGGTGGGGACAACTTCGGTGTGGGGTGCATCCTTCGATATATAGATTTTTTGCAGTCAGGGCCAGGGGCCCCTGGGCACATCCTTTTTCCATTTTCCCTGGGAAAGAAAACTCAGCAGTCCAGGTTCCTGATGTCAGTTTGTAGGGCTCCCTTGGGTCTATCAGGGCAGCACAAGTTTGAGGTGGGGACAACTTCGGTGTGGGGTCCATCCTTCGAAATAAGGATATTTTGCAGTTAGGCCCCAGCCCACGGCCAGGGGCCCCTGGGCACACCCTTTTTCCATTTTCCCTGGGAAAGAAAACTCAGCAGTCCAGGTTCCTGATGTCAGTTTGTAGGGCTCCCTTGGGTCTATCAGGGCAGCACAAGTTTGAGGTGGGGACAACTTCGGTGTGGGGTCCATCCTTCGATATAAGGATTTTTTGCAGTGAGGGCCAGGGGTCCCCGGGCACATCCTTTTTCCATTTTCCCTGGGAAAGAAAACTCAGCAGTCCAGGTTCCTGATGTCAGTTTGTAGGGCTCCCTTGGGTCTATCAGGGCAGCACAAGTTTGAGGTGGGGACAACTTCGGTGTGGGGTCCATCCTTCGATATAAGGATTTTTTGCAGTGAGTCCCCTGCCCAGGAGCAGGGGCCCCTGGGCACATCCTTTTTCCATTTTCCCTGGGAAAGAAAACTCAGCAGTCCAGGTTCCTGATGTCAGTTTGTAGGGCTCCCTTTGGTCTATCAGGGCAGCACAAGTTTGAGGTGGGGACAACTTTGGTGTGGGCTCCATCATTCGATATATTGATTTTGTGCACTCAGGGCCAGGGGCCCCTGGGCACATCCTTTTTCCATTTTCCCTGGGAAAGAAAACTCAGCAGTCCAGGTTCCTGATGTCAGTTTGTAGGGCTCCCTTGGGTCTATCAGGGCAGCAGAAGTTTGACGTGGGGACAACTTCGGTGTGGGGTGCATCCTTCGATATAAGGATTTTTTGCAGTCAGGGCCAGGGGCCCCTGGGCACATCCTTTTTCCATTTTCCCTGGGAAAGAAAACTCAGCAGTCCAGGTTCCTGATGTCAGTTTGTAGGGCTCCCTTGGGTCTATCAGGGCAGCACAAGTTTGAGGTGGGGACAACTTCGGTGTGGGGTCCATCCTTCGATATAAGGATTTTTTGCAGTCAGGGCCAGGGGCCCCTGGGCACATCCTTTTTCCATTTTCCCTGGGAAAGAAAACTCAGCAGTCCAGGTTCCTGATGTCAGTTTGTAGGGCTCCCTTGGGTCTATCAGGGCAGCACAAGTTTGAGGTGGGGACAACTTCGGTGTGGGGTCCATCCTTCGATATAAGGATTTTTTGCAGTCAGGGCCAGGGGTCCCCGGGCACATCCTTTTTCCATTTTCCCTGGGAAAGAAAACTCAGCAGTCCAGGTTCCTGATGTCAGTTTGTAGGGCTCCCTTGGGTCTATCAGGGCAGCACAAGTTTGAGGTGGGGACAACTTCGGTGTGGGGTCCATCCTTCGATATAAGGATTTTTTGCAGTGAGTCCCCTGCCCAGGAGCAGGGGCCCCTGGGCACATCCTTTTTCCATTTTCCCTGGGAAAGAAAACTCAGCAGTCCAGGTTCCTGATGTCAGTTTGTAGGGCTCCCTTGGGTCTATCAGGGCAGCAGAAGTTTGACGTGGGGACAACTTCGGTGTGGGGTGCATCCTTCGATATAAGGATTTTTTGCAGTCAGGGCCAGGGGCCCCTGGGCACATCCTTTTTCCATTTTCCCTGGGAAAGAAAACTCAGCAGTCCAGGTTCCTGATGTCAGTTTGTAGGGCTCCCTTGGGTCTATCAGGGCAGCACAAGTTTGAGGTGGGGACAACTTCGGTGTGGGGTCCATCCTTCGATATAAGGATTTTTTGCAGTCAGGGCCAGGGGCCCCTGGGCACATCCTTTTTCCATTTTCCCTGGGAAAGAAAACTCAGCAGTCCAGGTTCCTGATGTCAGTTTGTAGGGCTCCCTTGGGTCTATCAGGGCAGCGCAAGTTTGAGGTGGGGACAACTTCGGTGTGGGGTCCATCCTTCGATATAAGGATGTTTTGCAGTCAGGGCCAGAGGCCCCTGGGCACATCCTTTTTCCATTTTCCCTGGGAAAGAAAACTCAGCAGTCCAGGTTCCTGATGTCAGTTTGTAGGGCTCCCTTGGGTCTATCAGGGCAGCACAAGTTTGAGGTGGGGACAACTTCGGTGTGGGGTCCATCCTTCGATATAAGGATTCTTCGCAGTCAGGGCCAGGGGCCCCTGTGCACATCCTTTTTCCATTTTCCCTGGGAAAGAAAACTCAGCAGTCCAGGTTCATGATGTCAATTTGTAGGGCTCCCTTGGGTCTATCAAGGCAGCACAAGTTTGAGGTGGGGACAACTTCGGTGTGGGGTCCATCCTTCGATATAAGGATTTTTTGCAGTCAGGGCCAGGGGCCCCTGGGCACATCCTTTTTCCATTTTCCCTGGGAAAGAAAACTCAGCAGTCCAGGTTCCTGATGTCAGTTTGTAGGGCTCCCTTGGGTGTATCAGGGCAGCACAAGTTTGAGGTGGGGACAACTTTGGTGTGGGGTCCATCCTTCGATATAAGGATTTTTTGCAGTCAGGGCCAGGGGCCCCTGGGCACATCCTTTTTCCATTTTCCCTGGGAAAGAAAACTCAGCAGTCCAGGTTCCTGATGTCAGTTTGTAGGGCTCCCTTGGGTGTATCAGGGCAGCACAAGTTTGAGGTGGGGACAACTTCGGTGTGGGGTCCATCCTTCGATATAAGGATTTTTTGCAGTCAGGGCCAGGGGCCGCTGGGCACATCCTTTGGCCATTTTCCCTGGGAAAGAAAACTCAGCAGTCCAGGTTCCTGATGTCAGTTTGTAGGGCTCCCTTGGGTCTATCAGGGCAGCACAATTTTGAGGTGGGGACAACTTCGATGTGGGGTCCATCCTTCGATATAAGGATTCTTTGCAGTGAGGCCCCAGCCCAGGGCCAGGGGCCACTGGGCACATCCTTTTTCCATTTTCCCTGGGAAAGAAAACTCAGCAGTCCAGGTTCCTGATGTCAGTTTGTAGAGCTCCCTTGGGTCTATCAGGGCAGCACAAGTTTGACGTGGGGACAACTTCGGTGTGGGGTGCATCCTTCGATATATAGATTTTTTGCAGTCAGGGCCAGGGGCCCCTGGGCACATCCTTTTTCCATTTTCCCTGGGAAAGAAAACTCAGCAGTCCAGGTTCCTGATGTCAGTTTGTAGGGCTCCCTTGGGTCTATCAGGGCAGCACAAGTTTGAGGTGGGGACAACTTCGGTGTGGGGTCCATCCTTCGAAATAAGGATATTTTGCAGTTAGGCCCCAGCCCACGGCCAGGGGCCCCTGGGCACATCCTTTTTCCATTTTCCCTGGGAAAGAAAACTCAGCAGTCCAGGTTCCTGATGTCAGTTTGTAGGGCTCCCTTGGGTCTATCAGGGCAGCACAAGTTTGAGGTGGGGACAATTTCGGTGTGGGTTCCATCCTTCGATATAAGGATTTTTTGCAGTCAGGGCCAGGGACCCAGGGCCAGGGGCTCCTGGGCACATCCTTTTTCCATTTTCCCTGGGAAAGAAAACTCAGCAGTCCAGGTTCCTGATGTCAGTTTGTAGGGCTCCCTTGGGTGTATCAGGGCAGCACAAGTTTGAGGTGGGGACAACTTCGGTGTGGGGTCCATCCTTCGATATAAGGATTTTTTGCAGTCAGGGCCAGGGGTCCCCGGGCACATCCTTTTTCCATTTTCCCTGGGAAAGAAAACTCAGCAGTCCAGGTTCCTGATGTCAGTTTGTAGGGCTCCCTTGGGTCTATCAGGGCAGCACAAGTTTGAGGTGGGGACAACTTCGGTGTGGGGTCCATCCTTCGATATAAGGATTTTTTGCAGTGAGTCTCCTGCCCAGGAGCAGGGGCCCCTGGGCACATCCTTTTTCCATTTTCCCTGGGAAAGAAAACTCAGCAGTCCAGGTTCCTGATGTCAGTTTGTAGGGCTCCCTTGGGTCTATCAGGGCAGCACAAGTTTGAGGTGGGGACAACTTTGGTGTGGGCTCCATCATTCGATATATTGATTTTGTGCACTCAGGGCCAGGGGCCCCCAGGAACATCCTTTGGCCATTTTCCCTGGGAAAGAAAACTCCGCACTCCAGGTTGCTGATGTCAGTTTGTAGGGCTCCTTTGGGTGTATCAGGGCCGCACAATTTTGAGGTGGGGACAACTTCGGTGTGGGCTCCATCCTTCGATATAAGGATTCTTTGCAGTCAGGGCCAGGGGCCCCTGGGCACATCCTTTTTCCATTTTCCCTGGGAAAGAAAACTCAGCAGTCCAGGTTCCTGATGTCAGTTTGTAGGGCTCCCTTGGGTCTATCAGGGCAGCACAAGTTTGAGGTGGGGACAACTTCGGTGTGGGGTCATCGTTTGATATAAGGTTTTTTTGTAGTGATGGCTCAGCCCACGGACAGGGAACCCTGGGCACATCCTTTTTCCATTTTCTCTGGGAAAGAAAACTCAGCAGTTCAGGTTCCTGATGTCAGTTTGTAGGGCTCCCTTGGGTCTATCAGGGCAGCACAAATTTGAGGTGGGGACAACTTCGGTGTGGGCTCCATCCTTCAATATAAGGATTTTTTGCAGTCAGGTCCAGGGGCCCAGGGCCAGGGGCTCCTGGGCACATCCTTTTTCCATTTCCCCTGGGAAAGAAAACTCAGCAGTCCAGGTTCCTGATGTCAGTTTGTAGGGCTCCCTTGGGTCTATCAGGGCAGCACAAGTTTGAGGTGGCGACAACTTCAGTGTGGGCTCCATCCTTCGATATAAGGAATTTTTGCAGTCAGAGCCAGGGTCCACTGGGCACATCATTTTTCCATTTTCCCTGGGAAAGAAAACTCAACAGTCCAGGTTCCTGATGTCAGTTTGTAGGGCTCCCTTGGGTCTATCAGGGCAGCACAAGTTTGAGGTGGGGACAACTTCGTTGTGGGGTCCATCCTTCGATATAAGGATTTTTTGCAGTCAGGGCCAGGGGCCCCTGGGCACATCCTTTTTCCATTTTCCCTGGGAAAGAAAACTCAGCAGTCCAGGTTCCTGATGTCAGTTTGTAGGGCTCCCTTGGGTCTATCAGGGCAGCACAAGTTTGAGATGGGGACAACTTCGGTGTAGGGTCCATCCTTCGATATAAGGATTCTTTGCAGTGAGGCCCCAGCCCAGGTCCAGGGGCCACTTGCACATCCTTTTTCCATTTTCCCTGGGAAAGAAAACTCAGCAGTCCAGGTTCCTGATGTCAGTTTGTAGGGCTCCCTTGGGTGTATCAGGGCAGCAGAAGTTTGAGGTGGGGACTACTTCGGTGTGGGGTCCATCCTTCGATATAAGGATTTTTTGCAGTTTGGGCCAGGGGCCCCTGGGCACATCCTTTTTCCATTTTCCCTGGGAAAGAAAACTCAGCAGTCCAGGTTCCTGATGTCAGTTTGTAGGGCTCCCTTGGGTCTATCAGGGCAGCACAAGTTTGAGGTGGGGACAAATTCGGTGTGGGCTCCATCCTTGGATATAAGGATTTTTTACAGTCAGGGCCAGGGGCCCCTGGCACACCCTTTGGCCATTTTCCCTGGGAAAGAAAACTCAGCAGTCCAGGTTCCTGATGTCAGTTTGTAGGGCTCCCTTGGGTCTATCAGGGCCGCACAAGTTTGAGGTGGGGACAACTTCGGTGTGGGGTCCATCCTTCGATATAAGGATTTTTTGCAGTGAGGCCCCTGCCCAGGGCCACGGGCCCCTGGGCACATCCTTTTTCCATTTTCCCTGGGAAAGAAAACTCAGCAGTCCAGGTTCCTGATGTCAGTTTGTAGGGCTCCCTTGGGTCTATCAGGGCAGCACAAGTTTGAGGTTGGGACAACTTCGATGTGGGGTCCATCCTTCGATATAAGGATTTTTTGCAGTCAGGGCCAGGGGCCCCTGGGCACATCCTTTTTCCATTTTCCCTGGGAAAGAAAACTCAGCAGTCCAGGTTCCTGATGTCAGATTGTAGTGCTCCCTTGGGTCTATCAGGGCAGCACAAGTTTGAGGTGGGGACAAATTCGGTGTGGGCTCCATCCTTCGATATAAGGATTTTTTGCAGTGATGCCGTAGCCCAGGGCCAGGGGCCCCTGGGCACATCCTTTGGCCATTTTCCCTGGGAAAGAAAACTCAGCAGTCCAGGTTCCTGATGTCAGTTTGTAGGGCTCCCTTGGGTCTATCAGGGCAGCACAAGTTTGAGGTGGGGACAACTTTGGTGTGGGGTCCATCCTTCGATATAAGGATTTTTTGCTGTGAGGCCCCTGCCCAGGAGCAGGGGCCCCTGGGCACATCCTTTTTCCATTTTCCCTGGGAAAGAAAACTCAGCAGTCCAGGTTCCTGATGTCAGTTTGTAGGGCTCCCTTGGGTCTATCAGGGCAGCACAGGTTTGAGGTGGGGACAAATTCGGTGTGGAGTCCATCCTTCGATATAAGGATTTTTTGCAGTCAGGGCCAGGGGCCCCTGGGCACATCCTTTTTCCATTTTCCCTGGGAAAGAAAACTCAGCAGTCCAGGTTCCTGATGTCAGTTTGTAGGGCTCCCTTGGGTCTATCAGGGCAGCACAAGTTTGAGGTGGGGACAACTTTGGTGTGGGCTCCATCATTCGATATATTGATTTTGTGCACTCAGGGCCAGGGGCCCCCAGGAACATCCTTTGGCCATTTTCCCTGGGAAAGAAAACTCCGCAGTCCAGGTTGCTGATGTCAGTTTGTAGGGCTCCTTTGGGTGTATCAGGGCCGCACAATTTTGAGGTGGGGACAACTTTGGTGTGGGGTCCATCCTTCGATATAAGGATTTTTTGCAGTCAGGGCCAGGGGCCCCTGGGCACATCCTTTTTCCATTTTCCCTGGGAAAGAAAACTCAGCAGTCCAGGTTCCTGATGTCAGTTTGTAGGGCTCCCTTGGGTCTATCAGGGCAGCACAAGTTTGAGGTGGGGACAACTTCGGTGTGGGGTCATCGTTTGATATAAGGTTTTTTTGTAGTGATGGCTCAGCCCACGGCCAGGGAACCCTGGGCACATCCTTCTTCCATTTTCCCTGGGAAAGAAAACTCAGCAGTCCAGGTTCCTCATGTCAGTTTGTAGGGGTCCCTTGGGTCTATCAGGGCAGCACAAGTTTGAGGTGGGGACAACTTCGGTGTGGGGTCCATCCTTCAATATAAGGATTTTTTGCAGTCAGGGCCAGGGGCCCAGGGCCAGGGGCTCCTGGGCACATCCTTTTTCCATTTTCCCTGGGAAAGAAAACTCAGCAGTCCAGGTTCCTGATGTCAGTTTGTAGGGCTCCCTTGGGTCTATCAGGGCAGCACAAGTTTGAGGTGGCTTCAACTTCAGTGTGGGCTCCATCCTTCGATATAAGGACTTTTGCAGTCAGGGCCAGGGTCCCCTGGGCACAACCTTTTGCCATTTTCCCTGGGAAAGAAAACTCAGCAGTCCAGGTTCCTGATGTCAGTTTGTAGGGCTCCCTTGGGTCTATCAGGGCAGCACAAGTTTGAGGTGGTGACAACTTCGTTGTGGGCTCCATCCTTCGATATAAGGATTTTTTGCAGTCAGGGCCAGAGGTCCCTGGGCACATCCTTTTTCCATTTTCCCTGGGAAAGAAAACTCAGCAGTCCAGGTTCCTGATGTCAGCTTGTAGGGCTCCCTTGTGTCTATCAGGGCAGCACAAGTTTGAGGTGGGGACAACTTCGGTGTGGGGTCCATCCTTCGATATAAGGATTCTTTGCAGTCAGGCCCCAGCCCAGGTCCAGGAGCCACTGGCACATCCTTTTTCCATTTTCCCTGGGAAAGAAAACTCAGCAGTCCAGGTTCCTGATGTCAGTTTGTAGAGCTCCCTTGGGTCTATCAGGGCAGCACAAGTTTGAGGTGGGGACAACTTCGGTGTGGGGTCCATCCTTCGATATAAGGATTTTTTGCAGTCAGGGCCAGGGGCCCCTGGGCACATCCTTTTTCCATTTTCCCTGGGAAAGAAAACTCAGCAGTCCAGGTTCCTGATGTCAGTTTGTAGGGCTCCCTTGGGTCTATCAGGGCAGCACAAGTTTGAGGTGGGGACAACTTCGGTGTGGGGTCCATCCTTCGATATAAGGATTTTTTGCAGTCAGGGCCAGGGGCCCCTGGGCACATCCTTTTTCCATTTTCCCTGGGAAAGAAAACTCAGCAGTCCAGGTTCCTGATGTCAGTTTGTAGGGCTCCCTTGGGTCTATCAGGGCAGCACAAGTTTGAGGTGGGGACAACTTCGGTGTGGGGTCCATCCTTCGATATAAGGATTTTTTGCAGTGAGGCCCCTGCCCAGGAGCAGGGGCCCCTGGGCACATCCTTTTTCCATTTTCCCTGGGAAAGAAAACTCAGCAGTCCAGGTTCCTGATGTCAGTTTGTAGGGCTCCCTTGGGTGTATCAGGGCAGCACAAGTTTGAGGTGGGGACAACTTTGGTGTGGGCTCCATCATTCGATATAAGGATTTTTTGCAGTCAGGGCCAGGGGCCCCTGGGCACATCCTTTTTCCATTTTCCCTGGGAAAGAAAACTCAGCAGTCCAGGTTCCTGATGTCAGTTTGTAGGGCTCCCTTGGGTCTATCAGGGCAGCACAAGTTTGAGGTGGGGACAACTTCGGTGTGGGGTCCATCCTTCGATATAAGGATTCTTTGCAGTCAGGGCCAGGGGCCCCTGGGCACATCCTTTTTCCATTTTCCCTGGGAAAGAAAACTCAGCAGTCCAGGTTCCTGATGTCAGTTTGTAGGGCTCCCTTGGGTCTATCAGGGCAGCAGAAGTTTGACGTGGGGACAACTTCGGTGTGGGGTGCATCCTTCGATATATGGATTTTTTGCAGTCAGGGCCAGGGGCCCTTGGGCACACCCTTTTTCCATTTTCCCTGGGAAAGAAAACTCAGCAGTCCAGGTTCCTGATGTCAGTTTGTAGGGCTCCCTTGGGTCTATCAGGGCAGCACAAGTTTGAGGTGGGGACAACTTCGGTGTGGGGTCCATCCTTCGATATAAGGATTCTTTGCAGTCAGGGCCAGGGGCCCCTGTGCACATCCTTTTTCCATTTTCCCAGGGAAAGAAAGCTCAGCAGTCCAGGTTCCTGATGTCAATTTGTAGGGCTCCCTTGGGTCTATCAAGGCAGCACAAGTTTGAGGTGGGGACAACTTCGGTGTGGGGTCCATCCTTCGATATAAGGATTTTTTGCAGTCAGGGCCAGGGGCCCCTGGGCACATCCTTTTTCCATTTTCCCTGGGAAAGAAAACTCAGCAGTCCAGGTTCCTGATGTCAGTTTGTAGGGCTCCCTTGGGTGTATCAGGGCAGCACAAGTTTGAGGTGGGGACAACTTTGGTGTGGGGTCCATCCTTCGATATAAGGATTTTTTGCAGTCAGGGCCAGGGGCCCCTGGGCACATCCTTTTTCCATTTTCCCTGGGAAAGAAAACTCAGCAGTCCAGGTTCCTGATGTCAGTTTGTAGGGCTCCCTTGGGTGTATCAGGGCAGCACAAGTTTGAGGTGGGGACAACTTCGGTGTGGGGTCCATCCTTCGATATAAGGATTTTTTTGCAGTCAGGGCCAGGGGCCCCTGGGCACATCCTTTGGCCATTTTCCCTGGGAAAGAAAACTCAGCAGTCCAGGTTCCTGATGTCAGTTTGTAGGGCTCCCTTGGGTCTATCAGGGCAGCACAAGTTTGAGGTGGGGACAATTTCGGTGTGGGTTCCATCCTTCGATATAAGGATTTTTTGCAGTCAGGGCCAGGGACCCAGGGCCACGGGCCCCTGGGCACATCCTTTTTCCATTTTCCCTGGGAAAGAAAACTCAGCAGTCCAGGTTCCTGATGTCAGTTTGTAGGGCTCCCTTGGGTGTATCAGGGCAGCACAAGTTTGAGGTGGGGACAACTTCGGTGTGGGGTCCATCCTTCGATATAAGGATTTTTTTGCAGTCAGGGCCAGGGGCCCCTGGGCACATCCTTTGGCCATTTTCCCTGGGAAAGAAAACTCAGCAGTCCAGGTTCCTGATGTCAGTTTGTAGGGCTCCCTTGGGTCTATCAGGGCAGCACAAGTTTGAGGTGGGGACAATTTCGGTGTGGGTTCCATCCTTCGATATAAGGATTTTTTGCAGTCAGGGCCAGGGACCCAGGGCCACGGGCCCCTGGGCACATCCTTTTTCCATTTTCCCTGGGAAAGAAAACTCAGCAGTCCAGGTTCCTGATGTCAGTTTGTAGGGCTCCCTTGGGTCTATCAGGGCAGCACAAGTTTGAGGTGGGGACAACTTCGGTGTGGGGTCCAT
Organism: Lonchura striata; assembly: GCF_046129695.1. Lineage (NCBI taxonomy): Eukaryota > Metazoa > Chordata > Aves > Passeriformes > Estrildidae > Lonchura > Lonchura striata. The sequence goes on along the minus strand of NC_134635.1, from coordinate 5,899,553 downwards.
CCTTCGATATAAGGATTTTTTGCAGTCAGGGCCAGCGGTCCCCGGGCACATCCTTTTTCCATTTTCCCTGGGAAAGAAAACTCAGCAGTCCAGGTTCCTGATGTCAGTTTGTAGGGCTCCCTTGGGTCTATCAGGGCAGCACAAGTTTGAGGTGGGGACAACTTCGGTGTGGGGTCCATCCTTCGATATAAGGATTTTTTGAAGTCAGGGCCAGGGGTCCCCGGGCACATCCTTTTTCCATTTTCCCTGGGAAAGAAAACTCAGCAGTCCAGGTTCCAGATGTCAGTTTGTAGGGCTCCCTTGGGTCTATCAGGGCAGCACAAGTTTGAGGTGGGGACAACTTCGGTGTGGGGTCCATCCTTCGATATAAGGATTTTTTGCAGTCAGGGCCAGGGGCCCCTGAGCACATCCTTTTTCCATTTTCCCTGGGAAAGAAAACTCAGCAGTCCAGGTTCCTGATGTCAGTTTGTAGGGCTCCCTTGGGTCTATCAGGGCAGCACAAGTTTGATGTGGGGACAACTTCAGTGTGGGCTCCATCCTTCGATATAAGGATTTTTTGCAGTCAGGGCCAGGGGCCCCTGGGCACATCCTTTTTCCATTTTCCCTGGGAAAGAAAACTCAGCAGTCCAGGTTCCTGATGTCAGTTTGTAGGGCTCCCTTGGTTCTATCAGGCAAGCACAATTTTGAGGTGGGGACAACTTCGGTGTGGGGTCCATCCTTCGATATAAGGATTCTTTGCAGTGAGGCCCCAGCCCAGGGCCAGGGGCCCCTGGGCACATCCTTTTTCCATTTTCCCTGGGAAAGAAAACTCAGCAGTCCAGGTTCCTGATGTCAGTTTGTAGGGCTCCCTTGGGTCTATCAGGGCAGCACAAGTTTGAGGTGGGGACAGCTTTGGTGTGGGGTCCATCCTTCGATATAAGGATTTTTGCAGTCAGGGCCAGGGGCCCCTGGGCACATCCTTTTTCCATTTTCCCTGGGAAAGAAAACTCAGCAATCCAGGTTCCTGATGTCAGTTTGTAGGGCTCCCTTGGGTGTATCAGGGCAGCACAAGTTTGAGGTGGGGACAACTTCGGTGTGGGGTGCATCCTTCGATATAAAGATTTTTTGCAGTCAGGGCCAGGGGCCCCTGGGCACATCCTTTTTCCATTTTCCCTGGGAAAGAAAACTCAGCAGTCCAGGTTCCTGATGTCAGTTTGTAGGGCTCCCTTGGGTCTATCAGGGCAGCACAGGTTTGAGGTGGGGACAACTTCGGTGTGGGCTCCATCCTTCGATATAAAGATTCTTTGCAGTCAGGCCCCAGCCCAGGGCCAGGGGCCCCTGTGCACAACCTTTTTCCATTTTCCCTGGGAAAGAAAACTCAGCAGTCCAGGTTCCTGATGTCAGTTTGTAGGGCTCCCTTGGGTCTATCAGGGCAGCACAAGTTTGAGGTGGGGACAACTTCGGTGTGGGGTCCATCCTTCGATATAAGGATTATTTGCAGTCAGGGCCAGGGGCCCCTGGGCACATCCTTTTTCCATTTTCCCTGGGAAAGAAAACTCAGCAGCCCAGGTTCCTGATGTCAATTTGTAGGGCTCCCTTGGGTCTATCAGGGCAGCACAAGTTTGAGGTGGGGACAAGTTCTATCTCGGGTCCATCCTTCGATAAAAGGATTCTTTGCAGTCAGGGCCCAGCCCAGGGCCAGGGGCTTCAGGGCACATCCTTTTTCCATTTTCCCTGGGAAAGAAAACTCAGCAGTCCAGGTTCCTGATGTCAGTTTGTAGGGCTCCTTTGGGTCTATCAGGGCAGCACAAGTTTGAGGTGGGGACAACTTCGGTGTGGGGTACATCCTTCGATATAAGGATTTTTTGCAGTCAGGGCCAGGGGCCCCAGGGCACATCCTTTTTCCATTTTCCCTGGGAAAGAAAACTCAGCAGTCCAGGTTCCTGATGTCAGTTTGTAGGGCTCCCTTGGGTGTATCAGGGCAGCACAGCTTTGAGGTGGGGATAACTTCGGTGTGGGGTCCATCCTTCGATGTAAGGATTTTTTGTAGTGAGGGCCCTGTCCAGGGCTAGGGGACCCTGGGCACAACCTTTTGCCATTTTCCCTGGGAAAGAAAACTCAGCAGTCCAGGTTCCTGATGTCAGTTTGTAGGGCTCCCTTGGGTCTATCAGGGCAGCACAAGTTTGAGGTGGGGACAACTTCGGTGTGGGGTCCATCCTTCGATATAAGGATTTCTTGTAGTGAGGTCCCTGCCCAAGGCCAGCCGCCCCTGGGCACATCCTTTTTCCATTTTCCCTGGGAAAGAAAACTCAGCAGTCCAGGTTCCTGATGTCAGTTTGTAGGGCTCCCTTGGGTCTATCAGGGCAGCACAAGTTTGAGGTGGGGACAACTTCGGTGTGGGGTCAATCCTTCGATATAAGGATTCTTTGCAATGAGGTCCCTACCCTGGTCCAGGGGCCCCTGGGCACATCCTTTTTCCATTTTCCCTGGGAAAGAAAACTCAGCAGTCCAGGTTCCTGATGTCAGTTTGTAGGGCTCCCTTGGGTCTATCAGGGCAGCACAAGTTTGAGGTGGGGACAACTTTGGTGTGGGGTCCATCCTTCGATATAAGGATTCTTTGCAATGAGGTCCCTACCCTGGTCCAGGGGCCCCCGGGCACATCCTTTTTCCATTTTCCCTGGGAAAGAAAACTCACCAGTCCAGGTTCCTGATGTCAGTTTGTAGGGCTCCCTTGGGTCTATCAGGGCAGCACAAGTTTGAGGTGGGGACAACTTCTATCTCGGGTCCATCCTTCGATAAAAGGATTCTTTGCAGTCAGGGCCCAGCCCACGGCCAGGGGCCCCAGGGCACATCCTTTTTCCATTTTCCCTGGGAAAGAAAACTCAGCAGTCCAGGTTCCTGATGTCAGTTTGTAGGGCTCCCTTGGGTGTATCAGGGCAGCACAAGTTTGAGGTGGGGACAACTTCGGTGTGGGGTCCATCCTTCGATATAAGGATTTCTTGTAGTGAGGTCCCTGCTAAAGGCCAGCGGCCCGTGGCCACAACCTTTTTCCATTTTCCCTGGGAAAGAAAACTCAGCAGTCCAGGTTCCTGATGTCAGTTTGTAGGGCTCCTTTGGGTCTATCAGGGCAGCACAAGTTTGAGGTTCGGACAACTTCGGTGTGGGGTCCATCCTTCGATATAATGATTTCTTGTAGTGAGGTCCCTGCTAAAGGCCAGTGGCCCGTGGCCACAACCTTTTTCCATTTTCCCTGGGAAAGAAAACTCAGCAGTCCAGGTTCCTGATGTCAGTTTGTAGGGCTCCTTTGGGTCTATCAGGGCAGCACAAGTTTGAGGTGGGGACAACTTCGGTGTGGGGTGCATCCTTCGATATAAGGATTTTTTGCAGTCAGGGCCAGGGGCCCCAGGGCACATCCTTTTTCCATTTTCCCTGGGAAAGAAAACTCAGCAGTCCAGGTTCCTGATGTCAGTTTGTAGGGCTCCCTTGGGTCTATCAGGGTAGCACAATTTTGAGGTGGGGACAACTTCGGTGTGGGGTCCATCCTTCGATATAAGGATTTTTTGTAGTGAGGGCCCTGTCCAGGGCTAGGGGACCCTGGGCACAACCTTTTTCCATTTTCCCTGGCAAAGTAAACTCAGCAGTCCAGGTTCCTGATGTCAGTTTGTAGGGCTCCCTTGGGTCTATCAGGGCAGCACAAGTTTGAGGTGGGGACAACTTCGGTGTGGGGTCCATCCTTCGATATAAGGATTTCTTGTAGTGAGGTCCCTGCCCAAGGCCAGCCGCCCCTGGGCACACCCTTTTTCCATTTTCCCTGGGAAAGAAAACTCAGCAGTCCAGGTTCCTGATGTCAGTTTGTAGGGCTCCCTTGGGTCTATCAGGGCAGCACAAGTTTGAGGTGGGGACAACTTCGGTGTGGGGTCCATCCTTCGATATAAGGATTCTTTGCAATGAGGTCCCTACCCTGGTCCAGGGGCCCCCGGGCACATCCTTTTTCCATTTTCCCTGGGAAAGAAAACTCAGCAGTCCAGGTTCCTGATGTCAGTTTGTAGGGCTCCCTTGGGTGTATCAGGGCAGCACAAGTTTGAGGTGGGGACAACTTCGGTGTGGGGTCCATCCTTCGATATAAGGATTCTTTGCAATGAGGTCCCTACCCTGGTCCAGGGGCCCCCGGGCACATCCTTTTTCCATTTTCCCTGGGAAAGAAAACTCACCAGTCCAGGTTCCTGATGTCAGTTTGTAGGGCTCCCTTGGGTCTATCAGGGCAGCACAAGTTTGAGGTGGGGACAACTTCTATCTCGGGTCCATCCTTCGATAAAAGGATTCTTTGCAGTCAGGGCCCAGCCCAGGGCCAGGGGCCCCAGGGCACATCCTTTTTCCATTTTCCCTGGGAAAGAAAACTCAGCAGTCCAGGTTCCTGATGTCAGTTTGTAGGGCTCCCTTGGGTCTATCAGGGCAGCACAAGTTTGAGGTGGGGACAACTTCGGTGTGGGGTCCATCCTTCGATATAAGGATTTCTTGTAGTGAGGTCCCTGCTAAAGGCCAGCGGCCCGTGGCCACAACCTTTTTCCATTTTCCCTGGGAAAGAAAACTCAGCAGTCCAGGTTCCTGATGTCAGTTTGTAGGGCTCCTTTGGGTCTATCAGGGCAGCACAAGTTTGAGGTGGGGACAACTTCGGTGTGGGGTGCATCCTTCGATATAAGGATTTTTTGCAGTCAGGGCCAGGGGCCCCAGGGCACATCCTTTTTCCATTTTCCCTGGGAAAGAAAACTCAGCAGTCCAGGTTCCTGATGTCAGTTTGTAGGGCTCCCTTGGGTCTATCAGGGCAGCACAAGTTTGAGGTGGGGACAACTTCGGTGTGGGGTCCATCCTTCGATATAATGATTTCTTGTAGTGAGGTCCCTGCCCAAGGCCAGCCGCCCCTGGGCACATCCTTTTTCCATTTTCCCTGGGAAAGAAAACTCAGCAGTCCAGGTTCCTGATGTCAGTTTGTAGGGCTCCCTTGGGTCTATCAGGGCAGCACAAGTTTGAGGTGGGGACAACTTCGGTGTGGGCTCCATCCTTCGATATAAGGATTTTTTGCAGTCAGGGCCAGGGGACCCTGGGCACATCCTTTTTCCATTTTCCCTGGGAAAGAAAACTCAGCAGTCCAGGTTCCTGATGTCAGTTTGTAGGGCTCCCTTGGGTGTATCAGGGCAGCACAAGTTTGAGGTGGGGACAACTTCGGTGTGGGGTCCATCCTTCGATATAAGGATTCTTTGCAATGAGGTCCCTACCCTGGTCCAGGGGCCCCCGGGCACATACTTTTTCCATTTTCCCTGGGAAAGAAAACTCAGCAGTCCAGGTTCCTGATGTCAGTTTGTAGGGCTCCCTTGGGTCTATCAGGGCAGCACAAGTTTGAGGTGGGGACAACTTCGGTGTGGGGTCCATCCTTCGATATAAGGATTCTTTGCAATGAGGTCCCTACCCTGGTCCAGGGGCCCCCGGGCACATCCTTTTTCCATTTTCCCTGGGAAAGAAAACTCAGCAGTCCAGGTTCCTGATGTCAGTTTGTAGGGCTCCCTTGGGTCTATCAGGGCAGCACAAGTTTGAGGTGGGGACAACTTCGGTGTGGGGTCCATCCTTCGATATAAGGATTTTTTGCAGTCAGGGCCAGGGGCCCCAGGGCAAATCCTTTTTCCATTCTCCTGGGAAAGAAAACTCAGCAGTCCAGGTTCCTGATGTCAGTTTGTAGGGCTCCCTTGGGTCTATCAGGGCAGCACAAGTTTGAGGTGGGGACAACTTCGGTGTGGGGTCCATCCTTCGATATAAGGATTTTTTGCAGTCATGGCCAGGGGCCCCTGGGCACATCCTTTTTCCATTTTCCCTGTGAAAGAAAACTCACCAGTCCAGGTTCCTGATGTCAGTTTGTAGGGCTCCCTTGGGTCTATCAGGGCAGCACAAGTTTGAGGTGGGGACAACTTCGGTGTGGGGTCCATTCTTCGATATAAGGATTCTTTGCAGTGAGGTCGGAGCCCTGGGCGAGGGGCCCCTGGGCACATTCTTTTTCCATTTTCCCTGGGAAAGAAAACTCAGCAGTCCAGGTTCCTGATGTCAGTTTGTAGGGCTGCCTTGGGTCTATCAGGGCAGTAGAAGTTTGAGTTGGGCACAGCTTCGGTGTGGGGTCCATCCTTTGATATAAGGATTATTTGCAGTCAGGGCTAGGTGCCCCTGGGCACAACCTTTTTCAATTTTCCCTGGGAAAGAAAACTCAGCAGTCCAGGTTCCTGATGTCAGTTTGTAGGGCTCCCTTGGGTCTATCAGGGCAGCACAAGTTTGAGGTGGGGACAACTTCGGTGTGGGGTCCATCCTTCGATATAAGGATTTTTTGCAGTCAGGGCCAGGGGCCCCTGGGCACATCCTTTTTCCATTTTCCCTGGGAAAGAAAACTCAGCAGTCCAGGTTCCTGATGTCAGTTTGTAGGGCTCCCTTGGGTCTATCAGGGCAGCAGAATTTTGTGGTGGGGATAACTTCGGTGTGGGGTCCATCCTTCGATATAAGGATTTTTTGCAGTCAGCGCCAGGGGCCCAGGGCAGGGGCCCCTGGGCACATCCTTTTTCCATTTTCCCTGGGAAAGAAAACTCAGCAGTCCAGGTTCCTGATGTCAGTCTGTAGGGCTGCCTTGGGTCTATCAGGGCAGCACAAGTTTGAGGTGGGGACAACTTCGGTGTGGGGTCCATCCTTCGATATAAGGATTTTTTGCAGTCATGGCCAGGGTCCCCTGGGCACATCCTTTTTCCATTTTCCCTGGGAAAGAAAACTCAGCAGTCCAGGTTCCTGATGTCAGTTTGTAGGGCTGCCTTGGGTCTATCAGGGCAGCACAAGTTTGAGGTGGGGAGAGCTTCAGTGTGGGGTCCATCCTTCGATATAAGGATTATTTGCAGTCAGGGCCAGGGGCCCCTGGGCACATCCTTTTTCCATTTTCCCTGGGAAAGAAAACTCAGCAGCCCAGGTTCCTGATGTCAGTTTGTAGAGCTCCCTTGGGTCTATCAGGGCAGCACAATTTTGAGGTGGGGACAACTTCTGTCTCGGGTCCATCCTTCGATAAAGGGATTCTTTGCAGTGAGGCCCCAGCCCAGGGCCAGGGGCCCCTGGGCAGATCCTTTTTCCATTTTCCCTGGGAAAGAAAACTCAGCAGTCCAGGTCCCTGATGTCAGTTTGTAGGGCTCCCTTGGGTCTATCAGGGCAGCACAAGTTTGAGGTGGGGACAACTTCGGTTTGGGGTCCATCCTTCGATATAAGGATTCTTTGCAGTCAGGGCCAGGGGCCCCTGGGCACATCCTTTGGCCATTTTCCCTGGGAAAGAAAACTCAGCAGTCCAGGTTCCTGATGTCAGTTTGTAGGGCTCCCTTGGGTCTATCAGGGCAGCACAAGTTTGAGGTGGGGACAACTTCGGTGTGGGGTCCATCCTTCGATATAAGGATTCTTTGTAGTGAGGCCCCAGCCCAGGGCCAGGGGCCCCTGGGCACATCCTTTGGCCATTTTCCCTGGGAAAGGAAACTCATCAGTCTCGGTTCCTGATGTCAGTTTGTAGGGCTCCCTTGGGTCTATCAGGGCAGCACAAGTTTGAGGTGGGGACAACTTCGGTCTGGGGTCCATCCTTCAATATAAAGATTTTTTGCAGTCGGGACCCAGCTTAGGGTCAGGGGCTCCTGGGCACGTCCTTTGCCATTTTCCCTGGGAAAGAAAACTCACCAGTCCAGGTTCCTGATGTCAGTTTGTAGGGCTCCCTTGGGTCTATCAGGGCAGCACGAGTTTGAGGTGGGTGCTCTTTGGGCCTGGGTTATATTTTTCTATGTTCATATTTTCTGCACTCTGTTGTCCACGCATGGACGCAAGGTTCTGTGCGCTAATTCCAGATCTTTTCCCTAGGAAAGCACGCTCGCCAGTCTTGGTTCCTGAAGTCAGTTTGCGATTTGTGCTTGGGATCATCAAAGCAACCCCTCATCGACATGAAAGCAGCTTGGGTCCACAACACATCCTTCTCCATTCAGATTTTCAAGGGGCAACCTTTTTTTCGTGGCCCCTGGCTCTTGGGCTCTGTCGCTGGCCCTATTCTGTGTGAAACATGGCTCACTCTCTACACTTCCTGATGTCAGTGTCAAGGAGGTGCTGGCAGCAGTTTTTCTCCTGGATAAATCCTGTGCCATTCAGAACAAAAAGATGTAGAAAGTCACTTGGGGCCACAGGCCTTGTGACCCGACCTCTGCCCATTTTCCGTGTAAAACCAACCTCACTCTCCCTGTGTGTTGATGTGTGTTTACTGGAGGCGTGCTGCTCTCCAAAGGCAGGGAGAGTTCCTGGTGGTGGCAGATGTGGTCTGCGAGAAATCATTCACTGTTTGCAATTTTGGTAGCACAATTCCTGTTTGGCCAGGGGAAAGATTGTTAATTATCTTGGCAATGAAAATCTGGCACCCCATTGTTTAAGGGTCTGGCAAAGGCCTGCGTAGGGAAGGGAACACCCCACAGGACCTTTCTTCACCTCATCCCCCACTCCTAGGTGTAGCAGCTCCCCGTGTGAGCAGCTGCTTTCAGTGCAGCTACCTGGGCACACCTGCACAGGGAGCTGCTAATCCAGAGGGGCTAACAGGGGTATCCCAAGTGTCCCTCCAAGAGCTATGGCTGGAACATCCAGCAGGGACCGGGGAGCAGCTGGACCCACCCGGGCACGAGCATCCCTTTGAGAAAATGCCAAGGGAAGAGCCCTCTTGCCAAGGGGCAGCACCTGAGCAGGCCGGGCAGCATGTGGGGTTCCACGGGAGAGCTTTCAACTTTCCCCTTTTATTGTGTCAGTCCCTCCTTAGAACCCCCAGACCTTCCACAGCGCTCCCAGAAAAATGAGGGGTTATGGAGAGAAAAGGGGTTTAAATTGTGGGAAAAAGCTTCCTTTTCCATTATTTCTTGTGTTCAAATCATGAGGGAATCCATTTCCCCTGCAATTTGTAATGCATGGTGTATTCAATATATATTCAAGTACTGTTTATAGAAAGATTTTTTTTTTGTTTTTGTTTTTATTTGGTTAGAGGCAGGGCATTAATGGAAAAAATATGAATATACATTTTATTTTGATATCGTTCTAAATATGGAAATATATATTCAATGTATACAGATATATATAAAAATATAAAATAGAAATAAAAATAGTATTAGGAAGAGATAGACTATAAATGACACCATACATCAATCTACATTTAAAATGTAAATTTGACTATAAATGCTAAAAATAGAAATAAATTTAAATGGAGTTTAAATAAAGGGTTTTTTAAAAAGATTTTTACTTGGATAGAGTCAGGTTTTTATTTTAATCAATATAAACCTTTTAGAACTCTAAATCTAACTATAGAAATATGTAAGCAATCTATTAAGATATGTATAAAAATATAAAATATAATAAAATATAATAAATGGAATAAATGTAAGGAATTATGAAAATACAATTATATATCAATATACATTATAAATCCGAATGTGAATATAAATGTGAAAAATGTAAAAATAAACTTTGTTGAAATGCAGTTTAAGAGGAAAGGTTTTTTCTTTCGGTTCCTATCGGGTCAGAGGCAGGTTTTTTGTTCCGTTCTTTCCCGCGCGGATCTTTGGGGCATTCGCTGCTGACGGCGCAGTGCTGCCGCCGTGTGGGCAGAGAGCGGCACTGCAGCCCGCCGCCCGCGGCCGCCATCTTAGGAGTGGCGAGGACGTTGAAATTCGAGGACCCATGTCTGTTTTTTACACTGCCTGAATTGCCCGCACCGCCGGTGCCCCGCAACGGGATTTTCCGCGGCGTTTCTGGTATCGTGCACACGGGCCGTGGGGTCAGCAGCGCCGCAAGCGTGCGGATTTTTGGCGGGAGCCGACAGGCATCGGCAAAAGACGCCTGTCACCATCACGGTCCCCACGGGCCGCCATCTTGTCGCAGACTCACTTGACAAGTGCTGCCGCCTGGTGGACAAAGGCCGGTACTGCAGCCCCGCAGCCAGCGTGACCCCAAAACCACCGAGACGGCCCCGGGACGCCCAAAATTCCTTTCGGGACCCCAAAAACACCCCTGGGACCCCCAAAATTCCCTTCGGGACCCAGAACACCCCCTGGGACCCCCAAAATTCCCTTCAGAACCCAGAAAACCCCCCTGGGACCACCAAAATTCCCTTCAGGACCCCGAAAACCCCCCTGGGACCCCCAAAATTCCCAGCAGGGTCCCCGAAATTCATCCTGGGAAGCCCCAAAACTCTTTGAGACCCCAAAATTCCCTTCAAGATGCCAAAATTCCTCATGGGACCCCCCAAAACCCCACTGAGACCCCCAAAATTCCCATCAGGGTCACCAAAATTATTTCTGGGACTCCCAAAAACTTGGTGAGACCCCAAAATTCTTTTCAGGACCCCAAAACCTCACCCAGGACCCAAAAAATTCTACTCCGGACCCCCAAAATTCCCTCCAAAAACCCCCAGAGACCCTCAAAATTCTCCCCAGGACTCCAAAAACCCCCTTGGACGCTCAAAATTCCCTTCGGGACGCCAAACGCCCCCCCTGGGACTCCCAAAATTCCATTCGGGCCCCCAAAAACCCCACTGGGACCCCCAAAATTCCCATCAGGGTCCCCAAAATTCCTTCTGGGACCTCCCAAAAACTTCGTGAGACACCAAAACTTCCTTCAGGACCCCAAAAGTCCTCATGGGACCCTCCAAAAAGTCCCAGAGACCCCAAAATTCTCTTCAGTAACCAAACTCCCCCCTGGGACTCCCAAAATTCTACACGGGACCCCCAAAATTCCTCCCAAAAACCGCCTGGGACCCCCAAAATTCTCCCCAGGACTCCAAAACCCCCCCAGGGACCCAAAAAAACCTATCAGGGACCCCGAAATTCCACCTGGGACCCCCCAAAACCCCCTGAGACCCCTAAAATTCCCTTCAGGACCCCAACCCACCCCCGTGGGATCCCCAAAATTCTACCCGGGACCCCCAAAATTCCTCCCAAAAACCCCCTGGGACGCCCCAAATTCCCTTCAGCACCACAAAACCCCCCCTGGGACTCCCAAAATTCCCATTAGGACCCCAAAACCCCCCCTGGGACCCCCAAAATTCCCTTCAAAACCCCAAACCCTCCCCCAGGACCCACAAAATTCTACTCGGGACCCCCAAAATTCCTACCAAAAAAACCCTGAGACCCTGAAAATTCTCCCCAGGACTCCAAAACTCCCCCTGGGACAGCCAAAATTCCCTTTGCGTCCCCAAAACCCCCCGTGGGACCCACAAAATTCTACCCGGGACTCCCAAAATTCCTCCCAAAACCCCCCTAGAACTCCCAAAATTCCCTTCGGGACCCCAAAACCCCCCCTGGGACCCCCAAAATTCCCTTCAGGACCCCAAAATTCCTCCTGGGAGCCCACAAATACTTCCAGAGACCCCCAAAATTCCCTTCAGAACCCCAAACCCGCCCCAAGACCCACAAAATTCTACTCTGGACCCCCAAAATTCCTCCCAAAAAACCCCTGAGACCCACAAAATTCTCCCCAGGACTCCAAAACCCCCCTTGGGACTCCCAAAATTCCCTTCAGAACCCCAAACCCACCCCCAGGACCCCCAAAATTATAATCGGGACCCCCGAAATTCCTCCCAAAAAACCCCTGAGACCATCAAAATTCTCCCCAGGACTCAAAAACCCCCCCTGGGACTCCCAAAATTCCCTTCGGGACCCCAAAACCCACCTGGGAGCCCCAAAATTCCCTTCAGGACCCCAAAATTCCTTCTGGGACCGCCCCCCACAAACTCCCAGAGACCCAAAAATTCCCTTCAGGACCCCAAACCCCCCCTGGGACCCAAAAAATTCTACCCGGGACCCCAAAAATTCCTCCCAAAAAACGTCTGACACCATCAAAACTCTCCCCAGGACTCCAAAACCCCCCGTGGGACCCCCAAAATTCCCATCACGGTCCCCAAAATTCCCTCCTGGGATGCCCCAAAAACTCCCTGAGACCCAAAAATTCCTTTCAGGACCTCAAAACCTCTCCCAGGACCCACAAAATTCTCCCCAGGACTCCAAAACTCCCCCTGGGATGGCCAAAATTCCCTTTGCGACCCCAAAAGCCCCCCTGGGACACCCAAAATTCTACCCGGACTCCCAAAATTCCTCCCAAAAACCCCCTGGGACGCCCAAAATTCCCTTTGGGACCACAAAACACACACTTGGACCCCCAAAATTCCCTTCAGGACCCCAAAATTCCTCCTGGGACCCCCCAAAAACTTGGTGAGACCCCCAAAATTCTCTTCAGAACCCCAAAACCCCCCTGGGACCCAAAAAATTCTACCCGGGACCCCCAAAATTCCTCCCAAAAAATCCCTGAGACCCTCAAAATTCTCCCCAGGACTCCAAAACCCCCCCTGGAACGCCTAAAATTCCCTTTGGGACACCAAAAACCCCCCTCGGGGAACCTAAAAATTCCCATCAGGGTCCCCGAAATTCCTCCAGGAACCCCCCAAAACTCCTTGAGACCCCCAAAGTTCCCTTCAGGTCCCCAAACCCACCCCCAGAACCCCCAAAATTCTACTCGGGACCCCAGAAATTCCTCCCAAAAAAACCCTGAGACCATCAAAATTCTCCCCAGGACTACAATCCCCCCCCCTGGGACTCCCAAAATTCCCTTTGGGACCCCAAAACACCCCTGGGATCCCCAGAATTCCCATCAGGGTCCCCGAAATATCTCCTGGGACCCCCCAAAAACTCCCAGAGACTCCAAAATTCCCTTCAGGACCATAAACCCCCCCCCAGGACCCCCAAAATTCTCCCCAGGACTCCAAAACCCCCCATCAGGGTCCCACAAAATTCCCTTCAGGACCCCAAACCCTCCCCAGGACACACAAAATTCTACCCGGGACCCCCAAAATTCCTCCCAAAAAACCCCTGAGACCCCTAAAATTCTCCCCAGGACACCACAAGCCCCCCTGGGACACCCAAAATTCCCATCAGGGTCCCTGAAATTCCTCCTGGGAGACCCAAAACCCCACTGAGACCCCCAAAATTCCCTTCGGGACCCCAAAACCCTCCACCGGGAGCCCCAAAATTCCCATCAGGGTCCCCAAAATTCCTCATGGGACCCCCCAAAAACTTCCTGAGACCCCAAAATTCACTTCTGGACCCCAAACCCCCCCACCCCCAGGACCCCGAAAATTCTACTCGGGACCCCCAAAATTCCTCCCAAAAACTCCCTGAGACCCTCAAAATTCTCCCCAGGACTCCAAAACCCCCCCTGGGACCCAAAAAAACCTATCAGGGACCCCGAAATTCCACCTGGGACCCCCAAAAACCCCCTGAGACCCCTAAAATTCCCTTCAGGACTCCAACCCACCCCCGTGGGATCCCCAAAATTCTACCCGGGACCCCCAAAATTCCTCCCAAAAACCCCCTGGGACGCCCAAAATTCCCTTCAGGACCACAAAACCCCCCCTGGGACTCCCAAAATTCCCATTAGGACCCCAAAACCCCCCCTGGGACCCCCAAAATTCCCTTCAAAACCCCAAACCCTCCCCCAGGACCCACAAAATTCTACTCGGGACCCCCAAAATTCCTCCCAAAAAAACCCTGAGACCCTGAAAATTCTCCCCAGGACTCCAAAACTCCCCTTGGGACTCCCAAAATTCCCTTTGCGACCCCAAAACCCCCCATGGGACCCACAAAATTCTACCCGGGACTCCCAAAATTCCTCCCAAAACCCCCCTAGAACCCCAAAATTCCCTTCGGGACCCCAAAACCCCCCCTGGGACCCCCAAAATTCCCTTCAGGACCCCAAAATTCCTCCTGGGACCCCCCAAATACTTCCAGAGACCCCCAAAATTCCCTTCAGAACGCCAAACCCGCCCCAAGACCCACAAAATTCTACTCGGGACCCCCAAAATTCCTCCCAAAAAACCCCTGAGACCATCAAAATTCTCCCCAGGACTCAAAAACCCCCCCTGGGACTCCCAAAATTCCCTTCGGGACCCCAAAACCCACCTGGGAGCCCCAAAATTCCCTTCAGGACCCCAAAATTCCTTCTGGGACCGCCCCCCACAAACTCCCAGAGACCCAAAAATTCCCTTCAGGACCCCAAACCCCCCCTGGGACCCAAAAAATTCTACCCGGGACCCCAAAAATTCCTCCCAAAAAACGCCTGACACCATCAAAACTCTCCTCAGGACTCCAAAACCCCCCGTGGGACCCCCAAAATTCCCATCACGGTCCCCAAAATTCCCTCCTGGGATGCCCCAAAAACTCCCTGAGACCCAAAAATTCCTTTCAGGACCTCAAAACCTCTCCCAGGACCCACAAAATTCTCCCCAGGACTCCAAAACTCCCCCTGGGATGGCCAAAATTCCCTTTGTGACCCCAAAAGCCCCCCTGGGACACCCAAAATTCTACCCGGGACTCCCAAAATTCCTCCCAAAAACCCCCTGGGACGCCCAAAATTCCCTTTGGGACCACAAAACACACACTTGGACCCCCAAAATTCCCTTCAGGACCCCAAAATTCCTCCTGGGACCCCCCAAAAACTTGGTGAGACCCCCAAAATTCTCTTCAGAACCCCAAACCCCCCCTGGGACCCAAAAAATTCTACCCGGGACCCCCAAAATTCCTCCCAAAAAATCCCTGAGACCCTCAAAATTCTCCCCAGGACTCCAAAACCCCCCCTGGAACGCCTAAAATTCCCTTTGGGACACCAAAAACCCCCCTCGGGGAACCTAAAAATTCCCATCAGGGTCCCCGAAATTCCTCCAGGAACCCCCCAAAACTCCTTGAGACCCCCAAAGTTCCCTTCAGGTCCCCAAACCCACCCCCAGAACCCCCAAAATTCTACTCGGGACCCCAGAAATTCCTCCCAAAAAAACCCTGAGACCATCAAAATTCTCCCCAGGACTACAACCCCCCCCCCTGGGACTCCCAAAATTCCCTTTGGGACCCCAAAACAGAATTCCCATCAGGGTCCCCGAAATATCTCCTGGGACCCCCCAAAAACTCCCAGAGACTCCAAAATTCCCTTCAGGACCATAAACCCCCCCCAGGACCCCCAAAATTCTCCCCAGGACTCCAAAACCCCCCATCAGGGTCCCACAAAATTCCCTTCAGGACCCCAAAATTCCTCCTGGGCCCCCCCCAAAACTCCTTGACACCCCAAAATTCCCTTCAGGACCCCAACAGTCCTCATGGGACCCCCCAAAACCCCCTGAGACCCCTAAAAATTCCTATCAGGGTCCCCGAAATTCCTCCTGGGTCACCCCAAAAACTTTGTGAGACTCCAAAATTCCCTTCAGGACACCAAAACCACCCCCAGGACCCTTAAAATTCTAGTCGGGACCCCCAAAATTCCTCCCAAAACCCCCCTGAGACCCTCAAAATTCTCCCCAGGACTCCAAAACCCCCCCTGGGACTCCCAAAATTCCCTTCGGGACCCCAAAACTTCCACTGGGACCCGCCAAATTCCCATCAGGGTCCCCAAAATTCTTTCTGGGACCCCCCAAAAACTTCGTGAGACCCCAAAATTCCATTCAGAACCCCAAAACCTCCCCCAGGACCCCCAAAATTCTACCCGGGACCCCCAAAATTCCTCCCAAAAACCCTCCCCAGGACCCCCAAAATTCTCCCCAGGACTCCAATACCCCCCCTGGGACACCCAAAATTCCCTTCAGGACACCAAAACACCCCCTGGGACTTCCAAAATTCCCTTTGGGACCCCAAAACCCCCCCCGGGACCCCCAAAATTTCCATCAGGGTCCTTGAAATTCCTCCTGGGATACCCAAAACCCCACTGAGACCCCCAAAATTCCCTTTGGGACCCCAAAACCCCCCGCCCGGGAGCCCCAAAATTCTCATCAGGGTCCCCAAAATTCTTTCTGGGACCCCCAAAAACTTTGTGAGACTCCAAAATTCCCTTCAGGACCCCAAACCCACCTCCTGGGACTCCCAAAATTCCCTTCAGGACAACAAAACCCCCCCTGGGACTCCCAAAATTCCCTTTGGGACCACAAAACCCCCCCTGGGACCCCCAAATTTCCCTTCAGGACCCTTGTGGGAACTCATAATGTCTCTCAGACATTTTTAGTGGTTCCAGGCCTTGGTCAGAAGCATTTGGGACCCTGGCAGGCAGCTGAAAAACAGCTGTGATTGTGAGTTTGAGCCATGGAATGAGTTACCAATTTTGGAGGTGGAACAAGCAATCACAAAAGGTTAGATAGTATAGTAAAAGTAATTACAAAGTAGAGGGGAAATTTTTTTAGTATTGTACAGGGGGGTTTTAGCACCTGTACAGGGGGGTTTTCACTTTGTACATGGAGGTCAGAAGTTCTAAGATGGAGGAAAGTGGGCTGATCCTGTTCTTCCTCCTTCTTTTTCCTTACCTCCATGTTCTTGGTGATGTTGGCACTCACAGATTGGTTTAGAGTAGAAAAACACTTGGCAACATAGGTAGTAGGTACTGGAGAATAATTGTAAACATGTAATACATAATATATCTTATAAAAGATAGCAGCAGCCCTGGGTGGGGGGAGAGATGAAGAAGACAGCAGATCGAGAGGATGTCAGGGGGTGTGTGTGCCTCTATCCAGGCCGCTGATCAAACAGCCGCAGTCCAAGAACATAATCTGTTAGATAACTAGCGATAAACTGCCTTGAGACCGAACAGCTAAAGCCTGCGGAGTTTTTCTTTGGAAGCACGGGTTGGAGGAGGAATTTCACCACCATATGAGACCCCAGAGAAAGGCTGGGGTTCTCACAAACCCCAAATTCCTCCTGGGACCCCCCACGAACTCCCAGAGACCCCCAAAATTCCCTTCGGGACCCCAAACCCCCCCCAGGACCCTCAAAATTCTAGTCGGGACCCCCAAAATTCCTCCCAAAAACCCCCTGAGACCATCAAAATTGCCTTCGGGACTCCAAAACCCCTCCTGGAATGCCCAGAATTCCATTTGGGACCCCAAAAACCCCCCTAGGGCCTCCAAAATTCCCATCAGGGTCCCCGAAATCCCTCCTGGGACCCCCCAAGATTACTTGAGACCCCAAATTTCCCTTCAGGACTCCAAAATTTCTACTGGAACCCCCCAAAAACTCCCAGAGACCCCCAAAATTCCCTTCAGAACCCCAAACCCTCCCCAGGACCCACAAAATTCCACTCGGGACCCCCAAAATTCTACTCAAAAACCCCCTGAGACCCTCAAAATTCTCCCCAGGACTCCAAAACTCCCCCTGGGATGCCCAAAATTCCCTTTGGGACCCCAAACCCCCCCCTGGGACCCCCAAAATTCTCATCAAGGTCCCCAAAATTCCTTCTGGGATCCCCCAAAAACCCCTGAGACCCTAAAATTCCCTTCCGAAACCCAAAATCTCCCCCAGGACCCCCAAAATTCTACTCGGGACCACCAAAATTTCTCCCAAAAACCCCTGAGACCCTCAAAATTTTCCCCAGGACTCCAAAACCCCCCCGGGAGGCCCAAAATTCCCTTCAGGACCCCAAAACCCCCCTGGGACTTCCAAATTTCCCTTTAGGACCCCTGAAATTCCTCCTGGGACCCCAAAAACTCCCTGAGAACCCCCCAAAAACCTCTCCAGGACCTCAAAACCACCCCGGGACACCCAAAATTCCCATCAGGATCCCCAAAATTCCTCCTGGGACCCCCCCAAAACTCCCTGAGACCCCAAAATTCCCTTCAGGACCCCCAAACCCCCCATGGGACCCCCAAAATTCCCTTCGGGACCCCAGAACACCCCCTGGACCCCCAAAATTCTACTCGTCACCCCAAAACACCTTCTGGGACCTCCAAATTTCTCTTTAGGACCCCTGAAATTTTTCCTGGTTCCCCAAAAACTCCCTGAGACCCCCCCAAAAACCTCTCCAGGACCTCAAAACACCCCCTGGGACCCCCAAAATTCCCATCAAGGTCCCCAAAATTTCTTCTGGGACCCCCCAAAAACTCTCTGAGACCCCCTAAATTCCCTTCATGACTCCCCAAAAACCCCCTGACACCCCAAAAATTCCTCCTGGGATGCTGCAAAGACCTTCCAGAGCCCCCCAGGACCCCCCCAATTTTGGGTCCCCCCCCAATTCGGGGTTCCCCCCGATTTTTAGGTCCCCAGGCTGGTGGCTCATGAGGACGACCCCAACTCGGACCCCGAACGCCCCCCGGATTCAGCCCTCCATGTGTCCTTGGTATCAGAGGCTGGAATTGCAGAGTTGCCACTTTACCCCCAGACGTAATTTTTGATGTGGTTGTGCCACTTGAACAGTATTTGAAATCTGTTTGTGCTCTTGCAGCAGCATTTCCGAACCACAATGGAAATTTAGCCCTTCTGCCTGGGGCTGCTCACAGAATCGTGGAATCCCAGAAGGGTTTGGATGGGAAGGCACCTTTATTTAAAGCTCGTCCCGTTCCACCCCTGCCATGGGCAGGGACACCTTCCACCATGCCAGGGTGCTCCAAGCCCTGTCCAGCCTGGCCTTGGACACTTCCAGGGATCCGGGGGCAGCCACAGCTTCTGTGGGCAACCTGTGCTGGACAGCAGCTTTGAAAGGCAGAGTGAAGTACAGCTGTGATTTTTGTGCTGCCCCTAACATTGTATTGCCTGGCAAATGTGCCTTTGGGATTTTTTGGGGTTTTTTGGTTTTTTTTTTTTTAGTTTTTTTGGGTGGTTTTTTTTTTAAATTTTTGTGACTAAAAAGCTACCTTGTGTTCCTGGAATGTTGCATTCTACCTCTGTTGTTTTCCCAGTCAGTCTGGATCCTCTGCTTACATTTTTTCCTTCACTTATTAGATGTCATGGATGTGCTGGCTGTTCTGATGGAGGGCAGTGATGGCTTAGATGAAGGAATTGGGTTCTCTTTAAATGAAGACGTGATTATCCAAACATTTCCCTTCAGTGCTGTTGTCCCTGCTGCATGAGCAGCCAGGAATATGCTGTTGTTTCAGTCTGAAAATGGAACAGGTACAGGGTTTTTTTTATGTTTTATGTGTCATTTCTAGCAGTGGAGTGAAAGCAGCATCACTTCTACGCTCTTGTAATAATTTTTTACCATTTATCATTTTTTACCTTGAGGCATTTTATTATCTTCCCTGCAAGCAGCAGGAGGTGCAGATTCACGGTGCTTTGTGCTCAGGAGGGGCATTGAAGCTCTGTAGGTGCTTCTGCCCTTTTTCCCTGACCCTGAAGAGAAGGGACACTGTCCCTGCATGGACAGTCTTGGTGTGGAAGTAGCTGGCCTCAGTAACAGCGTTTTAAGGGCAGAGCGTGGCGATCAGGAGAGGAAGGTGTTTCCCATGCCTGTGGGCAGCTCTTCCCGAGATCAGGGAGAGGGGACTGCCTTGTTAAGTAGGAAGTGGGTGCGTTTCCCAAGGAAAACTTCAGAAATTAAGCTCCAGGGGCAAACACTGTGAGGTTCTACCACCTCCTTGAGGACATCCTTAAAACCACAGGGGCATCAGGAGGGCTTGGAGCAGGACTGGCCAACCCCAGAGCACCTCACGAAGCCCTCTGTGTGTCTGTGGCAGTCGAGTAGCACCTGGGGGGTGCTGAAAGTCCCAGTTCTGAGAGAAAATTCTGTTTAACTCGTACACGTTGGCTGGGTGTGTCCCCCCAGTACAGCTCGGTTCTTCTCTGAGGCGGTGCCTGGCAGGGTCTCTCCCTGTTAAGGGCTGGGCGTGTTTTTGGCACAACACAGTGAAGGTGGATTATTTGCTTAAGCAAGAGCTGATGATGTCTGGAGGGTTTTTCAGGTACCTCAGCGGCCAGGAGCACCTGTCTAGGTCACTAGGAACACTTTTTGATCTCGATCAGTTCTTTTCTGCGTGAGGCTCTGTCGGCTGCTGGCAAGGCCCAAAGTAAGGAAGGTTGCCCCAGTGTCCGTGCTCATGTCAATAGTTTAATTTATTTGGCTTTTCTAGGAGCAGACATCGTGGAGGACCTTGGTGCTGTTTTCACTGGCCTCCTGCACTCTCTGAGAGAACCCCTTGCTCCCTGCGTGACGTTCCAGCTCTGTGACAAAGCTGATAAGTATCCTCAGCTCTACCAGTTTAACCAATACTATAGACTCTGGATGCCCAAGCAGTCCCAGGCACCTGTGGTATGGAATCCCTGAAGTCAC
The DNA here is from genome assembly GCF_046129695.1 of Lonchura striata. Classification (NCBI taxonomy): domain Eukaryota; kingdom Metazoa; phylum Chordata; class Aves; order Passeriformes; family Estrildidae; genus Lonchura; species Lonchura striata. Next base: position 5,879,438 of record NC_134635.1, on the reverse strand, counting down.
TGAATTCTTGAGCCAGTATTCCTATAAAATCCTCGCAGTCGACAGAGGTAACATTTCCATCAGAAACAGCGTTTTTATTGAGGAGGTAATTCTGCATCTCTTGTTGATCGTGCTGGGGACACATGTTTGCTCCAGGGCTTTTCTCTGATGACACAAGAGGTCTCTGTGGTGTTTGGGAGGCGATGCCAGGGCTCAGGGCTCATACAGAGACTCCTCACCGGGCACAGCAGAGCCTGGTGTGTGCTGTGGCCTCTGTTTACAGCGCCCGGAGTTCCCCCGGGTGGGTGGAGGATCACAGGCCCCTGGGCTGGGTTTGGTGAGTTTTTCTCAGCTCAGCAGTGTGAACACTCCAGATGCCCCTGGGGACACTGCTGGACAGCATCCATCCGCTCTCTCCATCCACTCATTTGTACCCAGGAATGTAGGAAACTCTGACTGGGGACGGGCAGTAGTTCTGAAAATCATGCCCTAGCCTTTTTCTTCAGGAACGAACCAAGCGAGTGCCCTGAAACCAGCGGAGCAGCTGCAGGGGCTGAAGGGAACAGAAAGGGCTCCCCGGCACCTTTTGCCTCCGTTCTCTGCCATTCCCCAAAAGGCGTCGCAGTCCCTGAAGAGGTGTTTGTCATGCAGCCTGCCAAAATAAAGACCTGTAAAATCCTAGCTCTGCCTTTTGTTTAACGTGTTCTTACTTCCTATTTATGTCATCACAGAAAGCAAGGAAAGAAGAAATGTGTCTGGTTCCCACTATTGCTCCGTGCAGGCATTTTTAAAGGCTGCTGTACTTCTGTCCTCTTTTTCCACTCCAAGCTTGACTTTTCCCCTCCTTTTTTGAGGTCTGCTGCTTTGGGTGTCCCAGGCAGGGCTGGGTTCCTCGGCAGGGGTCTTAGGAGTTGGTGCAGATTCTGCTTTTTCCGAAGGTGTATCAAAGTGTGCCGGCAAAAGGACTGTTTTCTCCAGGGGAAAGCTTTCTCTCAAAGACCATCAATGCATGTATGTGTTTTAATCGTGTAACCAGGTGGATTAAGAAAAGCCGACACCTGTAGCAGATTTTTGTTGGATCTGTGTCTGTGAGAAGTCGGCTGTGTGCTGGAGAGGGAGAGAGCAAGAGACGCTGTTGGAGAGTGGATGAAATGCCAGGTGTGAGCTGTTAGCATGATGAGGGCTCAGAGCAGCCACAGGTGTGAGCTGTTAAGTTGATGAGGGCTCAGAGCAGCCACAGGTGTGAGCTGTCAGGATGATGATGAGGGGCGGGGTCCCTCCGGGGGGAGGTTAATTAAGGGCGAGGCTTTGCCCCAGCCCGTTTTCGCATGGAGCTGCTGGAGAAGAGGAGTTTATGGGGAGCTCCCGGGACTGTCTCATGGAAGGATGGTGAGTGCTTTGGACTGGGTCCGGGGGATCACCTGGACACATCCTTTGCCACTTTCCCTAGGAAAGAAAACTCAGCAGTCCAGGTTCCTGATGTCAGTTTGTAGGGCTCCCTTGGGACTATCAAGGCAGCACAAGGTTGAGGTGAGGACAACTTAGGTGTGGGGACCATCATTCGATATAAGGACTTTTTGCTGTCAGTCCCAGCCCAGTGTGGGGGGCCCCTGGGCACATCCTTTTTCCATTTTCCCTGGGAAAGAAAACTCAGCAGTCCAGGTTCCTGATGTCAGTTTGTAGGGCTCCCTTGGGTCTATCAGGGCAGCACAAGTTTGAGGTGGGGACAACTTCGGTGTGGGCTCCATCCTTCGATATAAGGATTTTTTACAGTCAGGGCCAGGGGCCCCTGGGCACATCCTTTTTCCATTTTCCCTGGGAAAGAAAACTCAGCAGTCCAGGTTCCTGATGTCAGTTTGTAGGGCTCCCTTGGGTCTATCAGGGTAGCACAAGTTTGAGGTGGGGACAACTTCGGTGTGGGGTCCATCCTTCGATATAAGGATTCTTTGCAGTCAGGGCCAGGGGCCCAGGGCCAGGGGACCCTGGGCACATCCTTTGGCCATTTTCCCTGGGAAAGAAAACTCAGCAGTCCAGGTTCCTGATGTCAGTTTGTAGGGCTCCCTTGGGTCTATCAGGGTAGCACAAGTTTGAGGTGGGGACAGCTTCGGTGTGGGGTCCGTCCTTCGATATAAGGATTTTTTGCAGTGAGGTCCCTGCCCAGGGCCAGGGGCCCCTTGGCACATCCTTTGGCCATTTTCCCTGGGAAAGAAAACTCAGCAGTCCAGGTTCCTGATGTCAGTTTGTAGGGCTCCCTTGGGTCTATCAGGGCAGCACAAGTTTGAGGTGGGGACAACTTCGGTGTGGGGTCCATCCTTCGATATAAGGATTCTTTGCAGTGTGGCCACAGCCCAGGGCCAGGGGCCCCTGTGCACATCCTTTTTCCATTTTCCCTGGGAAAGAAAACTCAGCAGTCCAGGTTCCTGATGTCAGTTTGTAGGGCTCCCTTGGGTGTATCAGGGCAGCACAAGTTTGAGGTGGGGACAACTTCGTTGTGGGGTCCATCCTTCGATATAAGGATTTTTTGCAGTCAGGGCCAGGGGCCCCTGGGCACATCCTTTTTCCATTTTCCCTGGGAAAGAAAACTCAGCAGTCCAGGTTCCTGATGTCAGTTTGTAGAGCTCCCTTGGGTCTATCAGGGCAGCACAAGTTTGAGGTTGCAACAACTTCGGTGTGGGGTCCATCCTTCGATATAAGGATTTTTTGCTGTGAGGTCCCTGCCCAGGGCCAGGGGCCCCTGGGCACATCCTTTTTCCATTTTCCCTGGGAAAGAAAACTCAGCAGTCCAGGTTCCTGATGTCAGTTTGTAGGGCTCCCTTGGGTCTATCAGGGTAGCACAAGTTTGAGGTGGGGACAACTTCGGTGTGGGGTCCATCCTTTGATATAAGAATTTTTTGCAGTCAGGGCCAGGGGCCCAGGGCCAGGGGCCCATGGGCACAACCTTTTTCCATTTTCCCTGGGAAAGAAAACTCAGCAGTCCAGGTTCCTGATGTCAGTTTGTAGGGCTCCCTTGGGTCTATCAGGGCAGCACATGTTTGAGGTGGGGACAACTTCGGTGTGGGGTCCATCCTTCGATATAAGGAGTCTTTGCAGTCTGGCCCAAGCCCAGGACCAGGGGCCCCTGGGCCCATCCTTTTTCCATTTTCCCTGGGAAAGAAAACTCAGCAGTCCAGGTTCCTGATGTCAGTTTGTAGGGCTCCCTTGGGTGTATCAGGGCAGCACAAGTTTGAGGTGGGGACAACTTTGGTGTGGGGTCCATCCTTCAATATAAGGATTTTTTGCAGTCAGGGCCAGGGGCCCGTGGGCACTGCCTTTTTCCATTGTCCCTGGGAAAGAAAACTCAGCAGTCCAGGTTCCTGATGTCAGTTTGTAGGGCTCCCTTGGGTCTATCAGGGCAGCACAAGTTTAAGGTGGGGACAGCTTTGGTGTGGGGTCCATCCTTCGATATAAGGATTCTTTGCAGTCAGGTCCCAGCCCAGCGCCAGGGGCCCCTGGGCACATCCTTTTTCCATTTTCCCTGGGACAGAAAACTCAGCAGTCCAGGTTCCTGATGTCAGTTTGTAGGGCTCCCTTGGGTCTATCAGGGTAGCACAAGTTTGAGGTGGGGACAACTTCGGTGTGGGGTCCATCCTTCGATATAAGAATTTTTTGCAGTCAGGGCCAGGGGCCCCTGGGCACATCCTTTTTCCATTTTCCCTGGGAAAGAAAACTCAGCAGTCCAGGTTCCTGATGTCAGTTTGTAGGGCTCCCTTGGGTCTATCAGGGCAGCACAAGTTTGAGGTGGGGACAACTTCGGTGTGGGGTCCATCTTTCGATATAAGGATTTTTTACAGTCAGGGCCAGGGGCCCCTGGGCACATCCTTTTTCCATTTTCCCTGGGAAAGAAAACTCAGCAGTCCAGGTTCCTGATGTCAGTTTGTAGGGCTCCCTTGCGTCTATCAGGGTAGCACAAGTTTGAGGTGGGGACAACTTCGGTGTGGGTTCCATCCTTCGATATAAGGATTTTTTGCAGTGAGGCCCAGCCCAGGGCCAGGGGCCCCAGGGCACATCCTTTTTCCATTTTCCCTGGGAAAGAAAACTCAGCAGTCCAGGTTCCTGATGTCAGTTTGTAGGGCTGCCTTGGGTCTATCAGGGCAGCACAAGTTTGAGGTGGGGACAACTTCGGTGTGGGGTCCATCCTTCCATATAAGGATTCTTTGCAGTCAGGCCCCAGCCCAGGGCCAGGGGCCCCTGTGCACATCCTTTTTCCATTTTCCCTGGGAAAGAAAACTCAGCAGTCCAGGTTCCTGATGTCAGTTTGTAGGGCTCCCTTGGGTGTATCAGGGCAGCACAAGTTTGAGGTGGGGACAACTTCGTTGTGGGTTCCATCCTTCGATATAAGGATTTTTTGCAGTGAGGCCCAGCCCAGGGCCAGGGGCCCCTGGGCACATCCTTTTTCATTTTCCCTGGGAAAGAAAACTCAGCAGTCCAGGTTCCTGATGTCAGTTTGTAGGGCTCCCTTGGGTGTATCAGGGCAGCACAAGTTTGAGGTGGGGACAACTTCGGTGTAGGGTCCATCCTTCGATATAAGGAGTTTTTGCAGTCAGGGCCAGGGGCCCAGGGCCAGGGGCCCCTGGGCACATCCTTTTTCCATTTTCCCTGGGAAAGAAAACTCAGCAGTCCAGGTTCCTGATGTCAGTTTGTAGGGCTCCCTTGGGTCTATCAGGGCAGCACAAGTTTGAGGTGGGGACAACTTCGGTGTGGGGTCCATCCTTCGATATAAGGATTTTTTTCAGTGAGGCCCAGCCAAGGGCCAGGGGACCCAGGGCACATCCTTTTTCCATTTTCCCTGGGAAAGCAAACTCAGCAGTCCAGGTTCCTGATGTCAGTTTGTAGGGCTCCCTTGGGTGAATCAGAGCTGCACATGTTTGAGGTGGGGACAACTTCGGTGTGGGCTCCATCCTTCGATATAAGGATATTTTGCAGTGAGGTCCCTGTCCAGGGCCACGGGCCCCTGGGCACATCCTTTTTCCATTTTCACTGGGAAAGAAAACTCAGCAGTCCAGGTTCCTGATGTCAGTTTGTAGGGCTCCCTTGGGTCTATCAGGGTAGCACAAGTTTGAGGTTGCAACAACTTTGGTGTGGGGTGCATCCTTCGATGTAAGGATTTTTTGTAGTGAGGCCCCAGCCCAGGGCCAGGGGCCGCTGGGCACATCCTTTTTCCATTTTCCCTGGGAAAGAAAACTCAGCAGTCCAGGTTCCTCATGTCAGTTTGTAGGGCTCCCTTGGGTCTATCAGGGCAGCACAAGTTTGAGGTGGGGACAACTTCGGTGTGGGCTCCATCCTTCGATATAAGGATTTTTTGCAGTCAGGGCCAGGGGCCCCTGGGCACATCCTTTTTCCATTTTCCCTGGGAAAGAAAAGTCAGCAGTCCAGGTTCCTGATGTCAGTTTGTAGGGCTCCCTTGGGTCTATCAGGGCAGCACAAGTTTGAGGTGGGGACATCTTCGGTGTGGGCTCCATCCTTCGATATAAGGATTTTTTGCAGTCAGGGCCAGGGGCCCAGGGCCAGGGGCCCCCGGGCACATCCTTTTTCCATTTTCCCTGGGAAAGAAAACTCAGCAGTCCAGGTTCCTGATGTCAGTTTGTAGGGCTCCCTTGGGTCTATCAGGGCAGCACAAGTTTGAGGTGGGGACAACTGCGGTCTGGGCTCCATCCTTCGATATAAGGATTCTTTGCAGTCAGTGCCAGGGGCCCCCGGGCACATCCTTTGGCCATTTTCCCTGGGAAAGAAAACTCAGCAGTCCAGGTTCCTGATGTCAGTTTGTAGGGCTCCCTTGGGTCTATCAGGGCAGCACAAGTTTGAGGTGGGGACAACTTTGGTGTGGGGTCCATCCTTCGATATAAGGATTTTTTGCAGTCAGGGCCAGGGGCCCCTGTGCACATCCTTTCTCCATTTTCCCTGGGAAAGAAAACTCAGCAGTCCAGGTTCCTGATGTCAGTTTGTAGGGCTTCCTTGGGTGTATCAGGGCAGCACAAGTTTGAGTTGGGGACAACTTCGGTGTGGGGTGCATCCTTCGATACAAAGATTTTTTGCAGTCAGGGCCAGGGGCCCCTGGGCACATCCTTTTTCCATTTTCCCTGGGAAAGAAAACTCAGCAGTCCAGGTTCCTGATGTCAGTTTGTAGGGCTCCCTTGGGTCTATCAGGGCAGCACAAGTTTGAGGTGGGGACAACTTCGGTGTGGGGTCCATCCTTCGATATAAGGAGTCTTTGCAGTCTGGCCCAAGCCCAGGACCAGGGGCCCCTGGGCCCATCCTTTTTCCATTTTCCCTGGGAAAGAAAACTCAGCAGTCCAGGTTCCTGATGTCAGTTTGTAGGGCTCCCTTGGGTCTATCAGGGCAGCACAAGTTTGAGGTGGGGACAACTTTGGTGTGGGGTCCATCCTTCGATATACGGATTTCTTGTTGAGAGTCCCCTGCCAAGGGCCAGGGGCCGCTGGGCACATCCTTTTTCCATTTTCCCTGGGAAAGAAAAGTCAGCAGTCCAGGTTCCTGATGTCAGTTTGTAGGGCTCCCTTGGGTCTATCAGGGCAGCACAAGTTTGAGGTGGGGACATCTTCGGTGTGGGCTCCATCCTCCGATATAAGGATTTTTTGCAGTCAGGGCCAGGGGCCCAGGGCCAGGGGCCCCCGGGCACATCCTTTTTCCATTTTCCCTGGGAAAGAAAACTCAGCAGTCCAGGTTCCTGATGTCAGTTTGTAGGGCTCCCTTGGGTCTATCAGGGCAGCACAAGTTTGAGGTGGGGACAACTTCGGTGTGGGGTCCATCCTTCGATATAAGGATTCTTTGCAGTCAGTGCCAGGGGCCCCCGGGCACATCCTTTGGCCATTTTCCCTGGGAAAGAAAACTCAGCAGTCCAGGTTCCTGATGTCAGTTTGTAGGGCTCCCTTGGGTCTATCAGGGCAGCACAAGTTTGAGGTGGGGACAACTTCGGTGTGGGGTCCATCCTTCGATATAAGGATTTTTTGCTGTGAGGCCCCTGCCCAGGAGCAGGGGCCCCTGGGCACATCCTTTTTCCATTTTCCCTGGGAAAGAAAACTCAGCAGTCCAGGTTCCTGATGTCAGTTTGTAGGGCTCCCTTGGGTCTATCAGGGCAGCACAGGTTTGAGGTGGGGACAAATTCGGTGTGGGGTCCATCCTTCGATATAAGGATTTTTTGCAGTCAGGGCCAGGGGCCCCTGGGCACATCCTTTTTCCATTTTCCCTGGGAAAGAAAACTCAGCAGTCCAGGTTCCTGATGTCAGTTTGTAGGGCTCCCTTGGGTCTATCAGGGCAGCACAAGTTTGAGGTGGGGACAACTTTGGTGTGGGGTCCATCCTTCGATATAAGGATTTCTTGTTGAGAGTCCCCTGCCAAGGGCCAGGGGCCGCTGGGCACATCCTTTTTCCATTTTCCCTGGGAAAGAAAACTCAGCAGTCCAGGTTCCTGATGTCAGTTTGTAGGGCTCCCTTGGGTCTATCAGGGCAGCACAAGTTTGAGGTGGGGACAACTTCGGTGTGGGGTCCATCCTTCGATATAAGGATTTTTTGCAGTCAGGGCCAGGGGCCCCTGGGCACATCCTTTTTCCATTTTCCCTGGGAAAGAAAACTCAGCAGTCCAGGTTCCTGATGTCAGTTTGTAGAGCTCCCTTGGGTCTATCAGGGCAGCACAAGTTTGAGGTGGGGACAACTTCGGTGTGTGGTCCATCCTTCGATATAAGGATTTTTTGCAGTCAGGGCCAGGGGCCCCTGGGCACATCCTTTTTCCATTTTCCCTGGGAAAGAAAACTCAGCAGTCCAGGTTCCTGATGTCAGTTTGTAGGGCTCCCTTGGGTGTATCAGGGTAGCACAAGTTTGAGGTGGGGACAACTTCGGTCTGGTCTCCATCCTTCGATATAAGGATTCTTTGCAGTCAGTGCCAGGGGCCCCCGGGCACATCCTTTGGCCATTTTCCCTTTGGAAAGAAAACTCAGCAGTCCAGGTTCCTGATGTCAGTTTGTAGGGCTCCCTTGGGTCTATCAGGGCAGCACGAGTTTGAGGTGGGGACAACTTTGGTGTGGGGTCCATCCTTCGATATAAGGATTTTTTGCAGTCAGGGCCAGGGGCCCCTGTGCACATCCTTTTTCCATTTTCCCTGGGAAAGAAAACTCAGCAGTCCAGGTTCCTGATGTCAGTTTGTAGGGCTCCCTTGGGTCTATCAGGGCAGCACAAGTTTGAGGTGGGGACAACTTCGGTGTGGGCTCCATCCTTCGATATAAGGATTTTTTGCAGTCAGGGCCAGGGGCCCCTGGGCACATCCTTTTTCCATTTTCCCTGGGAAAGAAAACTCAGCAGTCCAGGTTCCTGATGTCAGTTTGTAGGGCTCCCTTGGGTCTATCAGGGCAGCACAAGTTTGAGGTGGGGACAACTTCGGTGTGGGGTCCATCCTTTGATATATGGATTTCTTGTAGTGAGGTCCCGGTCCAGTGCCCGGGGCCCCTGTGCACATCCTTTTTCCATTTTCCCTGGGAAAGAAAACTCAGCAGTCCAGGTTCCTGATGTCAGTTTGTAGAGCTCCCTTGGGTCTATCAGGGCAGCACAAGTTTGAGGTGGGGACAACTTTGGTGTGGGGTCCATCCTTCGATATAAGGATTCTTTGCAGTCAGGGCCAGGGGCCCCCTGGCACATCCTTTGGCCACTTTCCCTGGGAAAGAAAACTCAGCAGTCCAGGTTCCTGATGTCAGTTTGTAGGGCTCCCTTGGGTCTATCAGGGCAGCACAAGTTTGAGATGGGGACAACTTCGGTGTGGGGTCCATCCTTCGATATAAGGATTCTTTGCAGTCAGGGCCAGGGGCCCCTGGGCACATCCTTTTTCCATTTTCCCTGGGAAAGAAAACTCAGCAGTCCAGGTTCCTGATGTCAGTTTGTAGGGCTCCCTTGGGTCTATCAGGGCAGCACAAGTTTGAGGTGGGGACAACTTCGGTGTGGGGTCCATCCTTCGATATAAGGATTCTTTGCAGTGTGGCCACAGCCCAGGGCCAGGGGCCCCTGTGCACATCCTTTTTCCATTTTCCCTGGGAAAGAAAACTCAGCAGTCCAGGTTCCTGATGTCAGTTTGTAGGGCTCCCTTGGGTGTATCAGGGCAGCACAAGTTTGAGGTGGGGACAAATTCGGTGTGGGGTCCATCCTTCGATATAAGTATTTTTTGCAGTCAGGGCCAGGGGCCCCTGGGCACATCTTTTTTCCATTTTCCCTGGGAAAGAAAACTCAGCAGTCCAGGTTCCTGATGTCAGTTTGTAGGGCTCCCTTGGGTCTATCAGGGCAGCACAAGTTTGAGGTGGGGACATCTTCGGTGTGGGGTCCATCCTTCGATATAAGGATTCTTTGCAGTGAGGCCCCAGCCCAGATCCAGGGGCCCCTGGGCACATCCTTTTTCCATTTTCCCTGGGAAAGAAAACTCAGCAGTCCAGGTTCCTGATGTCAGTTTGTAGGGCTCCCTTGGGTGTATCAGGGCCGCACAAGTTTGAGGTGGGGACAACTTCGGTGTGGGGTCCATCCTTCGATATAAGGATTTTTTGCAGTCAGGGCCAGGGGCCCCTGGGCACATCCTTTTTCCATTTTCCCTGGGAAAGAAAACTCAGCAGTCCAGGTTCCTGATGTCAGTTTGTAGGGCTCCCTTGGGTCTATCAGGGCAGCACAAGTTTGAGGTGGGGACATCTTCGGTGTGGGGTCCATCCTTCGATATAAGGATTTTTTGCAGTGAGGCCCCTGTCCAGGGCCAGGGGCCCCTGTGCACATCCTTTTTCCATTTTCCCTGGGAAAGAAAACTCAGCAGTCCAGGTTCCTGATGTCAGTTTGTAGGGCTCCCTTGGGTCTATCAGGGCAGCACAAGTTTGAGGTGGGGACAACTTTGGTGTGGGGTCCATCCTTCGATATAAGGATTTCTTGTTGAGAGTCCCCTGCCAAGGGCCAGGGGCCGCTGGGCACATCCTATTTCCATTTTCCCTGGGAAAGAAAAGTCAGCAGTCCAGGTTCCTGATGTCAGTTTGTAGGGCTCCCTTGGGTCTATCAGGGCAGCACAAGTTTGAGGTGGGGACATCTTCGGTGTGGGCCCCATCCTCCGATATAAGGATTTTTTGCAGTCAGGGCCAGGGGCCCAGGGCCAGGGGCCCCCGGGCACATCCTTTTTCCATTTTCCCTGGGAAAGAAAACTCAGCAGTCCAGGTTCCTGATGTCAGTTTGTAGGGCTCCCTTGGGTCTATCAGGGCGGCACAAGTTTGAGGTGGGGACAACTTCGGTGTGGGGTCCATCCTTCGATATAAGGATTCTTTGCAGTCAGTGCCAGGGGCCCCAGGGCACATCCTTTGGCCATTTTCCCTGGGAAAGAAAACTCAGCAGTCCAGGTTCCTGATGTCAGTTTGTAGGGCTCCCTTGGGTCTATCAGGGCAGCACAAGTTTGAGGTGGGGACAACTTCGGTGTGGGGTCCATCCTTCGAAATAAGGATATTTTGCAGTTAGGCCCCAGCCCACGGCCAGGGGCCCCTGGGCACATCCTTTTTCCATTTTCCCTGGGAAAGAAAACTCAGCAGTCCAGGTTCCTGATGTCAGTTTGTAGGGCTCCCTTGGGTCTATCAGGGCAGCACAAGTTTGAGGTGGGGACAATTTCGGTGTGGGTTCCATCCTTCGATATAAGGATTTTTTGCAGTCAGGGCCAGGGACCCAGGGCCAGGGGCTCCTGGGCACATCCTTTTTCCATTTTCCCTGGGAAAGAAAACTCAGCAGTCCAGGTTCCTGATGTCAGTTTGTAGGGCTCCCTTGGGTGTATCAGGGCAGCACAAGTTTGAGGTGGGGACAACTTCGGTGTGGGGTCCATCCTTCGATATAAGGATTTTTTGCAGTCAGGGCCAGGGGTCCCCGGGCACATCCTTTTTCCATTTTCCCTGGGAAAGAAAACTCAGCAGTCCAGGTTCCTGATGTCAGTTTGTAGGGCTCCCTTGGGTCTATCAGGGCAGCACAAGTTTGAGGTGGGGACAACTTCGGTGTGGGGTCCATCCTTCGATATAAGGATTTTTTGCAGTGAGTCTCCTGCCCAGGAGCAGGGGCCCCTGGGCACATCCTTTTTCCATTTTCCCTGGGAAAGAAAACTCAGCAGTCCAGGTTCCTGATGTCAGTTTGTAGGGCTCCCTTGGGTCTATCAGGGCAGCACAAGTTTGAGGTGGGGACAACTTTGGTGTGGGCTCCATCATTCGATATATTGATTTTGTGCACTCAGGGCCAGGGGCCCCCAGGAACATCCTTTGGCCATTTTCCCTGGGAAAGAAAACTCCGCACTCCAGGTTGCTGATGTCAGTTTGTAGGGCTCCTTTGGGTGTATCAGGGCCGCACAATTTTGAGGTGGGGACAACTTCGGTGTGGGCTCCATCCTTCGATATAAGGATTCTTTGCAGTCAGGGCCAGGGGCCCCTGGGCACATCCTTTTTCCATTTTCCCTGGGAAAGAAAACTCAGCAGTCCAGGTTCCTGATGTCAGTTTGTAGGGCTCCCTTGGGTCTATCAGGGCAGCACAAGTTTGAGGTGGGGACAACTTCGGTGTGGGGTCATCGTTTGATATAAGGTTTTTTTGTAGTGATGGCTCAGCCCACGGACAGGGAACCCTGGGCACATCCTTTTTCCATTTTCTCTGGGAAAGAAAACTCAGCAGTTCAGGTTCCTGATGTCAGTTTGTAGGGCTCCCTTGGGTCTATCAGGGCAGCACAAATTTGAGGTGGGAACAACTTCGGTGTGGGCTCCATCCTTCAATATAAGGATTTTTTGCAGTCAGGTCCAGGGGCCCAGGGCCAGGGGCTCCTGGGCACATCCTTTTTCCATTTCCCCTGGGAAAGAAAACTCAGCAGTCCAGGTTCCTGATGTCAGTTTGTAGGGCTCCCTTGGGTCTATCAGGGCAGCACAAGTTTGAGGTGGCGACAACTTCAGTGTGGGCTCCATCCTTCGATATAAGGAATTTTTGCAGTCAGAGCCAGGGTCCACTGGGCACATCATTTTTCCATTTTCCCTGGGAAAGAAAACTCAACAGTCCAGGTTCCTGATGTCAGTTTGTAGGGCTCCCTTGGGTCTATCAGGGCAGCACAAGTTTGAGGTGGGGACAACTTCGTTGTGGGGTCCATCCTTCGATATAAGGATTTTTTGCAGTCAGGGCCAGGGGCCCCTGGGCACATCCTTTTTCCATTTTCCCTGGGAAAGAAAACTCAGCAGTCCAGGTTCCTGATGTCAGTTTGTAGGGCTCCCTTGGGTCTATCAGGGCAGCACAAGTTTGAGATGGGGACAACTTCGGTGTAGGGTCCATCCTTCGATATAAGGATTCTTTGCAGTGAGGCCCCAGCCCAGGTCCAGGGGCCACTTGCACATCCTTTTTCCATTTTCCCTGGGAAAGAAAACTCAGCAGTCCAGGTTCCTGATGTCAGTTTGTAGGGCTCCCTTGGGTGTATCAGGGCAGCAGAAGTTTGAGGTGGGGACTACTTCGGTGTGGGGTCCATCCTTCGATATAAGGATTTTTTGCAGTTTGGGCCAGGGGCCCCTGGGCACATCCTTTTTCCATTTTCCCTGGGAAAGAAAACTCAGCAGTCCAGGTTCCTGATGTCAGTTTGTAGGGCTCCCTTGGGTCTATCAGGGCAGCACAAGTTTGAGGTGGGGACAAATTCGGTGTGGGCTCCATCCTTGGATATAAGGATTTTTTACAGTCAGGGCCAGGGGCCCCTGGCACACCCTTTGGCCATTTTCCCTGGGAAAGAAAACTCAGCAGTCCAGGTTCCTGATGTCAGTTTGTAGGGCTCCCTTGGGTCTATCAGGGCCGCACAAGTTTGAGGTGGGGACAACTTCGGTGTGGGGTCCATCCTTCGATATAAGGATTTTTTGCAGTGAGGCCCCTGCCCAGGGCCACGGGCCCCTGGGCACATCCTTTTTCCATTTTCCCTGGGAAAGAAAACTCAGCAGTCCAGGTTCCTGATGTCAGTTTGTAGGGCTCCCTTGGGTCTATCAGGGCAGCACAAGTTTGAGGTTGGGACAACTTCGATGTGGGGTCCATCCTTCGATATAAGGATTTTTTGCAGTCAGGGCCAGGGGCCCCTGGGCACATCCTTTTTCCATTTTCCCTGGGAAAGAAAACTCAGCAGTCCAGGTTCCTGATGTCAGATTGTAGTGCTCCCTTGGGTCTATCAGGGCAGCACAAGTTTGAGGTGGGGACAAATTCGGTGTGGGCTCCATCCTTCGATATAAGGATTTTTTGCAGTGATGCCGTAGCCCAGGGCCAGGGGCCCCTGGGCACATCCTTTGGCCATTTTCCCTGGGAAAGAAAACTCAGCAGTCCAGGTTCCTGATGTCAGTTTGTAGGGCTCCCTTGGGTCTATCAGGGCAGCACAAGTTTGAGGTGGGGACAACTTCGGTGTGGGGTCCATCCTTCGATATAAGGATTTTTTGCTGTGAGGCCCCTGCCCAGGAGCAGGGGCCCCTGGGCACATCCTTTTTCCATTTTCCCTGGGAAAGAAAACTCAGCAGTCCAGGTTCCTGATGTCAGTTTGTAGGGCTCCCTTGGGTCTATCAGGGCAGCACAGGTTTGAGGTGGGGACAAATTCGGTGTGGAGTCCATCCTTCGATATAAGGATTTTTTGCAGTCAGGGCCAGGGGCGCCTGGGCACATCCTTTTTCCATTTTCCCTGGGAAAGAAAACTCAGCAGTCCAGGTTCCTGATGTCAGTTTGTAGGGCTCCCTTGGGTCTATCAGGGCAGCACAAGTTTGAGGTGGGGACAACTTTGGTGTGGGCTCCATCATTCGATATATTGATTTTGTGCACTCAGGGCCAGGGGCCCCCAGGAACATCCTTTGGCCATTTTCCCTGGGAAAGAAAACTCCGCAGTCCAGGTTGCTGATGTCAGTTTGTAGGGCTCCTTTGGGTGTATCAGGGCCGCACAATTTTGAGGTGGGGACAACTTTGGTGTGGGGTCCATCCTTCGATATAAGGATTTTTTGCAGTCAGGGCCAGGGGCCCCTGGGCACATCCTTTTTCCATTTTCCCTGGGAAAGAAAACTCAGCAGTCCAGGTTCCTGATGTCAGTTTGTAGGGCTCCCTTGGGTCTATCAGGGCAGCACAAGTTTGAGGTGGGGACAACTTCGGTGTGGGGTCATCGTTTGATATAAGGTTTTTTTGTAGTGATGGCTCAGCCCACGGCCAGGGAACCCTGGGCACATCCTTCTTCCATTTTCCCTGGGAAAGAAAACTCAGCAGTCCAGGTTCCTCATGTCAGTTTGTAGGGGTCCCTTGGGTCTATCAGGGCAGCACAAGTTTGAGGTGGGGACAACTTCGGTGTGGGGTCCATCCTTCAATATAAGGATTTTTTGCAGTCAGGGCCAGGGGCCCAGGGCCAGGGGCTCCTGGGCACATCCTTTTTCCATTTTCCCTGGGAAAGAAAACTCAGCAGTCCAGGTTCCTGATGTCAGTTTGTAGGGCTCCCTTGGGTCTATCAGGGCAGCACAAGTTTGAGGTGGCTTCAACTTCAGTGTGGGCTCCATCCTTCGATATAAGGACTTTTGCAGTCAGGGCCAGGGTCCCCTGGGCACAACCTTTTGCCATTTTCCCTGGGAAAGAAAACTCAGCAGTCCAGGTTCCTGATGTCAGTTTGTAGGGCTCCCTTGGGTCTATCAGGGCAGCACAAGTTTGAGGTGGGGACAACTTCGTTGTGGGCTCCATCCTTCGATATAAGGATTTTTTGCAGTCAGGGCCAGAGGTCCCTGGGCACATCCTTTTTCCATTTTCCCTGGGAAAGAAAACTCAGCAGTCCAGGTTCCTGATGTCAGCTTGTAGGGCTCCCTTGTGTCTATCAGGGCAGCACAAGTTTGAGGTGGGGACAACTTCGGTGTGGGGTCCATCCTTCGATATAAGGATTCTTTGCAGTCAGGCCCCAGCCCAGGTCCAGGAGCCACTGGCACATCCTTTTTCCATTTTCCCTGGGAAAGAAAACTCAGCAGTCCAGGTTCCTGATGTCAGTTTGTAGAGCTCCCTTGGGTCTATCAGGGCAGCACAAGTTTGAGGTGGGGACAACTTCGGTGTGGGGTCCATCCTTCGATATAAGGATTTTTTGCAGTCAGGGCCAGGGGCCCCTGGGCACATCCTTTTTCCATTTTCCCTGGGAAAGAAAACTCAGCAGTCCAGGTTCCTGATGTCAGTTTGTAGGGCTCCCTTGGGTCTATCAGGGCAGCACAAGTTTGAGGTGGGGACAACTTCGGTGTGGGGTCCATCCTTCGATATAAGGATTTTTTGCAGTCAGGGCCAGGGGCCCCTGGGCACATCCTTTTTCCATTTTCCCTGGGAAAGAAAACTCAGCAGTCCAGGTTCCTGATGTCAGTTTGTAGGGCTCCCTTGGGTCTATCAGGGCAGCACAAGTTTGAGGTGGGGACAACTTCGGTGTGGGGTCCATCCTTCGATATAAGGATTTTTTGCAGTGAGGCCCCTGCCCAGGAGCAGGGGCCCCTGGGCACATCCTTTTTCCATTTTCCCTGGGAAAGAAAACTCAGCAGTCCAGGTTCCTGATGTCAGTTTGTAGGGCTCCCTTGGGTGTATCAGGGCAGCACAAGTTTGAGGTGGGGACAACTTTGGTGTGGGCTCCATCATTCGATATAAGGATTTTTTGCAGTCAGGGCCAGGGGCCCCTGGGCACATCCTTTTTCCATTTTCCCTGGGAAAGAAAACTCAGCAGTCCAGGTTCCTGATGTCAGTTTGTAGGGCTCCCTTGGGTCTATCAGGGCAGCACAAGTTTGAGGTGGGGACAACTTCGGTGTGGGGTCCATCCTTCGATATAAGGATTCTTTGCAGTCAGGGCCAGGGGCCCCTGGGCACATCCTTTTTCCATTTTCCCTGGGAAAGAAAACTCAGCAGTCCAGGTTCCTGATGTCAGTTTGTAGGGCTCCCTTGGGTCTATCAGGGCAGCAGAAGTTTGACGTGGGGACAACTTCGGTGTGGGGTGCATCCTTCGATATATGGATTTTTTGCAGTCAGGGCCAGGGGCCCTTGGGCACACCCTTTTTCCATTTTCCCTGGGAAAGAAAACTCAGCAGTCCAGGTTCCTGATGTCAGTTTGTAGGGCTCCCTTGGGTCTATCAGGGCAGCACAAGTTTGAGGTGGGGACAACTTCGGTGTGGGGTCCATCCTTCGATATAAGGATTCTTTGCAGTCAGGGCCAGGGGCCCCTGTGCACATCCTTTTTCCATTTTCCCAGGGAAAGAAAGCTCAGCAGTCCAGGTTCCTGATGTCAATTTGTAGGGCTCCCTTGGGTCTATCAAGGCAGCACAAGTTTGAGGTGGGGACAACTTCGGTGTGGGGTCCATCCTTCGATATAAGGATTTTTTGCAGTCAGGGCCAGGGGCCCCTGGGCACATCCTTTTTCCATTTTCCCTGGGAAAGAAAACTCAGCAGTCCAGGTTCCTGATGTCAGTTTGTAGGGCTCCCTTGGGTGTATCAGGGCAGCACAAGTTTGAGGTGGGGACAACTTTGGTGTGGGGTCCATCCTTCGATATAAGGATTTTTTGCAGTCAGGGCCAGGGGCCCCTGGGCACATCCTTTTTCCATTTTCCCTGGGAAAGAAAACTCAGCAGTCCAGGTTCCTGATGTCAGTTTGTAGGGCTCCCTTGGGTGTATCAGGGCAGCACAAGTTTGAGGTGGGGACAACTTCGGTGTGGGGTCCATCCTTCGATATAAGGATTTTTTTGCAGTCAGGGCCAGGGGCCCCTGGGCACATCCTTTGGCCATTTTCCCTGGGAAAGAAAACTCAGCAGTCCAGGTTCCTGATGTCAGTTTGTAGGGCTCCCTTGGGTCTATCAGGGCAGCACAAGTTTGAGGTGGGGACAATTTCGGTGTGGGTTCCATCCTTCGATATAAGGATTTTTTGCAGTCAGGGCCAGGGACCCAGGGCCACGGGCCCCTGGGCACATCCTTTTTCCATTTTCCCTGGGAAAGAAAACTCAGCAGTCCAGGTTCCTGATGTCAGTTTGTAGGGCTCCCTTGGGTGTATCAGGGCAGCACAAGTTTGAGGTGGGGACAACTTCGGTGTGGGGTCCATCCTTCGATATAAGGATTTTTTTGCAGTCAGGGCCAGGGGCCCCTGGGCACATCCTTTGGCCATTTTCCCTGGGAAAGAAAACTCAGCAGTCCAGGTTCCTGATGTCAGTTTGTAGGGCTCCCTTGGGTCTATCAGGGCAGCACAAGTTTGAGGTGGGGACAATTTCGGTGTGGGTTCCATCCTTCGATATAAGGATTTTTTGCAGTCAGGGCCAGGGACCCAGGGCCACGGGCCCCTGGGCACATCCTTTTTCCATTTTCCCTGGGAAAGAAAACTCAGCAGTCCAGGTTCCTGATGTCAGTTTGTAGGGCTCCCTTGGGTCTATCAGGGCAGCACAAGTTTGAGGTGGGGACAACTTCGGTGTGGGGTCCATCCTTCGATATAAGGATTTTTTGCAGTCAGGGCCAGCGGTCCCCGGGCACATCCTTTTTCCATTTTCCCTGGGAAAGAAAACTCAGCAGTCCAGGTTCCTGATGTCAGTTTGTAGGGCTCCCTTGGGTCTATCAGGGCAGCACAAGTTTGAGGTGGGGACAACTTCGGTGTGGGGTCCATCCTTCGATATAAGGATTTTTTGAAGTCAGGGCCAGGGGTCCCCGGGCACATCCTTTTTCCATTTTCCCTGGGAAAGAAAACTCAGCAGTCCAGGTTCCAGATGTCAGTTTGTAGGGCTCCCTTGGGTCTATCAGGGCAGCACAAGTTTGAGGTGGGGACAACTTCGGTGTGGGGTCCATCCTTCGATATAAGGATTTTTTGCAGTCAGGGCCAGGGGCCCCTGAGCACATCCTTTTTCCATTTTCCCTGGGAAAGAAAACTCAGCAGTCCAGGTTCCTGATGTCAGTTTGTAGGGCTCCCTTGGGTCTATCAGGGCAGCACAAGTTTGATGTGGGGACAACTTCAGTGTGGGCTCCATCCTTCGATATAAGGATTTTTTGCAGTCAGGGCCAGGGGCCCCTGGGCACATCCTTTTTCCATTTTCCCTGGGAAAGAAAACTCAGCAGTCCAGGTTCCTGATGTCAGTTTGTAGGGCTCCCTTGGTTCTATCAGGCAAGCACAATTTTGAGGTGGGGACAACTTCGGTGTGGGGTCCATCCTTCGATATAAGGATTCTTTGCAGTGAGGCCCCAGCCCAGGGCCAGGGGCCCCTGGGCACATCCTTTTTCCATTTTCCCTGGGAAAGAAAACTCAGCAGTCCAGGTTCCTGATGTCAGTTTGTAGGGCTCCCTTGGGTCTATCAGGGCAGCACAAGTTTGAGGTGGGGACAGCTTTGGTGTGGGGTCCATCCTTCGATATAAGGATTTTTGCAGTCAGGGCCAGGGGCCCCTGGGCACATCCTTTTTCCATTTTCCCTGGGAAAGAAAACTCAGCAATCCAGGTTCCTGATGTCAGTTTGTAGGGCTCCCTTGGGTGTATCAGGGCAGCACAAGTTTGAGGTGGGGACAACTTCGGTGTGGGGTGCATCCTTCGATATAAAGATTTTTTGCAGTCAGGGCCAGGGGCCCCTGGGCACATCCTTTTTCCATTTTCCCTGGGAAAGAAAACTCAGCAGTCCAGGTTCCTGATGTCAGTTTGTAGGGCTCCCTTGGGTCTATCAGGGCAGCACAGGTTTGAGGTGGGGACAACTTCGGTGTGGGCTCCATCCTTCGATATAAAG
This sequence comes from Lonchura striata, assembly GCF_046129695.1. NCBI lineage: Eukaryota > Metazoa > Chordata > Aves > Passeriformes > Estrildidae > Lonchura > Lonchura striata. The sequence continues at coordinate 5,860,711 of NC_134635.1, read as the reverse complement.
ATTCTTTGCAGTCAGGCCCCAGCCCAGGGCCAGGGGCCCCTGTGCACAACCTTTTTCCATTTTCCCTGGGAAAGAAAACTCAGCAGTCCAGGTTCCTGATGTCAGTTTGTAGGGCTCCCTTGGGTCTATCAGGGCAGCACAAGTTTGAGGTGGGGACAACTTCGGTGTGGGGTCCATCCTTCGATATAAGGATTATTTGCAGTCAGGGCCAGGGGCCCCTGGGCACATCCTTTTTCCATTTTCCCTGGGAAAGAAAACTCAGCAGCCCAGGTTCCTGATGTCAATTTGTAGGGCTCCCTTGGGTCTATCAGGGCAGCACAAGTTTGAGGTGGGGACAAGTTCTATCTCGGGTCCATCCTTCGATAAAAGGATTCTTTGCAGTCAGGGCCCAGCCCAGGGCCAGGGGCTTCAGGGCACATCCTTTTTCCATTTTCCCTGGGAAAGAAAACTCAGCAGTCCAGGTTCCTGATGTCAGTTTGTAGGGCTCCTTTGGGTCTATCAGGGCAGCACAAGTTTGAGGTGGGGACAACTTCGGTGTGGGGTACATCCTTCGATATAAGGATTTTTTGCAGTCAGGGCCAGGGGCCCCAGGGCACATCCTTTTTCCATTTTCCCTGGGAAAGAAAACTCAGCAGTCCAGGTTCCTGATGTCAGTTTGTAGGGCTCCCTTGGGTGTATCAGGGCAGCACAGCTTTGAGGTGGGGATAACTTCGGTGTGGGGTCCATCCTTCGATGTAAGGATTTTTTGTAGTGAGGGCCCTGTCCAGGGCTAGGGGACCCTGGGCACAACCTTTTGCCATTTTCCCTGGGAAAGAAAACTCAGCAGTCCAGGTTCCTGATGTCAGTTTGTAGGGCTCCCTTGGGTCTATCAGGGCAGCACAAGTTTGAGGTGGGGACAACTTCGGTGTGGGGTCCATCCTTCGATATAAGGATTTCTTGTAGTGAGGTCCCTGCCCAAGGCCAGCCGCCCCTGGGCACATCCTTTTTCCATTTTCCCTGGGAAAGAAAACTCAGCAGTCCAGGTTCCTGATGTCAGTTTGTAGGGCTCCCTTGGGTCTATCAGGGCAGCACAAGTTTGAGGTGGGGACAACTTCGGTGTGGGGTCAATCCTTCGATATAAGGATTCTTTGCAATGAGGTCCCTACCCTGGTCCAGGGGCCCCTGGGCACATCCTTTTTCCATTTTCCCTGGGAAAGAAAACTCAGCAGTCCAGGTTCCTGATGTCAGTTTGTAGGGCTCCCTTGGGTCTATCAGGGCAGCACAAGTTTGAGGTGGGGACAACTTTGGTGTGGGGTCCATCCTTCGATATAAGGATTCTTTGCAATGAGGTCCCTACCCTGGTCCAGGGGCCCCCGGGCACATCCTTTTTCCATTTTCCCTGGGAAAGAAAACTCACCAGTCCAGGTTCCTGATGTCAGTTTGTAGGGCTCCCTTGGGTCTATCAGGGCAGCACAAGTTTGAGGTGGGGACAACTTCTATCTCGGGTCCATCCTTCGATAAAAGGATTCTTTGCAGTCAGGGCCCAGCCCACGGCCAGGGGCCCCAGGGCACATCCTTTTTCCATTTTCCCTGGGAAAGAAAACTCAGCAGTCCAGGTTCCTGATGTCAGTTTGTAGGGCTCCCTTGGGTGTATCAGGGCAGCACAAGTTTGAGGTGGGGACAACTTCGGTGTGGGGTCCATCCTTCGATATAAGGATTTCTTGTAGTGAGGTCCCTGCTAAAGGCCAGCGGCCCGTGGCCACAACCTTTTTCCATTTTCCCTGGGAAAGAAAACTCAGCAGTCCAGGTTCCTGATGTCAGTTTGTAGGGCTCCTTTGGGTCTATCAGGGCAGCACAAGTTTGAGGTTCGGACAACTTCGGTGTGGGGTCCATCCTTCGATATAATGATTTCTTGTAGTGAGGTCCCTGCTAAAGGCCAGTGGCCCGTGGCCACAACCTTTTTCCATTTTCCCTGGGAAAGAAAACTCAGCAGTCCAGGTTCCTGATGTCAGTTTGTAGGGCTCCTTTGGGTCTATCAGGGCAGCACAAGTTTGAGGTGGGGACAACTTCGGTGTGGGGTGCATCCTTCGATATAAGGATTTTTTGCAGTCAGGGCCAGGGGCCCCAGGGCACATCCTTTTTCCATTTTCCCTGGGAAAGAAAACTCAGCAGTCCAGGTTCCTGATGTCAGTTTGTAGGGCTCCCTTGGGTCTATCAGGGTAGCACAATTTTGAGGTGGGGACAACTTCGGTGTGGGGTCCATCCTTCGATATAAGGATTTTTTGTAGTGAGGGCCCTGTCCAGGGCTAGGGGACCCTGGGCACAACCTTTTTCCATTTTCCCTGGCAAAGTAAACTCAGCAGTCCAGGTTCCTGATGTCAGTTTGTAGGGCTCCCTTGGGTCTATCAGGGCAGCACAAGTTTGAGGTGGGGACAACTTCGGTGTGGGGTCCATCCTTCGATATAAGGATTTCTTGTAGTGAGGTCCCTGCCCAAGGCCAGCCGCCCCTGGGCACACCCTTTTTCCATTTTCCCTGGGAAAGAAAACTCAGCAGTCCAGGTTCCTGATGTCAGTTTGTAGGGCTCCCTTGGGTCTATCAGGGCAGCACAAGTTTGAGGTGGGGACAACTTCGGTGTGGGGTCCATCCTTCGATATAAGGATTCTTTGCAATGAGGTCCCTACCCTGGTCCAGGGGCCCCCGGGCACATCCTTTTTCCATTTTCCCTGGGAAAGAAAACTCAGCAGTCCAGGTTCCTGATGTCAGTTTGTAGGGCTCCCTTGGGTGTATCAGGGCAGCACAAGTTTGAGGTGGGGACAACTTCGGTGTGGGGTCCATCCTTCGATATAAGGATTCTTTGCAATGAGGTCCCTACCCTGGTCCAGGGGCCCCCGGGCACATCCTTTTTCCATTTTCCCTGGGAAAGAAAACTCACCAGTCCAGGTTCCTGATGTCAGTTTGTAGGGCTCCCTTGGGTCTATCAGGGCAGCACAAGTTTGAGGTGGGGACAACTTCTATCTCGGGTCCATCCTTCGATAAAAGGATTCTTTGCAGTCAGGGCCCAGCCCAGGGCCAGGGGCCCCAGGGCACATCCTTTTTCCATTTTCCCTGGGAAAGAAAACTCAGCAGTCCAGGTTCCTGATGTCAGTTTGTAGGGCTCCCTTGGGTCTATCAGGGCAGCACAAGTTTGAGGTGGGGACAACTTCGGTGTGGGGTCCATCCTTCGATATAAGGATTTCTTGTAGTGAGGTCCCTGCTAAAGGCCAGCGGCCCGTGGCCACAACCTTTTTCCATTTTCCCTGGGAAAGAAAACTCAGCAGTCCAGGTTCCTGATGTCAGTTTGTAGGGCTCCTTTGGGTCTATCAGGGCAGCACAAGTTTGAGGTGGGGACAACTTCGGTGTGGGGTGCATCCTTCGATATAAGGATTTTTTGCAGTCAGGGCCAGGGGCCCCAGGGCACATCCTTTTTCCATTTTCCCTGGGAAAGAAAACTCAGCAGTCCAGGTTCCTGATGTCAGTTTGTAGGGCTCCCTTGGGTCTATCAGGGCAGCACAAGTTTGAGGTGGGGACAACTTCGGTGTGGGGTCCATCCTTCGATATAATGATTTCTTGTAGTGAGGTCCCTGCCCAAGGCCAGCCGCCCCTGGGCACATCCTTTTTCCATTTTCCCTGGGAAAGAAAACTCAGCAGTCCAGGTTCCTGATGTCAGTTTGTAGGGCTCCCTTGGGTCTATCAGGGCAGCACAAGTTTGAGGTGGGGACAACTTCGGTGTGGGCTCCATCCTTCGATATAAGGATTTTTTGCAGTCAGGGCCAGGGGACCCTGGGCACATCCTTTTTCCATTTTCCCTGGGAAAGAAAACTCAGCAGTCCAGGTTCCTGATGTCAGTTTGTAGGGCTCCCTTGGGTGTATCAGGGCAGCACAAGTTTGAGGTGGGGACAACTTCGGTGTGGGGTCCATCCTTCGATATAAGGATTCTTTGCAATGAGGTCCCTACCCTGGTCCAGGGGCCCCCGGGCACATACTTTTTCCATTTTCCCTGGGAAAGAAAACTCAGCAGTCCAGGTTCCTGATGTCAGTTTGTAGGGCTCCCTTGGGTCTATCAGGGCAGCACAAGTTTGAGGTGGGGACAACTTCGGTGTGGGGTCCATCCTTCGATATAAGGATTCTTTGCAATGAGGTCCCTACCCTGGTCCAGGGGCCCCCGGGCACATCCTTTTTCCATTTTCCCTGGGAAAGAAAACTCAGCAGTCCAGGTTCCTGATGTCAGTTTGTAGGGCTCCCTTGGGTCTATCAGGGCAGCACAAGTTTGAGGTGGGGACAACTTCGGTGTGGGGTCCATCCTTCGATATAAGGATTTTTTGCAGTCAGGGCCAGGGGCCCCAGGGCAAATCCTTTTTCCATTCTCCTGGGAAAGAAAACTCAGCAGTCCAGGTTCCTGATGTCAGTTTGTAGGGCTCCCTTGGGTCTATCAGGGCAGCACAAGTTTGAGGTGGGGACAACTTCGGTGTGGGGTCCATCCTTCGATATAAGGAATTTTTGCAGTCATGGCCAGGGGCCCCTGGGCACATCCTTTTTCCATTTTCCCTGTGAAAGAAAACTCACCAGTCCAGGTTCCTGATGTCAGTTTGTAGGGCTCCCTTGGGTCTATCAGGGCAGCACAAGTTTGAGGTGGGGACAACTTCGGTGTGGGGTCCATTCTTCGATATAAGGATTCTTTGCAGTGAGGTCGGAGCCCTGGGCGAGGGGCCCCTGGGCACATTCTTTTTCCATTTTCCCTGGGAAAGAAAACTCAGCAGTCCAGGTTCCTGATGTCAGTTTGTAGGGCTGCCTTGGGTCTATCAGGGCAGTAGAAGTTTGAGTTGGGCACAGCTTCGGTGTGGGGTCCATCCTTTGATATAAGGATTATTTGCAGTCAGGGCTAGGTGCCCCTGGGCACAACCTTTTTCAATTTTCCCTGGGAAAGAAAACTCAGCAGTCCAGGTTCCTGATGTCAGTTTGTAGGGCTCCCTTGGGTCTATCAGGGCAGCACAAGTTTGAGGTGGGGACAACTTCGGTGTGGGGTCCATCCTTCGATATAAGGATTTTTTGCAGTCAGGGCCAGGGGCCCCTGGGCACATCCTTTTTCCATTTTCCCTGGGAAAGAAAACTCAGCAGTCCAGGTTCCTGATGTCAGTTTGTAGGGCTCCCTTGGGTCTATCAGGGCAGCAGAATTTTGTGGTGGGGATAACTTCGGTGTGGGGTCCATCCTTCGATATAAGGATTTTTTGCAGTCAGCGCCAGGGGCCCAGGGCAGGGGCCCCTGGGCACATCCTTTTTCCATTTTCCCTGGGAAAGAAAACTCAGCAGTCCAGGTTCCTGATGTCAGTCTGTAGGGCTGCCTTGGGTCTATCAGGGCAGCACAAGTTTGAGGTGGGGACAACTTCGGTGTGGGGTCCATCCTTCGATATAAGGATTTTTTGCAGTCATGGCCAGGGTCCCCTGGGCACATCCTTTTTCCATTTTCCCTGGGAAAGAAAACTCAGCAGTCCAGGTTCCTGATGTCAGTTTGTAGGGCTGCCTTGGGTCTATCAGGGCAGCACAAGTTTGAGGTGGGGAGAGCTTCAGTGTGGGGTCCATCCTTCGATATAAGGATTATTTGCAGTCAGGGCCAGGGGCCCCTGGGCACATCCTTTTTCCATTTTCCCTGGGAAAGAAAACTCAGCAGCCCAGGTTCCTGATGTCAGTTTGTAGAGCTCCCTTGGGTCTATCAGGGCAGCACAATTTTGAGGTGGGGACAACTTCTGTCTCGGGTCCATCCTTCGATAAAGGGATTCTTTGCAGTGAGGCCCCAGCCCAGGGCCAGGGGCCCCTGGGCAGATCCTTTTTCCATTTTCCCTGGGAAAGAAAACTCAGCAGTCCAGGTCCCTGATGTCAGTTTGTAGGGCTCCCTTGGGTCTATCAGGGCAGCACAAGTTTGAGGTGGGGACAACTTCGGTTTGGGGTCCATCCTTCGATATAAGGATTCTTTGCAGTCAGGGCCAGGGGCCCCTGGGCACATCCTTTGGCCATTTTCCCTGGGAAAGAAAACTCAGCAGTCCAGGTTCCTGATGTCAGTTTGTAGGGCTCCCTTGGGTCTATCAGGGCAGCACAAGTTTGAGGTGGGGACAACTTCGGTGTGGGGTCCATCCTTCGATATAAGGATTCTTTGTAGTGAGGCCCCAGCCCAGGGCCAGGGGCCCCTGGGCACATCCTTTGGCCATTTTCCCTGGGAAAGGAAACTCATCAGTCTCGGTTCCTGATGTCAGTTTGTAGGGCTCCCTTGGGTCTATCAGGGCAGCACAAGTTTGAGGTGGGGACAACTTCGGTCTGGGGTCCATCCTTCAATATAAAGATTTTTTGCAGTCGGGACCCAGCTTAGGGTCAGGGGCTCCTGGGCACGTCCTTTGCCATTTTCCCTGGGAAAGAAAACTCACCAGTCCAGGTTCCTGATGTCAGTTTGTAGGGCTCCCTTGGGTCTATCAGGGCAGCACGAGTTTGAGGTGGGTGCTCTTTGGGCCTGGGTTATATTTTTCTATGTTCATATTTTCTGCACTCTGTTGTCCACGCATGGACGCAAGGTTCTGTGCGCTAATTCCAGATCTTTTCCCTAGGAAAGCACGCTCGCCAGTCTTGGTTCCTGAAGTCAGTTTGCGATTTGTGCTTGGGATCATCAAAGCAACCCCTCATCGACATGAAAGCAGCTTGGGTCCACAACACATCCTTCTCCATTCAGATTTTCAAGGGGCAACCTTTTTTTCGTGGCCCCTGGCTCTTGGGCTCTGTCGCTGGCCCTATTCTGTGTGAAACATGGCTCACTCTCTACACTTCCTGATGTCAGTGTCAAGGAGGTGCTGGCAGCAGTTTTTCTCCTGGATAAATCCTGTGCCATTCAGAACAAAAAGATGTAGAAAGTCACTTGGGGCCACAGGCCTTGTGACCCGACCTCTGCCCATTTTCCGTGTAAAACCAACCTCACTCTCCCTGTGTGTTGATGTGTGTTTACTGGAGGCGTGCTGCTCTCCAAAGGCAGGGAGAGTTCCTGGTGGTGGCAGATGTGGTCTGCGAGAAATCATTCACTGTTTGCAATTTTGGTAGCACAATTCCTGTTTGGCCAGGGGAAAGATTGTTAATTATCTTGGCAATGAAAATCTGGCACCCCATTGTTTAAGGGTCTGGCAAAGGCCTGCGTAGGGAAGGGAACACCCCACAGGACCTTTCTTCACCTCATCCCCCACTCCTAGGTGTAGCAGCTCCCCGTGTGAGCAGCTGCTTTCAGTGCAGCTACCTGGGCACACCTGCACAGGGAGCTGCTAATCCAGAGGGGCTAACAGGGGTATCCCAAGTGTCCCTCCAAGAGCTATGGCTGGAACATCCAGCAGGGACCGGGGAGCAGCTGGACCCACCCGGGCACGAGCATCCCTTTGAGAAAATGCCAAGGGAAGAGCCCTCTTGCCAAGGGGCAGCACCTGAGCAGGCCGGGCAGCATGTGGGGTTCCACGGGAGAGCTTTCAACTTTCCCCTTTTATTGTGTCAGTCCCTCCTTAGAACCCCCAGACCTTCCACAGCGCTCCCAGAAAAATGAGGGGTTATGGAGAGAAAAGGGGTTTAAATTGTGGGAAAAAGCTTCCTTTTCCATTATTTCTTGTGTTCAAATCATGAAGGAATCCATTTCCCCTGCAATTTGTAATGCATGGTGTATTCAATATATATTCAAGTACTGTTTATAGAAAGATTTTTTTTTTGTTTTTGTTTTTATTTGGTTAGAGGCAGGGCATTAATGGAAAAAATATGAATATACATTTTATTTTGATATCGTTCTAAATATGGAAATATATATTCAATGTATACAGATATATATAAAAATATAAAATAGAAATAAAAATAGTATTAGGAAGAGATAGACTATAAATGACACCATACATCAATCTACATTTAAAATGTAAATTTGACTATAAATGCTAAAAATAGAAATAAATTTAAATGGAGTTTAAATAAAGGGTTTTTTAAAAAGATTTTTACTTGGATAGAGTCAGGTTTTTATTTTAATCAATATAAACCTTTTAGAACTCTAAATCTAACTATAGAAATATGTAAGCAATCTATTAAGATATGTATAAAAATATAAAATATAATAAAATATAATAAATGGAATAAATGTAAGGAATTATGAAAATACAATTATATATCAATATACATTATAAATCCGAATGTGAATATAAATGTGAAAAATGTAAAAATAAACTTTGTTGAAATGCAGTTTAAGAGGAAAGGTTTTTTCTTTCGGTTCCTATCGGGTCAGAGGCAGGTTTTTTGTTCCGTTCTTTCCCGCGCGGATCTTTGGGGCATTCGCTGCTGACGGCGCAGTGCTGCCGCCGTGTGGGCAGAGAGCGGCACTGCAGCCCGCCGCCCGCGGCCGCCATCTTAGGAGTGGCGAGGACGTTGAAATTCGAGGACCCATGTCTGTTTTTTACACTGCCTGAATTGCCCGCACCGCCGGTGCCCCGCAACGGGATTTTCCGCGGCGTTTCTGGTATCGTGCACACGGGCCGTGGGGTCAGCAGCGCCGCAAGCGTGCGGATTTTTGGCGGGAGCCGACAGGCATCGGCAAAAGACGCCTGTCACCATCACGGTCCCCACGGGCCGCCATCTTGTCGCAGACTCACTTGACAAGTGCTGCCGCCTGGTGGACAAAGGCCGGTACTGCAGCCCCGCAGCCAGCGTGACCCCAAAACCACCGAGACGGCCCCGGGACGCCCAAAATTCCTTTCGGGACCCCAAAAACACCCCTGGGACCCCCAAAATTCCCTTCGGGACCCAGAACACCCCCTGGGACCCCCAAAATTCCCTTCAGAACCCAGAAAACCCCCCTGGGACCACCAAAATTCCCTTCAGGACCCCGAAAACCCCCCTGGGACCCCCAAAATTCCCAGCAGGGTCCCCGAAATTCATCCTGGGAAGCCCCAAAACTCTTTGAGACCCCAAAATTCCCTTCAAGATGCCAAAATTCCTCATGGGACCCCCCAAAACCCCACTGAGACCCCCAAAATTCCCATCAGGGTCACCAAAATTATTTCTGGGACTCCCAAAAACTTGGTGAGACCCCAAAATTCTTTTCAGGACCCCAAAACCTCACCCAGGACCCAAAAAATTCTACTCCGGACCCCCAAAATTCCCTCCAAAAACCCCCAGAGACCCTCAAAATTCTCCCCAGGACTCCAAAAACCCCCTTGGACGCTCAAAATTCCCTTCGGGACGCCAAACGCCCCCCCTGGGACTCCCAAAATTCCATTCGGGCCCCCAAAAACCCCACTGGGACCCCCAAAATTCCCATCAGGGTCCCCAAAATTCCTTCTGGGACCTCCCAAAAACTTCGTGAGACACCAAAACTTCCTTCAGGACCCCAAAAGTCCTCATGGGACCCTCCAAAAAGTCCCAGAGACCCCAAAATTCTCTTCAGTAACCAAACTCCCCCCTGGGACTCCCAAAATTCTACACGGGACCCCCAAAATTCCTCCCAAAAACCGCCTGGGACCCCCAAAATTCTCCCCAGGACTCCAAAACCCCCCCAGGGACCCAAAAAAACCTATCAGGGACCCCGAAATTCCACCTGGGACCCCCCAAAACCCCCTGAGACCCCTAAAATTCCCTTCAGGACCCCAACCCACCCCCGTGGGATCCCCAAAATTCTACCCGGGACCCCCAAAATTCCTCCCAAAAACCCCCTGGGACGCCCCAAATTCCCTTCAGCACCACAAAACCCCCCCTGGGACTCCCAAAATTCCCATTAGGACCCCAAAACCCCCCCTGGGACCCCCAAAATTCCCTTCAAAACCCCAAACCCTCCCCCAGGACCCACAAAATTCTACTCGGGACCCCCAAAATTCCTACCAAAAAAACCCTGAGACCCTGAAAATTCTCCCCAGGACTCCAAAACTCCCCCTGGGACAGCCAAAATTCCCTTTGCGTCCCCAAAACCCCCCGTGGGACCCACAAAATTCTACCCGGGACTCCCAAAATTCCTCCCAAAACCCCCCTAGAACTCCCAAAATTCCCTTCGGGACCCCAAAACCCCCCCTGGGACCCCCAAAATTCCCTTCAGGACCCCAAAATTCCTCCTGGGAGCCCACAAATACTTCCAGAGACCCCCAAAATTCCCTTCAGAACCCCAAACCCGCCCCAAGACCCACAAAATTCTACTCTGGACCCCCAAAATTCCTCCCAAAAAACCCCTGAGACCCACAAAATTCTCCCCAGGACTCCAAAACCCCCCTTGGGACTCCCAAAATTCCCTTCAGAACCCCAAACCCACCCCCAGGACCCCCAAAATTATAATCGGGACCCCCGAAATTCCTCCCAAAAAACCCCTGAGACCATCAAAATTCTCCCCAGGACTCAAAAACCCCCCCTGGGACTCCCAAAATTCCCTTCGGGACCCCAAAACCCACCTGGGAGCCCCAAAATTCCCTTCAGGACCCCAAAATTCCTTCTGGGACCGCCCCCCACAAACTCCCAGAGACCCAAAAATTCCCTTCAGGACCCCAAACCCCCCCTGGGACCCAAAAAATTCTACCCGGGACCCCAAAAATTCCTCCCAAAAAACGTCTGACACCATCAAAACTCTCCCCAGGACTCCAAAACCCCCCGTGGGACCCCCAAAATTCCCATCACGGTCCCCAAAATTCCCTCCTGGGATGCCCCAAAAACTCCCTGAGACCCAAAAATTCCTTTCAGGACCTCAAAACCTCTCCCAGGACCCACAAAATTCTCCCCAGGACTCCAAAACTCCCCCTGGGATGGCCAAAATTCCCTTTGCGACCCCAAAAGCCCCCCTGGGACACCCAAAATTCTACCCGGACTCCCAAAATTCCTCCCAAAAACCCCCTGGGACGCCCAAAATTCCCTTTGGGACCACAAAACACACACTTGGACCCCCAAAATTCCCTTCAGGACCCCAAAATTCCTCCTGGGACCCCCCAAAAACTTGGTGAGACCCCCAAAATTCTCTTCAGAACCCCAAAACCCCCCTGGGACCCAAAAAATTCTACCCGGGACCCCCAAAATTCCTCCCAAAAAATCCCTGAGACCCTCAAAATTCTCCCCAGGACTCCAAAACCCCCCCTGGAACGCCTAAAATTCCCTTTGGGACACCAAAAACCCCCCTCGGGGAACCTAAAAATTCCCATCAGGGTCCCCGAAATTCCTCCAGGAACCCCCCAAAACTCCTTGAGACCCCCAAAGTTCCCTTCAGGTCCCCAAACCCACCCCCAGAACCCCCAAAATTCTACTCGGGACCCCAGAAATTCCTCCCAAAAAAACCCTGAGACCATCAAAATTCTCCCCAGGACTACAATCCCCCCCCCTGGGACTCCCAAAATTCCCTTTGGGACCCCAAAACACCCCTGGGATCCCCAGAATTCCCATCAGGGTCCCCGAAATATCTCCTGGGACCCCCCAAAAACTCCCAGAGACTCCAAAATTCCCTTCAGGACCATAAACCCCCCCCCAGGACCCCCAAAATTCTCCCCAGGACTCCAAAACCCCCCATCAGGGTCCCACAAAATTCCCTTCAGGACCCCAAACCCTCCCCAGGACACACAAAATTCTACCCGGGACCCCCAAAATTCCTCCCAAAAAACCCCTGAGACCCCTAAAATTCTCCCCAGGACACCACAAGCCCCCCTGGGACACCCAAAATTCCCATCAGGGTCCCTGAAATTCCTCCTGGGAGACCCAAAACCCCACTGAGACCCCCAAAATTCCCTTCGGGACCCCAAAACCCTCCACCGGGAGCCCCAAAATTCCCATCAGGGTCCCCAAAATTCCTCATGGGACCCCCCAAAAACTTCCTGAGACCCCAAAATTCACTTCTGGACCCCAAACCCCCCCACCCCCAGGACCCCGAAAATTCTACTCGGGACCCCCAAAATTCCTCCCAAAAACTCCCTGAGACCCTCAAAATTCTCCCCAGGACTCCAAAACCCCCCCTGGGACCCAAAAAAACCTATCAGGGACCCCGAAATTCCACCTGGGACCCCCAAAAACCCCCTGAGACCCCTAAAATTCCCTTCAGGACTCCAACCCACCCCCGTGGGATCCCCAAAATTCTACCCGGGACCCCCAAAATTCCTCCCAAAAACCCCCTGGGACGCCCAAAATTCCCTTCAGGACCACAAAACCCCCCCTGGGACTCCCAAAATTCCCATTAGGACCCCAAAACCCCCCCTGGGACCCCCAAAATTCCCTTCAAAACCCCAAACCCTCCCCCAGGACCCACAAAATTCTACTCGGGACCCCCAAAATTCCTCCCAAAAAAACCCTGAGACCCTGAAAATTCTCCCCAGGACTCCAAAACTCCCCTTGGGACTCCCAAAATTCCCTTTGCGACCCCAAAACCCCCCATGGGACCCACAAAATTCTACCCGGGACTCCCAAAATTCCTCCCAAAACCCCCCTAGAACCCCAAAATTCCCTTCGGGACCCCAAAACCCCCCCTGGGACCCCCAAAATTCCCTTCAGGACCCCAAAATTCCTCCTGGGACCCCCCAAATACTTCCAGAGACCCCCAAAATTCCCTTCAGAACGCCAAACCCGCCCCAAGACCCACAAAATTCTACTCGGGACCCCCAAAATTCCTCCCAAAAAACCCCTGAGACCATCAAAATTCTCCCCAGGACTCAAAAACCCCCCCTGGGACTCCCAAAATTCCCTTCGGGACCCCAAAACCCACCTGGGAGCCCCAAAATTCCCTTCAGGACCCCAAAATTCCTTCTGGGACCGCCCCCCACAAACTCCCAGAGACCCAAAAATTCCCTTCAGGACCCCAAACCCCCCCTGGGACCCAAAAAATTCTACCCGGGACCCCAAAAATTCCTCCCAAAAAACGCCTGACACCATCAAAACTCTCCTCAGGACTCCAAAACCCCCCGTGGGACCCCCAAAATTCCCATCACGGTCCCCAAAATTCCCTCCTGGGATGCCCCAAAAACTCCCTGAGACCCAAAAATTCCTTTCAGGACCTCAAAACCTCTCCCAGGACCCACAAAATTCTCCCCAGGACTCCAAAACTCCCCCTGGGATGGCCAAAATTCCCTTTGTGACCCCAAAAGCCCCCCTGGGACACCCAAAATTCTACCCGGGACTCCCAAAATTCCTCCCAAAAACCCCCTGGGACGCCCAAAATTCCCTTTGGGACCACAAAACACACACTTGGACCCCCAAAATTCCCTTCAGGACCCCAAAATTCCTCCTGGGACCCCCCAAAAACTTGGTGAGACCCCCAAAATTCTCTTCAGAACCCCAAACCCCCCCTGGGACCCAAAAAATTCTACCCGGGACCCCCAAAATTCCTCCCAAAAAATCCCTGAGACCCTCAAAATTCTCCCCAGGACTCCAAAACCCCCCCTGGAACGCCTAAAATTCCCTTTGGGACACCAAAAACCCCCCTCGGGGAACCTAAAAATTCCCATCAGGGTCCCCGAAATTCCTCCAGGAACCCCCCAAAACTCCTTGAGACCCCCAAAGTTCCCTTCAGGTCCCCAAACCCACCCCCAGAACCCCCAAAATTCTACTCGGGACCCCAGAAATTCCTCCCAAAAAAACCCTGAGACCATCAAAATTCTCCCCAGGACTACAATCCCCCCCCCTGGGACTCCCAAAATTCCCTTTGGGACCCCAAAACAGAATTCCCATCAGGGTCCCCGAAATATCTCCTGGGACCCCCCAAAAACTCCCAGAGACTCCAAAATTCCCTTCAGGACCATAAACCCCCCCCAGGACCCCCAAAATTCTCCCCAGGACTCCAAAACCCCCCATCAGGGTCCCACAAAATTCCCTTCAGGACCCCAAAATTCCTCCTGGGCCCCCCCCAAAACTCCTTGACACCCCAAAATTCCCTTCAGGACCCCAACAGTCCTCATGGGACCCCCCAAAACCCCCTGAGACCCCTAAAAATTCCTATCAGGGTCCCCGAAATTCCTCCTGGGTCACCCCAAAAACTTTGTGAGACTCCAAAATTCCCTTCAGGACACCAAAACCACCCCCAGGACCCTTAAAATTCTAGTCGGGACCCCCAAAATTCCTCCCAAAACCCCCCTGAGACCCTCAAAATTCTCCCCAGGACTCCAAAACCCCCCCTGGGACTCCCAAAATTCCCTTCGGGACCCCAAAACTTCCACTGGGACCCGCCAAATTCCCATCAGGGTCCCCAAAATTCTTTCTGGGACCCCCCAAAAACTTCGTGAGACCCCAAAATTCCATTCAGAACCCCAAAACCTCCCCCAGGACCCCCAAAATTCTACCCGGGACCCCCAAAATTCCTCCCAAAAACCCTCCCCAGGACCCCCAAAATTCTCCCCAGGACTCCAATACCCCCCCTGGGACACCCAAAATTCCCTTCAGGACACCAAAACACCCCCTGGGACTTCCAAAATTCCCTTTGGGACCCCAAAACCCCCCCCGGGACCCCCAAAATTTCCATCAGGGTCCTTGAAATTCCTCCTGGGATACCCAAAACCCCACTGAGACCCCCAAAATTCCCTTTGGGACCCCAAAACCCCCCGCCCGGGAGCCCCAAAATTCTCATCAGGGTCCCCAAAATTCTTTCTGGGACCCCCAAAAACTTTGTGAGACTCCAAAATTCCCTTCAGGACCCCAAACCCACCTCCTGGGACTCCCAAAATTCCCTTCAGGACAACAAAACCCCCCCTGGGACTCCCAAAATTCCCTTTGGGACCACAAAACCCCCCCTGGGACCCCCAAATTTCCCTTCAGGACCCTTGTGGGAACTCATAATGTCTCTCAGACATTTTTAGTGGTTCCAGGCCTTGGTCAGAAGCATTTGGGACCCTGGCAGGCAGCTGAAAAACAGCTGTGATTGTGAGTTTGAGCCATGGAATGAGTTACCAATTTTGGAGGTGGAACAAGCAATCACAAAAGGTTAGATAGTATAGTAAAAGTAATTACAAAGTAGAGGGGAAATTTTTTTAGTATTGTACAGGGGGGTTTTAGCACCTGTACAGGGGGGTTTTCACTTTGTACATGGAGGTCAGAAGTTCTAAGATGGAGGAAAGTGGGCTGATCCTGTTCTTCCTCCTTCTTTTTCCTTACCTCCATGTTCTTGGTGATGTTGGCACTCACAGATTGGTTTAGAGTAGAAAAACACTTGGCAACATAGGTAGTAGGTACTGGAGAATAATTGTAAACATGTAATACATAATATATCTTATAAAAGATAGCAGCAGCCCTGGGTGGGGGGAGAGATGAAGAAGACAGCAGATCGAGAGGATGTCAGGGGGTGTGTGTGCCTCTATCCAGGCCGCTGATCAAACAGCCGCAGTCCAAGAACATAATCTGTTAGATAACTAGCGATAAACTGCCTTGAGACCGAACAGCTAAAGCCTGCGGAGTTTTTCTTTGGAAGCACGGGTTGGAGGAGGAATTTCACCACCATATGAGACCCCAGAGAAAGGCTGGGGTTCTCACAAACCCCAAATTCCTCCTGGGACCCCCCACGAACTCCCAGAGACCCCCAAAATTCCCTTCGGGACCCCAAACCCCCCCCAGGACCCTCAAAATTCTAGTCGGGACCCCCAAAATTCCTCCCAAAAACCCCCTGAGACCATCAAAATTGCCTTCGGGACTCCAAAACCCCTCCTGGAATGCCCAGAATTCCATTTGGGACCCCAAAAACCCCCCTAGGGCCTCCAAAATTCCCATCAGGGTCCCCGAAATCCCTCCTGGGACCCCCCAAGATTACTTGAGACCCCAAATTTCCCTTCAGGACTCCAAAATTTCTACTGGAACCCCCCAAAAACTCCCAGAGACCCCCAAAATTCCCTTCAGAACCCCAAACCCTCCCCAGGACCCACAAAATTCCACTCGGGACCCCCAAAATTCTACTCAAAAACCCCCTGAGACCCTCAAAATTCTCCCCAGGACTCCAAAACTCCCCCTGGGATGCCCAAAATTCCCTTTGGGACCCCAAACCCCCCCCTGGGACCCCCAAAATTCTCATCAAGGTCCCCAAAATTCCTTCTGGGATCCCCCAAAAACCCCTGAGACCCTAAAATTCCCTTCCGAAACCCAAAATCTCCCCCAGGACCCCCAAAATTCTACTCGGGACCACCAAAATTTCTCCCAAAAACCCCTGAGACCCTCAAAATTTTCCCCAGGACTCCAAAACCCCCCCGGGAGGCCCAAAATTCCCTTCAGGACCCCAAAACCCCCCTGGGACTTCCAAATTTCCCTTTAGGACCCCTGAAATTCCTCCTGGGACCCCAAAAACTCCCTGAGAACCCCCCAAAAACCTCTCCAGGACCTCAAAACCACCCCGGGACACCCAAAATTCCCATCAGGATCCCCAAAATTCCTCCTGGGACCCCCCCAAAACTCCCTGAGACCCCAAAATTCCCTTCAGGACCCCCAAACCCCCCATGGGACCCCCAAAATTCCCTTCGGGACCCCAGAACACCCCCTGGACCCCCAAAATTCTACTCGTCACCCCAAAACACCTTCTGGGACCTCCAAATTTCTCTTTAGGACCCCTGAAATTTTTCCTGGTTCCCCAAAAACTCCCTGAGACCCCCCCAAAAACCTCTCCAGGACCTCAAAACACCCCCTGGGACCCCCAAAATTCCCATCAAGGTCCCCAAAATTTCTTCTGGGACCCCCCAAAAACTCTCTGAGACCCCCTAAATTCCCTTCATGACTCCCCAAAAACCCCCTGACACCCCAAAAATTCCTCCTGGGATGCTGCAAAGACCTTCCAGAGCCCCCCAGGACCCCCCCAATTTTGGGTCCCCCCCCAATTCGGGGTTCCCCCCGATTTTTAGGTCCCCAGGCTGGTGGCTCATGAGGACGACCCCAACTCGGACCCCGAACGCCCCCCGGATTCAGCCCTCCATGTGTCCTTGGTATCAGAGGCTGGAATTGCAGAGTTGCCACTTTACCCCCAGACGTAATTTTTGATGTGGTTGTGCCACTTGAACAGTATTTGAAATCTGTTTGTGCTCTTGCAGCAGCATTTCCGAACCACAATGGAAATTTAGCCCTTCTGCCTGGGGCTGCTCACAGAATCGTGGAATCCCAGAAGGGTTTGGATGGGAAGGCACCTTTATTTAAAGCTCGTCCCGTTCCACCCCTGCCATGGGCAGGGACACCTTCCACCATGCCAGGGTGCTCCAAGCCCTGTCCAGCCTGGCCTTGGACACTTCCAGGGATCCGGGGGCAGCCACAGCTTCTGTGGGCAACCTGTGCTGGACAGCAGCTTTGAAAGGCAGAGTGAAGTACAGCTGTGATTTTTGTGCTGCCCCTAACATTGTATTGCCTGGCAAATGTGCCTTTGGGATTTTTTGGGGTTTTTTGGTTTTTTTTTTTTTAGTTTTTTTGGGTGGTTTTTTTTTTAAATTTTTGTGACTAAAAAGCTACCTTGTGTTCCTGGAATGTTGCATTCTACCTCTGTTGTTTTCCCAGTCAGTCTGGATCCTCTGCTTACATTTTTTCCTTCACTTATTAGATGTCATGGATGTGCTGGCTGTTCTGATGGAGGGCAGTGATGGCTTAGATGAAGGAATTGGGTTCTCTTTAAATGAAGACGTGATTATCCAAACATTTCCCTTCAGTGCTGTTGTCCCTGCTGCATGAGCAGCCAGGAATATGCTGTTGTTTCAGTCTGAAAATGGAACAGGTACAGGGTTTTTTTTATGTTTTATGTGTCATTTCTAGCAGTGGAGTGAAAGCAGCATCACTTCTACGCTCTTGTAATAATTTTTTACCATTTATCATTTTTTACCTTGAGGCATTTTATTATCTTCCCTGCAAGCAGCAGGAGGTGCAGATTCACGGTGCTTTGTGCTCAGGAGGGGCATTGAAGCTCTGTAGGTGCTTCTGCCCTTTTTCCCTGACCCTGAAGAGAAGGGACACTGTCCCTGCATGGACAGTCTTGGTGTGGAAGTAGCTGGCCTCAGTAACAGCGTTTTAAGGGCAGAGCGTGGCGATCAGGAGAGGAAGGTGTTTCCCATGCCTGTGGGCAGCTCTTCCCGAGATCAGGGAGAGGGGACTGCCTTGTTAAGTAGGAAGTGGGTGCGTTTCCCAAGGAAAACTTCAGAAATTAAGCTCCAGGGGCAAACACTGTGAGGTTCTACCACCTCCTTGAGGACATCCTTAAAACCACAGGGGCATCAGGAGGGCTTGGAGCAGGACTGGCCAACCCCAGAGCACCTCACGAAGCCCTCTGTGTGTCTGTGGCAGTCGAGTAGCACCTGGGGGGTGCTGAAAGTCCCAGTTCTGAGAGAAAATTCTGTTTAACTCGTACACGTTGGCTGGGTGTGTCCCCCCAGTACAGCTCGGTTCTTCTCTGAGGCGGTGCCTGGCAGGGTCTCTCCCTGTTAAGGGCTGGGCGTGTTTTTGGCACAACACAGTGAAGGTGGATTATTTGCTTAAGCAAGAGCTGATGATGTCTGGAGGGTTTTTCAGGTACCTCAGCGGCCAGGAGCACCTGTCTAGGTCACTAGGAACACTTTTTGATCTCGATCAGTTCTTTTCTGCGTGAGGCTCTGTCGGCTGCTGGCAAGGCCCAAAGTAAGGAAGGTTGCCCCAGTGTCCGTGCTCATGTCAATAGTTTAATTTATTTGGCTTTTCTAGGAGCAGACATCGTGGAGGACCTTGGTGCTGTTTTCACTGGCCTCCTGCACTCTCTGAGAGAACCCCTTGCTCCCTGCGTGACGTTCCAGCTCTGTGACAAAGCTGATAAGTATCCTCAGCTCTACCAGTTTAACCAATACTATAGACTCTGGATGCCCAAGCAGTCCCAGGCACCTGTGGTATGGAATCCCTGAAGTCACTGAATTCTTGAGCCAGTATTCCTATAAAATCCTCGCAGTCGACAGAGGTAACATTTCCATCAGAAACAGCGTTTTTATTGAGGAGGTAATTCTGCATCTCTTGTTGATCGTGCTGGGGACACATGTTTGCTCCAGGGCTTTTCTCTGATGACACAAGAGGTCTCTGTGGTGTTTGGGAGGCGATGCCAGGGCTCAGGGCTCATACAGAGACTCCTCACCGGGCACAGCAGAGCCTGGTGTGTGCTGTGGCCTCTGTTTACAGCGCCCGGAGTTCCCCCGGGTGGGTGGAGGATCACAGGCCCCTGGGCTGGGTTTGGTGAGTTTTTCTCAGCTCAGCAGTGTGAACACTCCAGATGCCCCTGGGGACACTGCTGGACAGCATCCATCCGCTCTCTCCATCCACTCATTTGTACCCAGGAATGTAGGAAACTCTGACTGGGGACGGGCAGTAGTTCTGAAAATCATGCCCTAGCCTTTTTCTTCAGGAACGAACCAAGCGAGTGCCCTGAAACCAGCGGAGCAGCTGCAGGGGCTGAAGGGAACAGAAAGGGCTCCCCGGCACCTTTTGCCTCCGTTCTCTGCCATTCCCCAAAAGGCGTCGCAGTCCCTGAAGAGGTGTTTGTCATGCAGCCTGCCAAAATAAAGACCTGTAAAATCCTAGCTCTGCCTTTTGTTTAACGTGTTCTTACTTCCTATTTATGTCATCACAGAAAGCAAGGAAAGAAGAAATGTGTCTGGTTCCCACTATTGCTCCGTGCAGGCATTTTTAAAGGCTGCTGTACTTCTGTCCTCTTTTTCCACTCCAAGCTTGACTTTTCCCCTCCTTTTTTGAGGTCTGCTGCTTTGGGTGTCCCAGGCAGGGCTGGGTTCCTCGGCAGGGGTCTTAGGAGTTGGTGCAGATTCTGCTTTTTCCGAAGGTGTATCAAAGTGTGCCGGCAAAAGGACTGTTTTCTCCAGGGGAAAGCTTTCTCTCAAAGACCATCAATGCATGTATGTGTTTTAATCGTGTAACCAGGTGGATTAAGAAAAGCCGACACCTGTAGCAGATTTTTGTTGGATCTGTGTCTGTGAGAAGTCGGCTGTGTGCTGGAGAGGGAGAGAGCAAGAGACGCTGTTGGAGAGTGGATGAAATGCCAGGTGTGAGCTGTTAGCATGATGAGGGCTCAGAGCAGCCACAGGTGTGAGCTGTTAAGTTGATGAGGGCTCAGAGCAGCCACAGGTGTGAGCTGTCAGGATGATGATGAGGGGCGGGGTCCCTCCGGGGGGAGGTTAATTAAGGGCGAGGCTTTGCCCCAGCCCGTTTTCGCATGGAGCTGCTGGAGAAGAGGAGTTTATGGGGAGCTCCCGGGACTGTCTCATGGAAGGATGGTGAGTGCTTTGGACTGGGTCCGGGGGATCACCTGGACACATCCTTTGCCACTTTCCCTAGGAAAGAAAACTCAGCAGTCCAGGTTCCTGATGTCAGTTTGTAGGGCTCCCTTGGGACTATCAAGGCAGCACAAGGTTGAGGTGAGGACAACTTAGGTGTGGGGACCATCATTCGATATAAGGACTTTTTGCTGTCAGTCCCAGCCCAGTGTGGGGGGCCCCTGGGCACATCCTTTTTCCATTTTCCCTGGGAAAGAAAACTCAGCAGTCCAGGTTCCTGATGTCAGTTTGTAGGGCTCCCTTGGGTCTATCAGGGCAGCACAAGTTTGAGGTGGGGACAACTTCGGTGTGGGCTCCATCCTTCGATATAAGGATTTTTTACAGTCAGGGCCAGGGGCCCCTGGGCACATCCTTTTTCCATTTTCCCTGGGAAAGAAAACTCAGCAGTCCAGGTTCCTGATGTCAGTTTGTAGGGCTCCCTTGGGTCTATCAGGGTAGCACAAGTTTGAGGTGGGGACAACTTCGGTGTGGGGTCCATCCTTCGATATAAGGATTCTTTGCAGTCAGGGCCAGGGGCCCAGGGCCAGGGGACCCTGGGCACATCCTTTGGCCATTTTCCCTGGGAAAGAAAACTCAGCAGTCCAGGTTCCTGATGTCAGTTTGTAGGGCTCCCTTGGGTCTATCAGGGTAGCACAAGTTTGAGGTGGGGACAGCTTCGGTGTGGGGTCCGTCCTTCGATATAAGGATTTTTTGCAGTGAGGTCCCTGCCCAGGGCCAGGGGCCCCTTGGCACATCCTTTGGCCATTTTCCCTGGGAAAGAAAACTCAGCAGTCCAGGTTCCTGATGTCAGTTTGTAGGGCTCCCTTGGGTCTATCAGGGCAGCACAAGTTTGAGGTGGGGACAACTTCGGTGTGGGGTCCATCCTTCGATATAAGGATTCTTTGCAGTGTGGCCACAGCCCAGGGCCAGGGGCCCCTGTGCACATCCTTTTTCCATTTTCCCTGGGAAAGAAAACTCAGCAGTCCAGGTTCCTGATGTCAGTTTGTAGGGCTCCCTTGGGTGTATCAGGGCAGCACAAGTTTGAGGTGGGGACAACTTCGTTGTGGGGTCCATCCTTCGATATAAGGATTTTTTGCAGTCAGGGCCAGGGGCCCCTGGGCACATCCTTTTTCCATTTTCCCTGGGAAAGAAAACTCAGCAGTCCAGGTTCCTGATGTCAGTTTGTAGAGCTCCCTTGGGTCTATCAGGGCAGCACAAGTTTGAGGTTGCAACAACTTCGGTGTGGGGTCCATCCTTCGATATAAGGATTTTTTGCTGTGAGGTCCCTGCCCAGGGCCAGGGGCCCCTGGGCACATCCTTTTTCCATTTTCCCTGGGAAAGAAAACTCAGCAGTCCAGGTTCCTGATGTCAGTTTGTAGGGCTCCCTTGGGTCTATCAGGGTAGCACAAGTTTGAGGTGGGGACAACTTCGGTGTGGGGTCCATCCTTTGATATAAGAATTTTTTGCAGTCAGGGCCAGGGGCCCAGGGCCAGGGGCCCATGGGCACAACCTTTTTCCATTTTCCCTGGGAAAGAAAACTCAGCAGTCCAGGTTCCTGATGTCAGTTTGTAGGGCTCCCTTGGGTCTATCAGGGCAGCACATGTTTGAGGTGGGGACAACTTCGGTGTGGGGTCCATCCTTCGATATAAGGAGTCTTTGCAGTCTGGCCCAAGCCCAGGACCAGGGGCCCCTGGGCCCATCCTTTTTCCATTTTCCCTGGGAAAGAAAACTCAGCAGTCCAGGTTCCTGATGTCAGTTTGTAGGGCTCCCTTGGGTGTATCAGGGCAGCACAAGTTTGAGGTGGGGACAACTTTGGTGTGGGGTCCATCCTTCAATATAAGGATTTTTTGCAGTCAGGGCCAGGGGCCCGTGGGCACTGCCTTTTTCCATTGTCCCTGGGAAAGAAAACTCAGCAGTCCAGGTTCCTGATGTCAGTTTGTAGGGCTCCCTTGGGTCTATCAGGGCAGCACAAGTTTAAGGTGGGGACAGCTTTGGTGTGGGGTCCATCCTTCGATATAAGGATTCTTTGCAGTCAGGTCCCAGCCCAGCGCCAGGGGCCCCTGGGCACATCCTTTTTCCATTTTCCCTGGGACAGAAAACTCAGCAGTCCAGGTTCCTGATGTCAGTTTGTAGGGCTCCCTTGGGTCTATCAGGGTAGCACAAGTTTGAGGTGGGGACAACTTCGGTGTGGGGTCCATCCTTCGATATAAGAATTTTTTGCAGTCAGGGCCAGGGGCCCCTGGGCACATCCTTTTTCCATTTTCCCTGGGAAAGAAAACTCAGCAGTCCAGGTTCCTGATGTCAGTTTGTAGGGCTCCCTTGGGTCTATCAGGGCAGCACAAGTTTGAGGTGGGGACAACTTCGGTGTGGGGTCCATCTTTCGATATAAGGATTTTTTACAGTCAGGGCCAGGGGCCCCTGGGCACATCCTTTTTCCATTTTCCCTGGGAAAGAAAACTCAGCAGTCCAGGTTCCTGATGTCAGTTTGTAGGGCTCCCTTGCGTCTATCAGGGTAGCACAAGTTTGAGGTGGGGACAACTTCGGTGTGGGTTCCATCCTTCGATATAAGGATTTTTTGCAGTGAGGCCCAGCCCAGGGCCAGGGGCCCCAGGGCACATCCTTTTTCCATTTTCCCTGGGAAAGAAAACTCAGCAGTCCAGGTTCCTGATGTCAGTTTGTAGGGCTGCCTTGGGTCTATCAGGGCAGCACAAGTTTGAGGTGGGGACAACTTCGGTGTGGGGTCCATCCTTCCATATAAGGATTCTTTGCAGTCAGGCCCCAGCCCAGGGCCAGGGGCCCCTGTGCACATCCTTTTTCCATTTTCCCTGGGAAAGAAAACTCAGCAGTCCAGGTTCCTGATGTCAGTTTGTAGGGCTCCCTTGGGTGTATCAGGGCAGCACAAGTTTGAGGTGGGGACAACTTCGTTGTGGGTTCCATCCTTCGATATAAGGATTTTTTGCAGTGAGGCCCAGCCCAGGGCCAGGGGCCCCTGGGCACATCCTTTTTCATTTTCCCTGGGAAAGAAAACTCAGCAGTCCAGGTTCCTGATGTCAGTTTGTAGGGCTCCCTTGGGTGTATCAGGGCAGCACAAGTTTGAGGTGGGGACAACTTCGGTGTAGGGTCCATCCTTCGATATAAGGAGTTTTTGCAGTCAGGGCCAGGGGCCCAGGGCCAGGGGCCCCTGGGCACATCCTTTTTCCATTTTCCCTGGGAAAGAAAACTCAGCAGTCCAGGTTCCTGATGTCAGTTTGTAGGGCTCCCTTGGGTCTATCAGGGCAGCACAAGTTTGAGGTGGGGACAACTTCGGTGTGGGGTCCATCCTTCGATATAAGGATTTTTTTCAGTGAGGCCCAGCCAAGGGCCAGGGGACCCAGGGCACATCCTTTTTCCATTTTCCCTGGGAAAGCAAACTCAGCAGTCCAGGTTCCTGATGTCAGTTTGTAGGGCTCCCTTGGGTGAATCAGAGCTGCACATGTTTGAGGTGGGGACAACTTCGGTGTGGGCTCCATCCTTCGATATAAGGATATTTTGCAGTGAGGTCCCTGTCCAGGGCCACGGGCCCCTGGGCACATCCTTTTTCCATTTTCACTGGGAAAGAAAACTCAGCAGTCCAGGTTCCTGATGTCAGTTTGTAGGGCTCCCTTGGGTCTATCAGGGTAGCACAAGTTTGAGGTTGCAACAACTTTGGTGTGGGGTGCATCCTTCGATGTAAGGATTTTTTGTAGTGAGGCCCCAGCCCAGGGCCAGGGGCCGCTGGGCACATCCTTTTTCCATTTTCCCTGGGAAAGAAAACTCAGCAGTCCAGGTTCCTCATGTCAGTTTGTAGGGCTCCCTTGGGTCTATCAGGGCAGCACAAGTTTGAGGTGGGGACAACTTCGGTGTGGGCTCCATCCTTCGATATAAGGATTTTTTGCAGTCAGGGCCAGGGGCCCCTGGGCACATCCTTTTTCCATTTTCCCTGGGAAAGAAAAGTCAGCAGTCCAGGTTCCTGATGTCAGTTTGTAGGGCTCCCTTGGGTCTATCAGGGCAGCACAAGTTTGAGGTGGGGACAACTTCGGTGTGGGCTCCATCCTTCGATATAAGGATTTTTTACAGTCAGGGCCAGGGGCCCCTGGGCACATCCTTTTTCCATTTTCCCTGGGAAAGAAAACTCAGCAGTCCAGGTTCCTGATGTCAGTTTGTAGGGCTCCCTTGCGTCTATCAGGGTAGCACAAGTTTGAGGTGGGGACAACTTCGGTGTGGGTTCCATCCTTCGATATAAGGATTTTTTGCAGTGAGGCCCAGCCCAGGGCCAGGGGCCCCAGGGCACATCCTTTTTCCATTTTCCCTGGGAAAGAAAACTCAGCAGTCCAGGTTCCTGATGTCAGTTTGTAGGGCTGCCTTGGGTCTATCAGGGCAGCACAAGTTTGAGGTGGGGACAACTTCGGTGTGGGGTCCATCCTTCCATATAAGGATTCTTTGCAGTCAGGCCCCAGCCCAGGGCCAGGGGCCCCTGTGCACATCCTTTTTCCATTTTCCCTGGGAAAGAAAACTCAGCAGTCCAGGTTCCTGATGTCAGTTTGTAGGGCTCCCTTGGGTGTATCAGGGCAGCACAAGTTTGAGGTGGGGACAACTTCGTTGTGGGTTCCATCCTTCGATATAAGGATTTTTTGCAGTGAGGCCCAGCCCAGGGCCAGGGGCCCCTGGGCACATCCTTTTTCATTTTCCCTGGGAAAGAAAACTCAGCAGTCCAGGTTCCTGATGTCAGTTTGTAGGGCTCCCTTGGGTGTATCAGGGCAGCACAAGTTTGAGGTGGGGACAACTTCGGTGTAGGGTCCATCCTTCGATATAAGGAGTTTTTGCAGTCAGGGCCAGGGGCCCAGGGCCAGGGGCCCCTGGGCACATCCTTTTTCCATTTTCCCTGGGAAAGAAAACTCAGCAGTCCAGGTTCCTGATGTCAGTTTGTAGGGCTCCCTTGGGTCTATCAGGGCAGCACAAGTTTGAGGTGGGGACAACTTCGGTGTGGGGTCCATCCTTCGATATAAGGATTTTTTTCAGTGAGGCCCAGCCAAGGGCCAGGGGACCCAGGGCACATCCTTTTTCCATTTTCCCTGGGAAAGCAAACTCAGCAGTCCAGGTTCCTGATGTCAGTTTGTAGGGCTCCCTTGGGTGAATCAGAGCTGCACATGTTTGAGGTGGGGACAACTTCGGTGTGGGCTCCATCCTTCGATATAAGGATATTTTGCAGTGAGGTCCCTGTCCAGGGCCACGGGCCCCTGGGCACATCCTTTTTCCATTTTCACTGGGAAAGAAAACTCAGCAGTCCAGGTTCCTGATGTCAGTTTGTAGGGCTCCCTTGGGTCTATCAGGGTAGCACAAGTTTGAGGTTGCAACAACTTTGGTGTGGGGTGCATCCTTCGATGTAAGGATTTTTTGTAGTGAGGCCCCAGCCCAGGGCCAGGGGCCGCTGGGCACATCCTTTTTCCATTTTCCCTGGGAAAGAAAACTCAGCAGTCCAGGTTCCTCATGTCAGTTTGTAGGGCTCCCTTGGGTCTATCAGGGCAGCACAAGTTTGAGGTGGGGACAACTTCGGTGTGGGCTCCATCCTTCGATATAAGGATTTTTTGCAGTCAGGGCCAGGGGCCCCTGGGCACATCCTTTTTCCATTTTCCCTGGGAAAGAAAAGTCAGCAGTCCAGGTTCCTGATGTCAGTTTGTAGGGCTCCCTTGGGTCTATCAGGGCAGCACAAGTTTGAGGTGGGGACATCTTCGGTGTGGGCTCCATCCTTCGATATAAGGATTTTTTGCAGTCAGGGCCAGGGGCCCAGGGCCAGGGGCCCCCGGGCACATCCTTTTTCCATTTTCCCTGGGAAAGAAAACTCAGCAGTCCAGGTTCCTGATGTCAGTTTGTAGGGCTCCCTTGGGTCTATCAGGGCAGCACAAGTTTGAGGTGGGGACAACTGCGGTCTGGGCTCCATCCTTCGATATAAGGATTCTTTGCAGTCAGTGCCAGGGGCCCCCGGGCACATCCTTTGGCCATTTTCCCTGGGAAAGAAAACTCAGCAGTCCAGGTTCCTGATGTCAGTTTGTAGGGCTCCCTTGGGTCTATCAGGGCAGCACAAGTTTGAGGTGGGGACAACTTTGGTGTGGGGTCCATCCTTCGATATAAGGATTTTTTGCAGTCAGGGCCAGGGGCCCCTGTGCACATCCTTTCTCCATTTTCCCTGGGAAAGAAAACTCAGCAGTCCAGGTTCCTGATGTCAGTTTGTAGGGCTTCCTTGGGTGTATCAGGGCAGCACAAGTTTGAGTTGGGGACAACTTCGGTGTGGGGTGCATCCTTCGATACAAAGATTTTTTGCAGTCAGGGCCAGGGGCCCCTGGGCACATCCTTTTTCCATTTTCCCTGGGAAAGAAAACTCAGCAGTCCAGGTTCCTGATGTCAGTTTGTAGGGCTCCCTTGGGTCTATCAGGGCAGCACAAGTTTGAGGTGGGGACAACTTCGGTGTGGGGTCCATCCTTCGATATAAGGAGTCTTTGCAGTCTGGCCCAAGCCCAGGACCAGGGGCCCCTGGGCCCATCCTTTTTCCATTTTCCCTGGGAAAGAAAACTCAGCAGTCCAGGTTCCTGATGTCAGTTTGTAGGGCTCCCTTGGGTCTATCAGGGCAGCACAAGTTTGAGGTGGGGACAACTTTGGTGTGGGGTCCATCCTTCGATATACGGATTTCTTGTTGAGAGTCCCCTGCCAAGGGCCAGGGGCCGCTGGGCACATCCTTTTTCCATTTTCCCTGGGAAAGAAAAGTCAGCAGTCCAGGTTCCTGATGTCAGTTTGTAGGGCTCCCTTGGGTCTATCAGGGCAGCACAAGTTTGAGGTGGGGACATCTTCGGTGTGGGCTCCATCCTCCGATATAAGGATTTTTTGCAGTCAGGGCCAGGGGCCCAGGGCCAGGGGCCCCCGGGCACATCCTTTTTCCATTTTCCCTGGGAAAGAAAACTCAGCAGTCCAGGTTCCTGATGTCAGTTTGTAGGGCTCCCTTGGGTCTATCAGGGCAGCACAAGTTTGAGGTGGGGACAACTTCGGTGTGGGGTCCATCCTTCGATATAAGGATTCTTTGCAGTCAGTGCCAGGGGCCCCCGGGCACATCCTTTGGCCATTTTCCCTGGGAAAGAAAACTCAGCAGTCCAGGTTCCTGATGTCAGTTTGTAGGGCTCCCTTGGGTCTATCAGGGCAGCACAAGTTTGAGGTGGGGACAACTTCGGTGTGGGGTCCATCCTTCGATATAAGGATTTTTTGCTGTGAGGCCCCTGCCCAGGAGCAGGGGCCCCTGGGCACATCCTTTTTCCATTTTCCCTGGGAAAGAAAACTCAGCAGTCCAGGTTCCTGATGTCAGTTTGTAGGGCTCCCTTGGGTCTATCAGGGCAGCACAGGTTTGAGGTGGGGACAAATTCGGTGTGGGGTCCATCCTTCGATATAAGGATTTTTTGCAGTCAGGGCCAGGGGCCCCTGGGCACATCCTTTTTCCATTTTCCCTGGGAAAGAAAACTCAGCAGTCCAGGTTCCTGATGTCAGTTTGTAGGGCTCCCTTGGGTCTATCAGGGCAGCACAAGTTTGAGGTGGGGACAACTTTGGTGTGGGGTCCATCCTTCGATATAAGGATTTCTTGTTGAGAGTCCCCTGCCAAGGGCCAGGGGCCGCTGGGCACATCCTTTTTCCATTTTCCCTGGGAAAGAAAACTCAGCAGTCCAGGTTCCTGATGTCAGTTTGTAGGGCTCCCTTGGGTCTATCAGGGCAGCACAAGTTTGAGGTGGGGACAACTTCGGTGTGGGGTCCATCCTTCGATATAAGGATTTTTTGCAGTCAGGGCCAGGGGCCCCTGGGCACATCCTTTTTCCATTTTCCCTGGGAAAGAAAACTCAGCAGTCCAGGTTCCTGATGTCAGTTTGTAGAGCTCCCTTGGGTCTATCAGGGCAGCACAAGTTTGAGGTGGGGACAACTTCGGTGTGTGGTCCATCCTTCGATATAAGGATTTTTTGCAGTCAGGGCCAGGGGCCCCTGGGCACATCCTTTTTCCATTTTCCCTGGGAAAGAAAACTCAGCAGTCCAGGTTCCTGATGTCAGTTTGTAGGGCTCCCTTGGGTGTATCAGGGTAGCACAAGTTTGAGGTGGGGACAACTTCGGTCTGGTCTCCATCCTTCGATATAAGGATTCTTTGCAGTCAGTGCCAGGGGCCCCCGGGCACATCCTTTGGCCATTTTCCCTTTGGAAAGAAAACTCAGCAGTCCAGGTTCCTGATGTCAGTTTGTAGGGCTCCCTTGGGTCTATCAGGGCAGCACGAGTTTGAGGTGGGGACAACTTTGGTGTGGGGTCCATCCTTCGATATAAGGATTTTTTGCAGTCAGGGCCAGGGGCCCCTGTGCACATCCTTTTTCCATTTTCCCTGGGAAAGAAAACTCAGCAGTCCAGGTTCCTGATGTCAGTTTGTAGGGCTCCCTTGGGTCTATCAGGGCAGCACAAGTTTGAGGTGGGGACAACTTCGGTGTGGGCTCCATCCTTCGATATAAGGATTTTTTGCAGTCAGGGCCAGGGGCCCCTGGGCACATCCTTTTTCCATTTTCCCTGGGAAAGAAAACTCAGCAGTCCAGGTTCCTGATGTCAGTTTGTAGGGCTCCCTTGGGTCTATCAGGGCAGCACAAGTTTGAGGTGGGGACAACTTCGGTGTGGGGTCCATCCTTTGATATATGGATTTCTTGTAGTGAGGTCCCGGTCCAGTGCCCGGGGCCCCTGTGCACATCCTTTTTCCATTTTCCCTGGGAAAGAAAACTCAGCAGTCCAGGTTCCTGATGTCAGTTTGTAGAGCTCCCTTGGGTCTATCAGGGCAGCACAAGTTTGAGGTGGGGACAACTTTGGTGTGGGGTCCATCCTTCGATATAAGGATTCTTTGCAGTCAGGGCCAGGGGCCCCCTGGCACATCCTTTGGCCACTTTCCCTGGGAAAGAAAACTCAGCAGTCCAGGTTCCTGATGTCAGTTTGTAGGGCTCCCTTGGGTCTATCAGGGCAGCACAAGTTTGAGATGGGGACAACTTCGGTGTGGGGTCCATCCTTCGATATAAGGATTCTTTGCAGTCAGGGCCAGGGGCCCCTGGGCACATCCTTTTTCCATTTTCCCTGGGAAAGAAAACTCAGCAGTCCAGGTTCCTGATGTCAGTTTGTAGGGCTCCCTTGGGTCTATCAGGGCAGCACAAGTTTGAGGTGGGGACAACTTCGGTGTGGGGTCCATCCTTCGATATAAGGATTCTTTGCAGTGTGGCCACAGCCCAGGGCCAGGGGCCCCTGTGCACATCCTTTTTCCATTTTCCCTGGGAAAGAAAACTCAGCAGTCCAGGTTCCTGATGTCAGTTTGTAGGGCTCCCTTGGGTGTATCAGGGCAGCACAAGTTTGAGGTGGGGACAAATTCGGTGTGGGGTCCATCCTTCGATATAAGTATTTTTTGCAGTCAGGGCCAGGGGCCCCTGGGCACATCTTTTTTCCATTTTCCCTGGGAAAGAAAACTCAGCAGTCCAGGTTCCTGATGTCAGTTTGTAGGGCTCCCTTGGGTCTATCAGGGCAGCACAAGTTTGAGGTGGGGACATCTTCGGTGTGGGGTCCATCCTTCGATATAAGGATTCTTTGCAGTGAGGCCCCAGCCCAGATCCAGGGGCCCCTGGGCACATCCTTTTTCCATTTTCCCTGGGAAAGAAAACTCAGCAGTCCAGGTTCCTGATGTCAGTTTGTAGGGCTCCCTTGGGTGTATCAGGGCCGCACAAGTTTGAGGTGGGGACAACTTCGGTGTGGGGTCCATCCTTCGATATAAGGATTTTTTGCAGTCAGGGCCAGGGGCCCCTGGGCACATCCTTTTTCCATTTTCCCTGGGAAAGAAAACTCAGCAGTCCAGGTTCCTGATGTCAGTTTGTAGGGCTCCCTTGGGTCTATCAGGGCAGCACAAGTTTGAGGTGGGGACATCTTCGGTGTGGGGTCCATCCTTCGATATAAGGATTTTTTGCAGTGAGGCCCCTGTCCAGGGCCAGGGGCCCCTGTGCACATCCTTTTTCCATTTTCCCTGGGAAAGAAAACTCAGCAGTCCAGGTTCCTGATGTCAGTTTGTAGGGCTCCCTTGGGTCTATCAGGGCAGCACAAGTTTGAGGTGGGGACAACTTTGGTGTGGGGTCCATCCTTCGATATAAGGATTTCTTGTTGAGAGTCCCCTGCCAAGGGCCAGGGGCCGCTGGGCACATCCTATTTCCATTTTCCCTGGGAAAGAAAAGTCAGCAGTCCAGGTTCCTGATGTCAGTTTGTAGGGCTCCCTTGGGTCTATCAGGGCAGCACAAGTTTGAGGTGGGGACATCTTCGGTGTGGGCCCCATCCTCCGATATAAGGATTTTTTGCAGTCAGGGCCAGGGGCCCAGGGCCAGGGGCCCCCGGGCACATCCTTTTTCCATTTTCCCTGGGAAAGAAAACTCAGCAGTCCAGGTTCCTGATGTCAGTTTGTAGGGCTCCCTTGGGTCTATCAGGGCAGCACAAGTTTGAGGTGGGGACAACTTCGGTGTGGGGTCCATCCTTCGATATAAGGATTCTTTGCAGTCAGTGCCAGGGGCCCCAGGGCACATCCTTTGGCCATTTTCCCTGGGAAAGAAAACTCAGCAGTCCAGGTTCCTGATGTCAGTTTGTAGGGCTCCCTTGGGTCTATCAGGGCAGCACAAGTTTGAGGTGGGGACAACTTTGGTGTGGGGTCCATCCTTCGATATAAGGATTTCTTGTTGAGAGTCCCCTGCCAAGGGCCAGGGGCCGCTGGGCACATCCTTTTTCCATTTTCCCTGGGAAAGAAAACTCAGCAGTCCAGGTTCCTGATGTCAGTTTGTAGGGCTCCCTTGGGTCTATCAGGGCAGCACAAGTTTGAGGTGGGGACAACTTCGGTGTGGGGTCCATCCTTCGATATAAGGATTTTTTGCAGTCAGGGCCAGGGGCCCCTGGGCACATCCTTTTTCCATTTTCCCTGGGAAAGAAAACTCAGCAGTCCAGGTTCCTGATGTCAGTTTGTAGAGCTCCCTTGGGTCTATCAGGGCAGCACAATTTTGAGGTGGGGACAACTTCGGTGTGTGGTCCATCCTTCGATATAAGGATTTTTTGCAGTGAGGTCCCTGGCCAGGGGCCCCTGGGCACATCCTTTTTCCATTTTCCCTGGGAAAGAAAACTCAGCAGTCCAGGTTCCTGATGTCAGTTTGTTGGGCTCCCTTGGGTCTATCAGGGCAGCACAAGTTTGAGGTGGGGACAACTTCGGTGTGGGCTCCATCCTTCGATATAAGGATTTTTTGCAGTCAGGGCCAGGGGCCCCTGGGCACATCCTTTTTCCATTTTCCCTGGGAAAGAAAACTCAGCAGTCCAGGTTCCTGATGTCAGTTTGTAGGGCTCCCTTGGGTCTATCAGGGCAGCACAAGTTTGAGGTGGGGACAACTTCGGTGTGGGGTCCATCCTTTGATATATGGATTTCTTGTAGTGAGGTCCCGGTCCAGTGCCCGGGGCCCCTGTGCACATCCTTTTTCCATTTTCCCTGGGAAAGAAAACTCAGCAGTCCAGGTTCCTGATGTCAGTTTGTAGAGCTCCCTTGGGTCTATCAGGGCAGCACAAGTTTGAGGTGGGGACAACTTTGGTGTGGGGTCCATCCTTCGATATAAGGATTCTTTGCAGTCAGGGCCAGGGGCCCCCTGGCACATCCTTTGGCCACTTTCCCTGGGAAAGAAAACTCAGCAGTCCAGGTTCCTGATGTCAGTTTGTAGGGCTCCCTTGGGTCTATCAGGGCAGCACAAGTTTGACATGGGGACAACTTCGGTGTGGGGTCCATCCTTCGATATAAGGATTCTTTGCAGTCAGGGCCAGGGGCCCCTGGGCACATCCTTTTTCCATTTTCCCTGGGAAAGAAAACTCAGCAGTCCAGGTTCCTGATGTCAGTTTGTAGGGCTCCCTTGGGTCTATCAGGGCAGCACAAGTTTGAGGTGGGGACAACTTCGGTGTGGGGTCCATCCTTCGATATAAGGATTCTTTGCAGTGTGGCCACAGCCCAGGGCCAGGGGCCCCTGTGCACATCCTTTTTCCATTTTCCCTGGGAAAGAAAACTCAGCAGTCCAGGTTCCTGATGTCAGTTTGTAGGGCTCCCTTGGGTGTATCAGGGCAGCACAAGTTTGAGGTGGGGACAAATTCGGTGTGGGGTCCATCCTTCGATATAAGGATTTTTTGCAGTCAGGGCCAGGGGCCCCTGGGCACATCTTTTTTCCATTTTCCCTGGGAAAGAAAACTCAGCAGTCCAGGTTCCTGATGTCAGTTTGTAGGGCTCCCTTGGGTCTATCAGGGCAGCACAAGTTTGAGGTGGGGACATCTTCGGTGTGGGGTCCATCCTTCGATATAAGGATTCTTTGCAGTGAGGCCCCAGCCCAGATCCAGGGGCCCCTGGGCACATCCTTTTTCCATTTTCCCTGGGAAAGAAAACTCAGCAGTCCAGGTTCCTGATGTCAGTTTGTAGGGCTCCCTTGGGTGTATCAGGGCAGCACAAGTTTGAGGTGGGGACAACTTCGGTGTGGGGTCCATCCTTCGATATAAGGATTCTTTGCAGTCAGGGCCAGGGGCCCCTGGGCACATCCTTTTTCCATTTTCCCTGGGAAAGAAAACTCAGCAGTCCAGGTTCCTGATGTCAGTTTGTAGGGCTCCCTTGGGTCTATCAGGGCAGCACAAGTTTGAGGTGGGGACAACTTCGGTGTGGGGTCCATCCTTCGATATAAGGATGTTTTGCAGTCAGGGCCAGGGGCCCCTGGGCACATCCTTTTTCCATTTTCCCTGGGAAAGAAACTCAGCAGTCCAGGTTCCTGATGTCAGTTTGTAGGGCTCCCTTGGGTGTATCAGGGCAGCACAAGTTTGAGGTGGGGACAACTTCGGTGTGGGTTCCATCCTTCGATATAAGGATTTTTTGCAGTCAGGGCCAGGGACCCAGGGCCACGGGCCCCTGGGCACATCCTTTTTCCATTTTCCCTGGGAAAGAAAACTCAGCAGTCCAGGTTCCTGATGTCAGTTTGTAGGGCTCCCTTGGGTGTATCAGGGCAGCACAAGTTTGAGGTGGGGACAACTTTGGTGTGGGGTCCATCCTTCGATATAAGGATTCTTTGCAGTCAGGGCCAGGGGCCCCTGGGCACATCCTTTTTCCATTTTCCCTGGGAAAGAAAACTCAGCAGTCCAGGTTCCTGATGTCAGTTTGTAGGGCTCCCTTGGGTCTATCAGGGCAGCACAAGTTTGAGGTGGGGACAACTTCGGTGTGGGGTCCATCCTTCGATATAAGGATTTTTTGCAGTCAGGGCCAGGGGCCCCTGGGCACATCCTTTTTCCATTTTCCCTGGGAAAGAAAACTCAGCAGTCCAGGTTCCTGATGTCAGTTTGTAGGGCTCCCTTGGGTCTATCAGGGCAGCACAAGTTTGAGGTGGGGACAACTTCGGTGTGGGGTCCATCCTTCGATATAAGGATTTTTTGCAGTGTGGCCACAGCCCAGGGCCAGGGGCCCCTGTGCACATCCTTTTTCCATTTTCCCTGGGAAAGAAAACTCAGCAGTCCAGGTTCCTGATGTCAGTTTGTAGGGCTCCCTTGGGTGTATCAGGGCAGCACAAGTTTGAGGTGGGGACAAATTCGGTGTGGGGTCCATCCTTCGATATAAGGATTTTTTGCAGTCAGGGCCAGGGGCCCCTGGGCACATCCTTTTTCCATTTTCCCTGGGAAAGAAAACTCAGCAGTCCAGGTTCCTGATGTCAGTTTGTAGGGCTCCCTTGGGTGTATCAGGGCAGCACAAGTTTGAGGTGGGGATATCTTCGGTGTGGGGTCCATCCTTCGATATAAGGATTCTTTGCAGTGAGGCCCCAGCCCAGATCCAGGGGCCCCTGGGCACATCCTTTTTCCATTTTCCCTGGGAAAGAAAACTCAGCAGTCCAGGTTCCTGATGTCAGTTTGTAGGGCTCCCTTGGGTGTATCAGGGCAGCACAAGTTTGAGGTGGAGACAACTTCGGTGTGGGGTCCATCCTTCGATATAAGGATTTTTTGCAGTCAGGGCCAGGGGCCCCTGGGCACATCCTTTTTCCATTTTCCCTGGGAAAGAAAACTCAGCAGTCCAGGTTCCTGATGTCAGTTTGTAGGGCTCCCTTGGGTCTATCAGGGCAGCACAAGTTTGAGGTGGGGACAACTTCGGTGTGGGGTCCATCCTTCGATATAAGGATGTTTTGCAGTCAGGGCCAGGGGCCCCTGGGCACATCCTTTTTCCATTTTCCCTGGGAAAGAAAACTCAGCAGTCCAGGTTCCTGATGTCAGTTTGTAGGGCTCCCTTGGGTCTATCAGGGCAGCACAAGTGTGAGGTGGGGACAACTTTGGTGTGGGGTCCATCCTTCGATATAAGGATTTTTTGCAGTCAGGGCCAGGGGCCCCTGGGCACATCCTTTTTCCATTTTCCCTGGGAAAGAAAACTCAGCAGTCCAGATTCCTGATGTCAGTTTGTAGGGCTCCCTTGGGTCTATCAGGGCAGCACAAGTTTGAGGTGGGGACAACTTCGGTGTGGGGTCCATCCTTCGATATAAGGATTTTTTGCAATCAGGGCCAGGGGCCCCTGGGCACATCCTTTTATCATTTTACCTGGGAAAGAAAACTCAGCAGTCCAAGTTCCTGATGTCAGTTTGTAGGGCTCCCTTGGGTCTATCAGGGCAGCACAAGTTAGAGGTGGGGACATCTTCGGTGTTGTGTCCATCCTTCGATATAAGGATTCTTTGCAGAGAGGCTCCAGCCAAGGGCCAGGGGACCCTGGGCACATCCTTTTTCCATTTTCCCTGGGAAAGAAACTCAGCAGTCCAGGTTCCTGATGTCAGTTTGTAGGGCTCCCTTGGGTGTATCAGGGCAGCACAAGTTTGAGGTGGGGACAACTTCGGTGTGGGTTCCATCCTTCGATATAAGGATTTTTTGCAGTCAGGGCCAGGGACCCAGGGCCACGGGCCCCTGGGCACATCCTTTTTCCATTTTCCCTGGGAAAGAAAACTCAGCAGTCCAGGTTCCTGATGTCAGTTTGTAGGGCTCCCTTGGGTCTATCAGGGCAGCACAAGTTTGAGGTGGGGACAACTTCGGTGTGGGGTCCATCCTTCGATATAAGGATTCTTTGCAGTCAGGGCCAGGGGCCCCTGGGCACATCCTTTTTCCATTTTCCCTGGGAAAGAAAACTCAGCAGTCCAGGTTCCTGATGTCAGTTTGTAGGGCTCCCTTGGGTCTATCAGGGCAGCACAAGTTTGAGGTGGGGACAACTTCGGTGTGGGGTCCATCCTTCGATATAAGGATTCTTTGCAGTCAGGCCCCAGCCCAGGGCCAGGGGCCCCTGTGCACATCCTTTTTCCATTTTCCCTGGGAAAGAAAACTCAGCAGTCCAGGTTCCTGATGTCAGTTTGTAGGGCTCCCTTGGGTGTATCAGAGCTGCACATGTTTGAGGTGGGGACAACTTCGGTGTGGGCTCCATCCTTCGATATAAGGATATTTTGCAGTGAGGTCCCTGTCCAGGGCCACGGGCCCCTGGGCACATCCTTTTTCCATTTTCCCTGGGAAAGAAAACTCAGCAGTCCAAGTTCCTGATGTCAGTTTGTAGGGCTCCCTTGGGTCTATCAGGGTAGCACAAGTTTGAGGTTGCAACAACTTTGGTGTGGGGTGCATCCTTCGATATAAGGATTTTTTGTAGTGAGGTTCCTGTCCAGGGCCAGGGGCCCCTGGGCACATCCTTTTTCCATTTTCCCTGGGAAAGAAAACTCAGCAGTCCAGGTTCCCGATGTCAGTTTGTAGGGCTCCCTTGGGTCTATCAGGGCAGCACAAGTTTGAGGTGGGGACAACTTCGGTGTGGGGTCCATCCTTCGATATAAGGATTTCTTGTAGTGAGGTCCCTTCCAAGGGCCAGGGGCCGCTGGGCACATCCTTTTTCCATTTTCCCTGGGAAAAAAAACTCAGCACACCAGGTTCCTGATGTCAGTTTGTAGGGCTCCCTTGGGTGTATCAGGGCAGCACAAGTTTGAGGTGGGGACAACTTCGGTGTGGGGTCCATCCTTCGATATAAGGATTTTTTGCAGTCAGGGCCAGGGGCCCCTGGGCACATCCTTTTTCCATTTTCCCTGGGAAAGAAAACTCAGCAGTCCAGGTTCCTGATGTCAGTTTGTAGGGCTCCCTTGGGTCTATCAGGGCAGCACAAGTTTGAGGTGGGGACAACTTCGGTGTGGGCTCCATCCTTCGATATAAGGATTTTTTGCAGTCAGGGCCAGGGGCCCAGGGCCAGGGGCCCCCGGGCACATCCTTTTTCCATTTTCCCTGGGAAAGAAAACTCAGCAGTCCAGGTTCCTGATGTCAGTTTGTAGGGCTCCCTTGGGTCTATCAGGGCAGCACAAGTTTGAGGTGGGGACAACTTCGGTGTGGGGTCCATCCTTCGATATAAGGA
This sequence comes from Lonchura striata, assembly GCF_046129695.1. Taxonomy (NCBI): domain Eukaryota; kingdom Metazoa; phylum Chordata; class Aves; order Passeriformes; family Estrildidae; genus Lonchura; species Lonchura striata. Next base: position 5,823,978 of record NC_134635.1, on the reverse strand, counting down.
TTCTTTGCAATCAGGGCCAGGGGCCCCTGGGCACATCCTTTTATCATTTTACCTGGGAAAGAAAACTCAGCAGTCCAAGTTCCTGATGTCAGTTTGTAGGGCTCCCTTGGGTCTATCAGGGCAGCACAAGTTTGAGGTGGGGACAACTTTGGTGTGGGGTCCATCCTTCGATATAAGGATTTTTTGCAGTCAGGGCCAGGGGCCCCTGTGCACATCCTTTTTCCATTTTCCCTGGGAAAGAAAACTCAGCAGTCCAGGTTCCTGATGTCAGTTTGTAGGGCTCCCTTGGGTCTATCAGGGCAGCACAAGTTTGAGGTGGGGACAACTTCGGTGTGGGCTCCATCCTTCGATATAAGGATTTTTTGCAGTCAGGGCCAGGGGCCCCTGGGCACATCCTTTTTCCATTTTCCCTGGGAAAGAAAACTCAGCAGTCCAGGTTCCTGATGTCAGTTTGTAGGGCTCCCTTGGGTCTATCAGGGCAGCACAAGTTTGAGGTGGGGACAACTTCGGTGTGGGGTCCATCCTTTGATATATGGATTTCTTGTAGTGAGGTCCCGGTCCAGTGCCCGGGGCCCCTGTGCACATCCTTTTTCCATTTTCCCTGGGAAAGAAAACTCAGCAGTCCAGGTTCCTGATGTCAGTTTGTAGAGCTCCCTTGGGTCTATCAGGGCAGCACAAGTTTGAGGTGGGGACAACTTTGGTGTGGGGTCCATCCTTCGATATAAGGATTCTTTGCAGTCAGGGCCAGGGGCCCCCTGGCACATCCTTTGGCCACTTTCCCTGGGAAAGAAAACTCAGCAGTCCAGGTTCCTGATGTCAGTTTGTAGGGCTCCCTTGGGTCTATCAGGGCAGCACAAGTTTGAGATGGGGACAACTTCGGTGTGGGGTCCATCCTTCGATATAAGGATTCTTTGCAGTCAGGGCCAGGGGCCCCTGGGCACATCCTTTTTCCATTTTCCCTGGGAAAGAAAACTCAGCAGTCCAGGTTCCTGATGTCAGTTTGTAGGGCTCCCTTGGGTCTATCAGGGCAGCACAAGTTTGAGGTGGGGACAACTTCGGTGTGGGGTCCATCCTTCGATATAAGGATTCTTTGCAGTGTGGCCACAGCCCAGGGCCAGGGGCCCCTGTGCACATCCTTTTTCCATTTTCCCTGGGAAAGAAAACTCAGCAGTCCAGGTTCCTGATGTCAGTTTGTAGGGCTCCCTTGGGTGTATCAGGGCAGCACAAGTTTGAGGTGGGGACAAATTCGGTGTGGGGTCCATCCTTCGATATAAGTATTTTTTGCAGTCAGGGCCAGGGGCCCCTGGGCACATCTTTTTTCCATTTTCCCTGGGAAAGAAAACTCAGCAGTCCAGGTTCCTGATGTCAGTTTGTAGGGCTCCCTTGGGTCTATCAGGGCAGCACAAGTTTGAGGTGGGGACATCTTCGGTGTGGGGTCCATCCTTCGATATAAGGATTCTTTGCAGTGAGGCCCCAGCCCAGATCCAGGGGCCCCTGGGCACATCCTTTTTCCATTTTCCCTGGGAAAGAAAACTCAGCAGTCCAGGTTCCTGATGTCAGTTTGTAGGGCTCCCTTGGGTGTATCAGGGCCGCACAAGTTTGAGGTGGGGACAACTTCGGTGTGGGGTCCATCCTTCGATATAAGGATTTTTTGCAGTCAGGGCCAGGGGCCCCTGGGCACATCCTTTTTCCATTTTCCCTGGGAAAGAAAACTCAGCAGTCCAGGTTCCTGATGTCAGTTTGTAGGGCTCCCTTGGGTCTATCAGGGCAGCACAAGTTTGAGGTGGGGACAACTTCGGTGTGGGGTCCATCCTTCGATATAAGGATTTTTTGCAGTGAGGCCCCTGTCCAGGGCCAGGGGCCCCTGTGCACATCCTTTTTCCATTTTCCCTGGGAAAGAAAACTCAGCAGTCCAGGTTCCTGATGTCAGTTTGTAGGGCTCCCTTGGGTCTATCAGGGCAGCACAAGTTTGAGGTGGGGACAACTTTGGTGTGGGGTCCATCCTTCGATATAAGGATTTCTTGTTGAGAGTCCCCTGCCAAGGGCCAGGGGCCGCTGGGCACATCCTATTTCCATTTTCCCTGGGAAAGAAAAGTCAGCAGTCCAGGTTCCTGATGTCAGTTTGTAGGGCTCCCTTGGGTCTATCAGGGCAGCACAAGTTTGAGGTGGGGACATCTTCGGTGTGGGCTCCATCCTCCGATATAAGGATTTTTTGCAGTCAGGGCCAGGGGCCCAGGGCCAGGGGCCCCCGGGCACATCCTTTTTCCATTTTCCCTGGGAAAGAAAACTCAGCAGTCCAGGTTCCTGATGTCAGTTTGTAGGGCTCCCTTGGGTCTATCAGGGCAGCACAAGTTTGAGGTGGGGACAACTTCGGTGTGGGGTCCATCCTTCGATATAAGGATTCTTTGCAGTCAGTGCCAGGGGCCCCAGGGCACATCCTTTGGCCATTTTCCCTGGGAAAGAAAACTCAGCAGTCCAGGTTCCTGATGTCAGTTTGTAGGGCTCCCTTGGGTCTATCAGGGCAGCACAAGTTTGAGGTGGGGACAACTTTGGTGTGGGGTCCATCCTTCGATATAAGGATTTTTTGCAGTCAGGGCCAGGGGCCCCTGTGCACATCCTTTCTCCATTTTCCCTGGGAAAGAAAACTCAGCAGTCCAGGTTCCTGATGTCAGTTTGTAGGGCTCCCTTGGGTCTATCAGGGCAGCACAAGTTTGAGGTGGGGACAACTTTGGTGTGGGGTCCATCCTTCGATATAAGGATTTCTTGTTGAGAGTCCCCTGCCAAGGGCCAGGGGCCGCTGGGCACATCCTTTTTCCATTTTCCCTGGGAAAGAAAACTCAGCAGTCCAGGTTCCTGATGTCAGTTTGTAGGGCTCCCTTGGGTCTATCAGGGCAGCACAAGTTTGAGGTGGGGACAACTTCGGTGTGGGGTCCATCCTTCGATATAAGGATTTTTTGCAGTCAGGGCCAGGGGCCCCTGGGCACATCCTTTTTCCATTTTCCCTGGGAAAGAAAACTCAGCAGTCCAGGTTCCTGATGTCAGTTTGTAGAGCTCCCTTGGGTCTATCAGGGCAGCACAATTTTGAGGTGGGGACAACTTCGGTGTGTGGTCCATCCTTCGATATAAGGATTTTTTGCAGTGAGGTCCCTGGCCAGGGGCCCCTGGGCACATCCTTTTTCCATTTTCCCTGGGAAAGAAAACTCAGCAGTCCAGGTTCCTGATGTCAGTTTGTTGGGCTCCCTTGGGTCTATCAGGGCAGCACAAGTTTGAGGTGGGGACAACTTCGGTGTGGGCTCCATCCTTCGATATAAGGATTTTTTGCAGTCAGGGCCAGGGGCCCCTGGGCACATCCTTTTTCCATTTTCCCTGGGAAAGAAAACTCAGCAGTCCAGGTTCCTGATGTCAGTTTGTAGGGCTCCCTTGGGTCTATCAGGGCAGCACAAGTTTGAGGTGGGGACAACTTCGGTGTGGGGTCCATCCTTTGATATATGGATTTCTTGTAGTGAGGTCCCGGTCCAGTGCCCGGGGCCCCTGTGCACATCCTTTTTCCAATTTCCCTGGGAAAGAAAACTCAGCAGTCCAGGTTCCTGATGTCAGTTTGTAGAGCTCCCTTGGGTCTATCAGGGCAGCACAAGTTTGAGGTGGGGACAACTTTGGTGTGGGGTCCATCCTTCGATATAAGGATTCTTTGCAGTCAGGGCCAGGGGCCCCCTGGCACATCCTTTGGCCACTTTCCCTGGGAAAGAAAACTCAGCAGTCCAGGTTCCTGATGTCAGTTTGTAGGGCTCCCTTGGGTCTATCAGGGCAGCACAAGTTTGAGGTGGGGACAACTTCGGTGTGGGGTCCATCCTTCGATATAAGGATTCTTTGCAGTGTGGCCACAGCCCAGGGCCAGGGGCCCCTGTGCACATCCTTTTTCCATTTTCCCTGGGAAAGAAAACTCAGCAGTCCAGGTTCCTGATGTCAGTTTGTAGGGCTCCCTTGGGTGTATCAGGGCAGCACAAGTTTGAGGTGGGGACAAATTCGGTGTGGGGTCCATCCTTCGATATAAGGATTTTTTGCAGTCAGGGCCAGGGGCCCCTGGGCACATCTTTTTTCCATTTTCCCTGGGAAAGAAAACTCAGCAGTCCAGGTTCCTGATGTCAGTTTGTAGGGCTCCCTTGGGTCTATCAGGGCAGCACAAGTTTGAGGTGGGGACATCTTCGGTGTGGGGTCCATCCTTCGATATAAGGATTCTTTGCAGTCAGGGCCAGGGGCCCCTGGGCACATCCTTTTTCCATTTTCCCTGGGAAAGAAAACTCAGCAGTCCAGGTTCCTGATGTCAGTTTGTAGGGCTCCCTTGGGTCTATCAGGGCAGCACAAGTTTGAGGTGGGGACAACTTCGGTGTGGGGTCCATCCTTCGATATAAGGATTCTTTGCAGTGTGGCCACAGCCCAGGGCCAGGGGCCCCTGTGCACATCCTTTTTCCATTTTCCCTGGGAAAGAAAACTCAGCAGTCCAGGTTCCTGATGTCAGTTTGTAGGGCTCCCTTGGGTCTATCAGGGCAGCACAAGTTTGAGGTGGGGACAACTTCGGTGTGGGGTCCATCCTTCGATATAAGGATGTTTTGCAGTCAGGGCCAGGGGCCCCTGGGCACATCCTTTTTCCATTTTCCCTGGGAAAGAAACTCAGCAGTCCAGGTTCCTGATGTCAGTTTGTAGGGCTCCCTTGGGTGTATCAGGGCAGCACAAGTTTGAGGTGGGGACAACTTCGGTGTGGGTTCCATCCTTCGATATAAGGATTTTTTGCAGTCAGGGCCAGGGACCCAGGGCCACGGGCCCCTGGGCACATCCTTTTTCCATTTTCCCTGGGAAAGAAAACTCAGCAGTCCAGGTTCCTGATGTCAGTTTGTAGGGCTCCCTTGGGTGTATCAGGGCAGCACAAGTTTGAGGTGGGGACAACTTTGGTGTGGGGTCCATCCTTCGATATAAGGATTCTTTGCAGTCAGGGCCAGGGGCCCCTGGGCACATCCTTTTTCCATTTTCCCTGGGAAAGAAAACTCAGCAGTCCAGGTTCCTGATGTCAGTTTGTAGGGCTCCCTTGGGTCTATCAGGGCAGCACAAGTTTGAGGTGGGGACAACTTCGGTGTGGGGTCCATCCTTCGATATAAGGATTTTTTGCAGTCAGGGCCAGGGGCCCCTGGGCACATCCTTTTTCCATTTTCCCTGGGAAAGAAAACTCAGCAGTCCAGGTTCCTGATGTCAGTTTGTAGGGCTCCCTTGGGTCTATCAGGGCAGCACAAGTTTGAGGTGGGGACAACTTCGGTGTGGGGTCCATCCTTCGATATAAGGATTTTTTGCAGTGTGGCCACAGCCCAGGGCCAGGGGCCCCTGTGCACATCCTTTTTCCATTTTCCCTGGGAAAGAAAACTCAGCAGTCCAGGTTCCTGATGTCAGTTTGTAGGGCTCCCTTGGGTGTATCAGGGCAGCACAAGTTTGAGGTGGGGACAAATTCGGTGTGGGGTCCATCCTTCGATATAAGGATTTTTTGCAGTCAGGGCCAGGGGCCCCTGGGCACATCCTTTTTCCATTTTCCCTGGGAAAGAAAACTCAGCAGTCCAGGTTCCTGATGTCAGTTTGTAGGGCTCCCTTGGGTGTATCAGGGCAGCACAAGTTTGAGGTGGGGACATCTTCGGTGTGGGGTCCATCCTTCGATATAAGGATGTTTTGCAGTCAGGGCCAGGGGCCCCTGGGCACATCCTTTTTCCATTTTCCCTGGGAAAGAAAACTCAGCAGTCCAGGTTCCTGATGTCAGTTTGTAGGGCTCCCTTGGGTCTATCAGGGCAGCACAAGTGTGAGGTGGGGACAACTTTGGTGTGGGGTCCATCCTTCGATATAAGGATTTTTTGCAGTCAGGGCCAGGGGCCCCTGGGCACATCCTTTTTCCATTTTCCCTGGGAAAGAAAACTCAGCAGTCCAGATTCCTGATGTCAGTTTGTAGGGCTCCCTTGGGTCTATCAGGGCAGCACAAGTTTGAGGTGGGGACAACTTCGGTGTGGGGTCCATCCTTCGATATAAGGATTTTTTGCAATCAGGGCCAGGGGCCCCTGGGCACATCCTTTTATCATTTTACCTGGGAAAGAAAACTCAGCAGTCCAAGTTCCTGATGTCAGTTTGTAGGGCTCCCTTGGGTCTATCAGGGCAGCACAAGTTAGAGGTGGGGACATCTTCGGTGTTGTGTCCATCCTTCGATATAAGGATTCTTTGCAGAGAGGCTCCAGCCAAGGGCCAGGGGACCCTGGGCACATCCTTTTTCCATTTTCCCTGGGAAAGAAACTCAGCAGTCCAGGTTCCTGATGTCAGTTTGTAGGGCTCCCTTGGGTGTATCAGGGCAGCACAAGTTTGAGGTGGGGACAACTTCGGTGTGGGTTCCATCCTTCGATATAAGGATTTTTTGCAGTCAGGGCCAGGGACCCAGGGCCACGGGCCCCTGGGCACATCCTTTTTCCATTTTCCCTGGGAAAGAAAACTCAGCAGTCCAGGTTCCTGATGTCAGTTTGTAGGGCTCCCTTGGGTCTATCAGGGCAGCACAAGTTTGAGGTGGGGACAACTTCGGTGTGGGGTCCATCCTTCGATATAAGGATTCTTTGCAGTCAGGGCCAGGGGCCCCTGGGCACATCCTTTTTCCATTTTCCCTGGGAAAGAAAACTCAGCAGTCCAGGTTCCTGATGTCAGTTTGTAGGGCTCCCTTGGGTCTATCAGGGCAGCACAAGTTTGAGGTGGGGACAACTTCGGTGTGGGGTCCATCCTTCGATATAAGGATTCTTTGCAGTCAGGCCCCAGCCCAGGGCCAGGGGCCCCTGTGCACATCCTTTTTCCATTTTCCCTGGGAAAGAAAACTCAGCAGTCCAGGTTCCTGATGTCAGTTTGTAGGGCTCCCTTGGGTGTATCAGAGCTGCACATGTTTGAGGTGGGGACAACTTCGGTGTGGGCTCCATCCTTCGATATAAGGATATTTTGCAGTGAGGTCCCTGTCCAGGGCCACGGGCCCCTGGGCACATCCTTTTTCCATTTTCCCTGGGAAAGAAAACTCAGCAGTCCAAGTTCCTGATGTCAGTTTGTAGGGCTCCCTTGGGTCTATCAGGGTAGCACAAGTTTGAGGTTGCAACAACTTTGGTGTGGGGTGCATCCTTCGATATAAGGATTTTTTGTAGTGAGGTTCCTGTCCAGGGCCAGGGGCCCCTGGGCACATCCTTTTTCCATTTTCCCTGGGAAAGAAAACTCAGCAGTCCAGGTTCCCGATGTCAGTTTGTAGGGCTCCCTTGGGTCTATCAGGGCAGCACAAGTTTGAGGTGGGGACAACTTCGGTGTGGGGTCCATCCTTCGATATAAGGATTTCTTGTAGTGAGGTCCCTTCCAAGGGCCAGGGGCCGCTGGGCACATCCTTTTTCCATTTTCCCTGGGAAAAAAAACTCAGCACACCAGGTTCCTGATGTCAGTTTGTAGGGCTCCCTTGGGTGTATCAGGGCAGCACAAGTTTGAGGTGGGGACAACTTCGGTGTGGGGTCCATCCTTCGATATAAGGATTTTTTGCAGTCAGGGCCAGGGGCCCCTGGGCACATCCTTTTTCCATTTTCCCTGGGAAAGAAAACTCAGCAGTCCAGGTTCCTGATGTCAGTTTGTAGGGCTCCCTTGGGTCTATCAGGGCAGCACAAGTTTGAGGTGGGGACAACTTCGGTGTGGGCTCCATCCTTCGATATAAGGATTTTTTGCAGTCAGGGCCAGGGGCCCAGGGCCAGGGGCCCCTGGGCACATCCTTTTTCCATTTTCCCTGGGAAAGAAAACTCAGCAGTCCAGGTTCCTGATGTCAGTTTGTAGGGCTCCCTTGGGTCTATCAGGGCAGCACAAGTTTGAGGTGGGGACAACTTCGGTGTGGGGTCCATCCTTCGATATAAGGATTCTTTGCAGTCAGTGCCAGGGGCCCCAGGGCACATCCTTTGGCCATTTTCCCTGGGAAAGAAAACTCAGCAGTCCAGGTTCCTGATGTCAGTTTGTAGGGCTCCCTTGGGTCTATCAGGGCAGCACAAGTTTGAGGTGGGGACAACTTTGGTGTGGGGTCCATCCTTCGATATAAGGATTTTTTGCAGTCAGGGCCAGGGGCCCCAGGGCACATCCTTTCTCCATTTTCCCTGGGAAAGAAAACTCAGCAGTCCAGGTTCCTGATGTCAGTTTGTAGGGCTTCCTTGGGTCTATCAGGGCAGCACAAGTTTGAGTTGGGGACAACTTCGGTGTGGGGTGCATCCTTCGATACAAAGATTTTTTGCAGTCAGGGCCAGGGGCCCCAGGGCACATCCTTTTTCCATTTTCCCTGGGAAAGAAAACTCAGCAGTCCAGGTTCCTGATGTCAGTTTGTAGGGCTCCCTTGGGTCTATCAGGGCAGCACAAGTTTGAGGTGGGGACAACTTCGGTGTGGGGTCCATCCTTCGATATAAGGATTTTTTGCAGTGAGGTCCCTGCCCAGGGCCAGGGGCCCCTGTGCACATCCTTTTTCCATTTTCCCTGGGAAAGAAAACTCAGCAGTCCAGGTTCCTGATGTCAGTTTGTAGGGCTCCCTTGGGTCTATCAGGGCAGCACAAGTTTGAGGTGGGGACAACTTTGGTGTGGGGTCCATCCTTCGATATAAGGATTTCTTGTTGTGAGGTCCCTGCCATGGGCCAGGGGCCGCTGGGCACATCCTTTTTCCATTTTCCCTGGGAAAGAAAACTCAGCAGTCCAGGTTCCTGATGTCAGTTTGTAGGGCTCCCTTGGGTCTATCAGGGCAGCACAAGTTTGAGGTGGGGACAACTTCGGTGTGGGGTCCATCCTTCGATATAAGGATTTTTTGAAGTCAGGGCCAGGGGCCCCTGGGCACACCCTTTGGCCATTTTCCCTGGGAAAGAAAACTCAGCAGTCCAGGTTCCTGATGTCAGTTTGTAGGGCTCCCTTGGGTCTATCAGGGCAGCACGAGTTTGAGGTGGGGACAACTTCGGTGTGGGGTCCATCCTTCGATATAAGGATTTTTTGCAGTCATGGCGAGGGGCCCCTGTGCACATCCTTTTTCCATTTTCCCTGGGAAAGAAAACTCAGCAGTCCAGGTTCCTGATGTCAGTTTGTAGGGCTCCCTTGGGTCTATCAGGGCAGCACAAGTTTGAGGTGGGGACAACTTCGGTGTGGGCTCCTTCCTTCGATATAAGGATTTTTTGCAGTCAGGGCCAGGGGCCCAGGGCCAGGGGCCCCCGGGCACATCCTTTTTCCATTTTCCCTGGGAAAGAAAACTCAGCAGTCCAAGTTCCTGATGTCAGTTTGTAGGGCTCCCTTGGGTCTATCAGGGCAGCACAAGTTTGAGGTGGGGACAACTTCGGTGTGGGGTCCATCCTTCGATATAAGGATTCTTTGCAGTCAGGGCCAGGGGCCCCTGGTCACATCCTTTGTCCATTTTCCCTGGGAAAGAAAACTCAGCAGTCCAGGTTCCTGATGTCAGTTTGTAGGGCTTCCTTGGGTGTATCAGGGCAGCACAAGTTTGAGGTGGGGACAACTTCGGTGTGGGGTCCATCCTTCGATACAAAGATTTTTTGCAGTCAGGGCCAGGGGCCCCAGGGCACATCCTTTTTCCATTTTCCCTGGGAAAGAAAACTCAGCAGTCCAGGTTCCTGATGTCAGTTTGTAGGGCTCCCTTGGGTCTATCAGGGCAGCACAAGTTTGAGGTGGGGACAACTTCGGTGTGGGGTCCATCCTTCGATATAAGGATTTTTTGCAGTGAGGTCCCTGCCCAGGGCCAGGGGCCCCTGTGCACATCCTTTTTCCATTTTCCCTGGGAAAGAAAACTCAGCAGTCCAGGTTCCTGATGTCAGTTTGTAGGGCTCCCTTGGGTCTATCAGGGCAGCACAAGTTTGAGGTGGGGACAACTTTGGTGTGGGGTCCATCCTTCGATATAAGGATTTCTTGTTGTGAGGTCCCTGCCATGGGCCAGGGGCCGCTGGGCACATCCTTTTTCCATTTTCCCTGGGAAAGAAAACTCAGCAGTCCAGGTTCCTGATGTCAGTTTGTAGGGCTCCCTTGGGTCTATCAGGGCAGCACAAGTTTGAGGTGGGGACAACTTCGGTGTGGGGTCCATCCTTCGATATAAGGATTTTTTGCAGTCAGGGCCAGGGGCCCCTGGGCACACCCTTTGGCCATTTTCCCTGGGAAAGAAAACTCAGCAGTCCAGGTTCCTGATGTCAGTTTGTAGGGCTCCCTTGGGTCTATCAGGGCAGCACGAGTTTGAGGTGGGGACAACTTCGGTGTGGGGTCCATCCTTCGATATAAGGATTTTTTGCAGTCATGGCGAGGGGCCCCTGTGCACATCCTTTTTCCATTTTCCCTGGGAAAGAAAACTCAGCAGTCCAGGTTCCTGATGTCAGTTTGTAGGGCTCCCTTGGGTCTATCAGGGCAGCACAAGTTTGAGGTGGGGACAACTTCGGTGTGGGCTCCTTCCTTCGATATAAGGATTTTTTGCAGTCAGGGCCAGGGGCCCAGGGCCAGGGGCCCCCGGGCACATCCTTTTTCCATTTTCCCTGGGAAAGAAAACTCAGCAGTCCAAGTTCCTGATGTCAGTTTGTAGGGCTCCCTTGGGTCTATCAGGGCAGCACAAGTTTGAGGTGGGGACAACTTCGGTGTGGGGTCCATCCTTCGATATAAGGATTCTTTGCAGTCAGGGCCAGGGGCCCCTGGTCACATCCTTTCTCCATTTTCCCTGGGAAAGAAAACTCAGCAGTCCAGGTTCCTGATGTCAGTTTGTAGGGCTTCCTTGGGTGTATCAGGGCAGCACAAGTTTGAGGTGGGGACAACTTCGGTGTGGGGTCCATCCTTCGATACAAAGATTTTTTGCAGTCAGGGCCAGGGGCCCCAGGGCACATCCTTTTTCCATTTTCCCTGGGAAAGAAAACTCAGCAGTCCAGGTTCCTGATGTCAGTTTGTAGGGCTCCCTTGGGTCTATCAGGGCAGCACAAGTTTGAGGTGGGGACAACTTCGGTGTGGGGTCCATCCTTCGATATAAGGATTTTTTGCAGTGAGGTCCCTGCCCAGGGCCAGGGGCCCCTGTGCACATCCTTTTTCCATTTTCCCTGGGAAAGAAAACTCAGCAGTCCAGGTTCCTGATGTCAGTTTGTAGGGCTCCCTTGGGTCTATCAGGGCAGCACAAGTTTGAGGTGGGGACAACTTTGGTGTGGGGTCCATCCTTCGATATAAGGATTTCTTGTTGTGAGGTCCCTGCCATGGGCCAGGGGCCGCTGGGCACATCCTTTTTCCATTTTCCCTGGGAAAGAAAACTCAGCAGTCCAGGTTCCTGATGTCAGTTTGTAGGGCTCCCTTGGGTCTATCAGGGCAGCACAAGTTTGAGGTGGGGACAACTTTGGTGTGGGGTCCATCCTTCGATATAAGGATTTCTTGTTGTGAGGTCCCTGCCATGGGCCAGGGGCCGCTGGGCACATCCTTTTTCCATTTTCCCTGGGAAAGAAAACTCAGCAGTCCAGGTTCCTGATGTCAGTTTGTAGGGCTCCCTTGGGTCTATCAGGGCAGCACAAGTTTGAGGTGGGGACAACTTCGGTGTGGGGTCCATCCTTCGATATAAGGATGTTTTGCAGTCAGGGCCAGGGGCCCCTGGGCACATCCTTTTTCCATTTTCCCTGGGAAAGAAACTCAGCAGTCCAGGTTCCTGATGTCAGTTTGTAGGGCTCCCTTGGGTCTATCAGGGCAGCACAAGTTTGAGGTGGGGACAACTTCGGTGTGGGTTCCATCCTTCGATATAAGGATTTTTTGCAGTCAGGGCCAGGGACCCAGGGCCAGGGGCCCCTGTGCACATCCTTTTTCCATTTTCCCTGGGAAAGAAAACTCAGCAGTCCAGGTTCCTGATGTCAGTTTGTAGGGCTCCCTTGGGTCTATCAGGGCAGCACAAGTTTGAGGTGGGGACAACTTCGGTGTGGGGTCCATCCTTCGATATAAGGATTCTTTGCAGTCAGGGCCAGGGGCCCCTGGGCACATCCTTTTTCCATTTTCCCTGGGAAAGAAAACTCAGCAGTCCAGGTTCCTGATGTCAGTTTGTAGGGCTCCCTTGGGTCTATCAGGGCAGCACAAGTTTGAGGTGGGGACAACTTCGGTGTGGGGTCCATCCTTCGATATAAGGATTTTTTGCAGTGTGGCCACAGCCCAGGGTCAGGGGCCCCTGTGCACATCCTTTTTCCATTTTCCCTGGGAAAGAAAACTCAGCAGTCCAGGTTCCTGATGTCAGTTTGTAGGGCTCCCTTGGGTGTATCAGGGCAGCACAAGTTTGAGGTGGGGACAACTTCGGTGTGGGGTCCATCCTTCGATATAAGGATTTTTTGCAGTCAGGGCCAGGGGCCCCTGAGCACATCTTTTTTCCATTTTCCCTGGGAAAGAAAACTCAGCAGTCCAGGTTCCTGATGTCAGTTTGTAGGGCTCCCTTGGGTCTATCAGGGCAGCACAAGTTTGAGGTGGGGACAACTTCGGTGTGGGGTCCATCCTTCGATATAAGGATTCTTTGCAGTGTGGCCACAGCCCAGGGCCAGGGGCCCCTGTGCACATCCTTTTTCCATTTTCCCTGGGAAAGAAAACTCAGCAGTCCAGGTTCCTGATGTCAGTTTGTAGGGCTCCCTTGGGTGTATCAGGGCAGCACAAGTTTGAGGTGGGGACAAATTCGGTGTGGGGTCCATCCTTCGATATAAGGATTTTTTGCAGTCAGGGCCAGGGGCCCCTGGGCACATCTTTTTTCCATTTTCCCTGGGAAAGAAAACTCAGCAGTCCAGGTTCCTGATGTCAGTTTGTAGGGCTCCCTTGGGTCTATCAGGGCAGCACAAGTTTGAGGTGGGGACATCTTCGGTGTGGGGTCCATCCTTCGATATAAGGATTCTTTGCAGTGAGGCCCCAGCCCAGATCCAGGGGCCCCTGGGCACATCCTTTTTCCATTTTCCCTGGGAAAGAAAACTCAGCAGTCCAGGTTCCTGATGTCAGTTTGTAGGTCTCCCTTGGGTGTATCAGGGCAGCACAAGTTTGAGGTGGGGACAACTTCGGTGTGGGGTCCATCCTTCGATATAAGGATTCTTTGCAGTCAGGGCCAGGGGCCCCTGTGCACATCCTTTTTCCATTTTCCCTGGGAAAGAAAACTCAGCAGTCCAGGTTCCTGATGTCAGTTTGTAGGGCTCCCTTGGGTCTATCAGGGCAGCACAAGTTTGAGGTGGGGACAACTTCGGTGTGGGGTCCATCCTTCGATATAAGGATGTTTTGCAGTCAGGGCCAGGGGCCCCTGGGCACATCCTTTTTCCATTTTCCCTGGGAAAGAAACTCAGCAGTCCAGGTTCCTGATGTCAGTTTGTAGGGCTCCCTTGGGTGTATCAGGGCAGCACAAGTTTGAGGTGGGGACAACTTCGGTGTGGGTTCCATCCTTCGATATAAGGATTTTTTGCAGTCAGGGCCAGGGACCCCGGGCCACGGGCCCCTGGGCACATCCTTTTTCCATTTTCCCTGGGAAAGAAAACTCAGCAGTCCAGGTTCCTGATGTCAGTTTGTAGGGCTCCCTTGGGTGTATCAGGGCAGCACAAGTTTGAGGTGGGGACAACTTCGGTGTGGGGTCCATCCTTCGATATAAGGATTCTTTGCAGTCAGGGCCAGGGGCCCCTGGGCACATCCTTTTTCCATTTTCCCTGGGAAAGAAAACTCAGCAGTCCAGGTTCCTGATGTCAGTTTGTAGGGCTCCCTTGGGTCTATCAGGGCAGCACAAGTTTGAGGTGGGGACAACTTCGGTGTGGGGTCCATCCTTCGATATAAGGATTTTTTGCAGTCAGGGCCAGGGGCCCCTGGGCACATCCTTTTTCCATTTTCCCTGGGAAAGAAAACTCAGCAGTCCAGGTTCCTGATGTCAGTTTGTAGGGCTCCCTTGGGTCTATCAGGGCAGCACAAGTTTGAGGTGGGGACAACTTCGGTGTGGGGTCCATCCTTCGATATAAGGATTTTTTGCAGTGTGGCCACAGCCCAGGGCCAGGGGCCCCTGTGCACATCCTTTTTCCATTTTCCCTGGGAAAGAAAACTCAGCAGTCCAGGTTCCTGATGTCAGTTTGTAGGGCTCCCTTGGGTGTATCAGGGCAGCACAAGTTTGAGGTGGGGACAAATTCGGTGTGGGGTCCATCCTTCGATATAAGGATTTTTTGCAGTCAGGGCCAGGGGCACCTGGGCACATCTTTTTTCCATTTTCCCTGGGAAAGAAAACTCAGCAGTCCAGGTTCCTGATGTCAGTTTGTAGGGCTCCCTTGGGTGTATCAGGGCAGCACAAGTTTGAGGTGGGGACATCTTCGGTGTGGGGTCCATCCTTCGATATAAGGATTCTTTGCAGTGAGGCCCCAGCCCAGATCCAGGGGCCCCTGGGCACATCCTTTTTCCATTTTCCCTGGGAAAGAAAACTCAGCAGTCCAGGTTCCTGATGTCAGTTTGTAGGGCTCCCTTGGGTGTATCAGGGCAGCACAAGTTTGAGGTGGAGACAACTTCGGTGTGGGGTCCATCCTTCTATATAAGGATTTTTTGCAGTCAGGGCCAGGGGCCCCTGGGCACATCCTTTTTCCATTTTCCCTGGGAAAGAAAACTCAGCAGTCCAGGTTCCTGATGTCAGTTTGTAGGGCTCCCTTGGGTCTATCAGGGCAGCACAAGTTTGAGGTGGGGACAACTTCGGTGTGGGGTCCATCCTTCGATATAAGGATGTTTTGCAGTCAGGGCCAGGGGCCCCTGGGCACATCCTTTTTCCATTTTCCCTGGGAAAGAAAACTCAGCAGTCCAGGTTCCTGATGTCAGTTTGTAGGGCTCCCTTGGGTCTATCAGGGCAGCACAAGTGTGAGGTGGGGACAACTTTGGTGTGGGGTCCATCCTTCGATATAAGGATTTTTTGCAGTCAGGGCCAGGGGCCCCTGGGCACATCCTTTTTCCATTTTCCCTGGGAAAGAAAACTCAGCAGTCCAGGTTCCTGATGTCCGTTTGTAGGGCTCCCTTGGGTCTATCAGGGCAG
Organism: Lonchura striata; assembly: GCF_046129695.1. Classification (NCBI taxonomy): domain Eukaryota; kingdom Metazoa; phylum Chordata; class Aves; order Passeriformes; family Estrildidae; genus Lonchura; species Lonchura striata. Next base: position 5,808,917 of record NC_134635.1, on the reverse strand, counting down.
CACAAGTTTGAGGTGGGGACAACTTCGGTGTGGGGTCCATCCTTCGATATAAGGATTTTTTGCAATCAGGGCCAGGGGCCCCTGTGCACATCCTTTTATCATTTTCCCTGGGAAAGAAAACTCAGCAGTCCAAGTTCCTGATGTCAGTTTGTAGGGCTCCCTTGGGTCTATCAGGGCAGCACAAGTTAGAGGTGGGGACATCTTCGGTGTTGTGTCCATCCTTCGATATAAGGATTCTTTGCAGAGAGGCTCCAGCCAAGGGCCAGGGGACCCTGGGCACATCCTTTTTCCATTTTCCCTGGGAAAGCAAACTCAGCAGTCCAGGTTCCTGATGTCAGTTTGTAGGGCTCCCTTGGGTGTATCAGGGCAGCACAAGTTTGAGGTGGGGACAACTTCGGTGTGGGGTCCATCCTTCGATATAAGGATTCTTTGCAGTCAGGGCCAGGGGCCCCTGGGCACATCCTTTTTCCATTTTCCCTGGGAAAGAAAACTCAGCAGTCCAGGTTCCTGATGTCAGTTTGTAGGGCTCCCTTGGGTCTATCAGGGCAGCACAAGTTTGAGGTGGGGACAACTTCGGTGTGGGGTCCATCCTTCGATATAAGGATTTTTTGCAGTCAGGGCCAGGGGCCCCTGGGCACATCCTTTTTCCATTTTCCCTGGGAAAGAAAACTCAGCAGTCCAGGTTCCTGATGTCAGTTTGTAGGGCTCCCTTGGGTGTATCAGGGCAGCACAAGTTTGAGGTGGGGACAACTTCGGTGTGGGGTCCATCCTTCGATATAAGGATTCTTTGCAGTCAGGCCCCAGCCCAGGGCCAGGGGCCCCTGTGCACATCCTTTTTCCATTTTCCCTGGGAAAGAAAACTCAGCAGTCCAGGTTCCTGATGTCAGTTTGTAGGGCTCCCTTGGGTGTATCAGAGCTGCACATGTTTGAGGTGGGGACAACTTCGGTGTGGGCTCCATCCTTCGATATAAGGATATTTTGCAGTGAGGTCCCTGTCCAGGGCCACGGGCCCCTGGGCACATCCTTTTTCCATTTTCCCTGGGAAAGAAAACTCAGCAGTCCAAGTTCCTGATGTCAGTTTGTAGGGCTCCCTTGGGTCTATCAGGGCAGCACAAGTTTGAGGTGGGGACAACTTCGGTGTGGGGTGCATCCTTCGATATAAGGATTTTTTGTAGTGAGGTTCCTGTCCAGGGCCAGGGGCCCCTGGGCACATCCTTTTTCCATTTTCCCTGGGAAAGAAAACTCAGCAGTCCAGGTTCCCGATGTCAGTTTGTAGGGCTCCCTTGGGTCTATCAGGGCAGCACAAGTTTGAGGTGGGGACAACTTCGGTGTGGGGTCCATCCTTCGATATAAGGATTTCTTGTAGTGAGGTCCCTTCCAAGGGCCAGGGGCCGCTGGGCACATCCTTTTTCCATTTTCCCTGGGAAAAAAAACTCAGCACACCAGGTTCCTGATGTCAGTTTGTAGGGCTCCCTTGGGTGTATCAGGGCAGCACAAGTTTGAGGTGGGGACAACTTCGGTGTGGGGTCCATCCTTCGATATAAGGATTTTTTGCAGTCAGGGCCAGGGGCCCCTGGGCACAACCTTTTTCCATTTTCCCTGGGAAAGAAAACTCAGCAGTCCAGGTTCCTGATGTCAGTTTGTAGGGCTCCCTTGGGTCTATCAGGGCAGCACAAGTTTGAGGTGGGGACAACTTCGGTGTGGGCTCCATCCTTCGATATAAGGATTTTTTGCAGTCAGGGCCAGGGGCCCAGGGCCAGGGGCCCCCGGGCACATCCTTTTTCCATTTTCCCTGGGAAAGAAAACTCAGCAGTCCAGGTTCCTGATGTCAGTTTGTAGGGCTCCCTTGGGTCTATCAGGGCAGCACAAGTTTGAGGTGGGGACAACTTCGGTGTGGGGTCCATCCTTCGATATAAGGATTTTTTGCAGTGAGGTCCCTGCCCAGGGCCAGGGGCCCCTGTGCACATCCTTTTTCCATTTTCCCTGGGAAAGAAAACTCAGCAGTCCAGGTTCCTGATGTCAGTTTGTAGGGCTCCCTTGGGTCTATCAGGGCAGCACAAGTTTGAGGTGGGGACAACTTTGGTGTGGGGTCCATCCTTCGATATAAGGATTTCTTGTTGTGAGGTCCCTGCCATGGGCCAGGGGCCGCTGGGCACATCCTTTTTCCATTTTCCCTGGGAAAGAAAACTCAGCAGTCCAGGTTCCTGATGTCAGTTTGTAGGGCTCCCTTGGGTCTATCAGGGCAGCACAAGTTTGAGGTGGGGACAACTTCGGTGTGGGGTCCATCCTTCGATATAAGGATTTTTTGAAGTCAGGGCCAGGGGCCCCTGGGCACACCCTTTGGCCATTTTCCCTGGGAAAGAAAACTCAGCAGTCCAGGTTCCTGATGTCAGTTTGTAGGGCTTCCTTGGGTGTATCAGGGCAGCACAAGTTTGAGTTGGGGACAACTTCGGTGTGGGGTGCATCCTTCGATACAAAGATTTTTTGCAGTCAGGGCCAGGGGCCCCAGGGCACATCCTTTTTCCATTTTCCCTGGGAAAGAAAACTCAGCAGTCCAGGTTCCTGATGTCAGTTTGTAGGGCTCCCTTGGGTCTATCAGGGCAGCACAAGTTTGAGGTGGGGACAACTTTGGTGTGGGGTCCATCCTTCGATATAAGGATTTTTTGCAGTGAGGTCCCTGCCCAGGGCCAGGGGCCCCTGTGCACATCCTTTTTCCATTTTCCCTGGGAAAGAAAACTCAGCAGTCCAGGTTCCTGATGTCAGTTTGTAGGGCTCCCTTGGGTCTATCAGGGCAGCACAAGTTTGAGGTGGGGACAACTTTGGTGTGGGGTCCATCCTTCGATATAAGGATTTCTTGTTGTTAGGTCCCTGCCATGGGCCAGGGGCCGCTGGGCACATCCTTTTTCCATTTTCCCTGGGAAAGAAAACTCAGCAGTCCAGGTTCCTGATGTCAGTTTGTAGGGCTCCCTTGGGTCTATCAGGGCAGCACAAGTTTGAGGTGGGGACAACTTCGGTGTGGGGTCCATCCTTCGATATAAGGATTTTTTGAAGTCAGGGCCAGGGGACCCTGGGCACATCCTTTGGCCATTTTCCCTGGGAAAGAAAACTCAGCAGTCCAGGTTCCTGATGTCAGTTTGTAGGGCTCCCTTGGGTCTATCAGGGCAGCACGAGTTTGAGGTGGGGACAACTTCGGTGTGGGGTCCATCCTTCGATATAAGGATTTTTTGCAGTCATGGCGAGGGGCCCCTGTGCACATCCTTTTTCCATTTTCCCTGGGAAAGAAAACTCAGCAGTCCAGGTTCCTGATGTCAGTTTGTAGGGCTCCCTTGGGTCTATCAGGGCAGCACAAGTTTGAGGTGGGGACAACTTCGGTGTGGGCTCCATCCTTCGATATAAGGATTTTTTGCAGTCAGGGCCAGGGGCCCAGGGCCAGGGGCCCCCGGGCACATCCTTTTTCCATTTTCCCTGGGAAAGAAAACTCAGCAGTCCAGGTTCCTGATGTCAGTTTGTAGGGCTCCCTTGGGTGTATCAGGGCAGCACAAGTTTGAGGTGGAGACAACTTCGGTGTGGGGTCCATCCTTCTATATAAGGATTTTTTGCAGTCAGGGCCAGGGGCCCCTGGGCACATCCTTTTTCCATTTTCCCTGGGAAAGAAAACTCAGCAGTCCAGGTTCCTGATGTCAGTTTGTAGGGCTCCCTTGGGTCTATCAGGGCAGCACAAGTTTGAGGTGGGGACAACTTCGGTGTGGGGTCCATCCTTCGATATAAGGATGTTTTGCAGTCAGGGCCAGGGGCCCCTGGGCACATCCTTTTTCCATTTTCCCTGGGAAAGAAAACTCAGCAGTCCAGGTTCCTGATGTCAGTTTGTAGGGCTCCCTTGGGTCTATCAGGGCAGCACAAGTGTGAGGTGGGGACAACTTTGGTGTGGGGTCCATCCTTCGATATAAGGATTTTTTGCAGTCAGGGCCAGGGGCCCCTGGGCACATCCTTTTTCCATTTTCCCTGGGAAAGAAAACTCAGCAGTCCAGGTTCCTGATGTCCGTTTGTAGGGCTCCCTTGGGTCTATCAGGGCAGCACAAGTTTGAGGTGGGGACAACTTCGGTGTGGGGTCCATCCTTCGATATAAGGATTTTTTGCAATCAGGGCCAGGGGCCCCTGTGCACATCCTTTTATCATTTTCCCTGGGAAAGAAAACTCAGCAGTCCAAGTTCCTGATGTCAGTTTGTAGGGCTCCCTTGGGTCTATCAGGGCAGCACAAGTTAGAGGTGGGGACATCTTCGGTGTTGTGTCCATCCTTCGATATAAGGATTCTTTGCAGAGAGGCTCCAGCCAAGGGCCAGGGGACCCTGGGCACATCCTTTTTCCATTTTCCCTGGGAAAGCAAACTCAGCAGTCCAGGTTCCTGATGTCAGTTTGTAGGGCTCCCTTGGGTGTATCAGGGCAGCACAAGTTTGAGGTGGGGACAACTTCGGTGTGGGGTCCATCCTTCGATATAAGGATTCTTTGCAGTCAGGGCCAGGGGCCCCTGGGCACATCCTTTTTCCATTTTCCCTGGGAAAGAAAACTCAGCAGTCCAGGTTCCTGATGTCAGTTTGTAGGGCTCCCTTGGGTCTATCAGGGCAGCACAAGTTTGAGGTGGGGACAACTTCGGTGTGGGGTCCATCCTTCGATATAAGGATTTTTTGCAGTCAGGGCCAGGGGCCCCTGGGCACATCCTTTTTCCATTTTCCCTGGGAAAGAAAACTCAGCAGTCCAGGTTCCTGATGTCAGTTTGTAGGGCTCCCTTGGGTGTATCAGGGCAGCACAAGTTTGAGGTGGGGACAACTTCGGTGTGGGGTCCATCCTTCGATATAAGGATTCTTTGCAGTCAGGCCCCAGCCCAGGGCCAGGGGCCCCTGTGCACATCCTTTTTCCATTTTCCCTGGGAAAGAAAACTCAGCAGTCCAGGTTCCTGATGTCAGTTTGTAGGGCTCCCTTGGGTGTATCAGAGCTGCACATGTTTGAGGTGGGGACAACTTCGGTGTGGGCTCCATCCTTCGATATAAGGATATTTTGCAGTGAGGTCCCTGTCCAGGGCCACGGGCCCCTGGGCACATCCTTTTTCCATTTTCCCTGGGAAAGAAAACTCAGCAGTCCAAGTTCCTGATGTCAGTTTGTAGGGCTCCCTTGGGTCTATCAGGGCAGCACAAGTTTGAGGTGGGGACAACTTCGGTGTGGGGTGCATCCTTCGATATAAGGATTTTTTGTAGTGAGGTTCCTGTCCAGGGCCAGGGGCCCCTGGGCACATCCTTTTTCCATTTTCCCTGGGAAAGAAAACTCAGCAGTCCAGGTTCCCGATGTCAGTTTGTAGGGCTCCCTTGGGTCTATCAGGGCAGCACAAGTTTGAGGTGGGGACAACTTCGGTGTGGGGTCCATCCTTCGATATAAGGATTTCTTGTAGTGAGGTCCCTTCCAAGGGCCAGGGGCCGCTGGGCACATCCTTTTTCCATTTTCCCTGGGAAAAAAAACTCAGCACACCAGGTTCCTGATGTCAGTTTGTAGGGCTCCCTTGGGTGTATCAGGGCAGCACAAGTTTGAGGTGGGGACAACTTCGGTGTGGGGTCCATCCTTCGATATAAGGATTTTTTGCAGTCAGGGCCAGGGGCCCCTGGGCACAACCTTTTTCCATTTTCCCTGGGAAAGAAAACTCAGCAGTCCAGGTTCCTGATGTCAGTTTGTAGGGCTCCCTTGGGTCTATCAGGGCAGCACAAGTTTGAGGTGGGGACAACTTCGGTGTGGGCTCCATCCTTCGATATAAGGATTTTTTGCAGTCAGGGCCAGGGGCCCAGGGCCAGGGGCCCCCGGGCACATCCTTTTTCCATTTTCCCTGGGAAAGAAAACTCAGCAGTCCAGGTTCCTGATGTCAGTTTGTAGGGCTCCCTTGGGTCTATCAGGGCAGCACAAGTTTGAGGTGGGGACAACTTCGGTGTGGGGTCCATCCTTCGATATAAGGATTTTTTGCAGTGAGGTCCCTGCCCAGGGCCAGGGGCCCCTGTGCACATCCTTTTTCCATTTTCCCTGGGAAAGAAAACTCAGCAGTCCAGGTTCCTGATGTCAGTTTGTAGGGCTCCCTTGGGTCTATCAGGGCAGCACAAGTTTGAGGTGGGGACAACTTTGGTGTGGGGTCCATCCTTCGATATAAGGATTTCTTGTTGTGAGGTCCCTGCCATGGGCCAGGGGCCGCTGGGCACATCCTTTTTCCATTTTCCCTGGGAAAGAAAACTCAGCAGTCCAGGTTCCTGATGTCAGTTTGTAGGGCTCCCTTGGGTCTATCAGGGCAGCACAAGTTTGAGGTGGGGACAACTTCGGTGTGGGGTCCATCCTTCGATATAAGGATTTTTTGAAGTCAGGGCCAGGGGCCCCTGGGCACACCCTTTGGCCATTTTCCCTGGGAAAGAAAACTCAGCAGTCCAGGTTCCTGATGTCAGTTTGTAGGGCTTCCTTGGGTGTATCAGGGCAGCACAAGTTTGAGTTGGGGACAACTTCGGTGTGGGGTGCATCCTTCGATACAAAGATTTTTTGCAGTCAGGGCCAGGGGCCCCAGGGCACATCCTTTTTCCATTTTCCCTGGGAAAGAAAACTCAGCAGTCCAGGTTCCTGATGTCAGTTTGTAGGGCTCCCTTGGGTCTATCAGGGCAGCACAAGTTTGAGGTGGGGACAACTTTGGTGTGGGGTCCATCCTTCGATATAAGGATTTTTTGCAGTGAGGTCCCTGCCCAGGGCCAGGGGCCCCTGTGCACATCCTTTTTCCATTTTCCCTGGGAAAGAAAACTCAGCAGTCCAGGTTCCTGATGTCAGTTTGTAGGGCTCCCTTGGGTCTATCAGGGCAGCACAAGTTTGAGGTGGGGACAACTTTGGTGTGGGGTCCATCCTTCGATATAAGGATTTCTTGTTGTTAGGTCCCTGCCATGGGCCAGGGGCCGCTGGGCACATCCTTTTTCCATTTTCCCTGGGAAAGAAAACTCAGCAGTCCAGGTTCCTGATGTCAGTTTGTAGGGCTCCCTTGGGTCTATCAGGGCAGCACAAGTTTGAGGTGGGGACAACTTCGGTGTGGGGTCCATCCTTCGATATAAGGATTTTTTGAAGTCAGGGCCAGGGGACCCTGGGCACATCCTTTGGCCATTTTCCCTGGGAAAGAAAACTCAGCAGTCCAGGTTCCTGATGTCAGTTTGTAGGGCTCCCTTGGGTCTATCAGGGCAGCACGAGTTTGAGGTGGGGACAACTTCGGTGTGGGGTCCATCCTTCGATATAAGGATTTTTTGCAGTCATGGCGAGGGGCCCCTGTGCACATCCTTTTTCCATTTTCCCTGGGAAAGAAAACTCAGCAGTCCAGGTTCCTGATGTCAGTTTGTAGGGCTCCCTTGGGTCTATCAGGGCAGCACAAGTTTGAGGTGGGGACAACTTCGGTGTGGGCTCCATCCTTCGATATAAGGATTTTTTGCAGTCAGGGCCAGGGGCCCAGGGCCAGGGGCCCCCGGGCACATCCTTTTTCCATTTTCCCTGGGAAAGAAAACTCAGCAGTCCAGGTTCCTGATGTCAGTTTGTAGGGCTCCCTTGGGTCTATCAGGGCAGCACAAGTTTGAGGTGGGGACAACTTCGGTGTGGGGTCCATCCTTCGATATAAGGATTCTTTGCAGTCAGTGCCAGGGGCCCCCGGGCACATCCTTTGGCCATTTTCCCTGGGAAAGAAAACTCAGCAGTCCAGGTTCCTGATGTCAGTTTGTAGGGCTCCCTTGGGTCTATCAGGGCAGCACAAGTTTGAGGTGGGGACAACTTTGGTGTGGGGTCCATCCTTCGATATAAGGATTTTTTGCAGTCAGGGCCAGGGGCCCCTGGTCACATCCTTTCTCCATTTTCCCTGGGAAAGAAAACTCAGCAGTCCAGGTTCCTGATGTCAGTTTGTAGGGCTTCCTTGGGTGTATCAGGGCAGCACAAGTTTGAGTTGGGGACAACTTCGGTGTGGGGTGCATCCTTCGATACAAAGATTTTTTGCAGTCAGGGCCAGGGGCCCCAGGGCACATCCTTTTTCCATTTTCCCTGGGAAAGAAAACTCAGCAGTCCAGGTTCCTGATGTCAGTTTGTAGGGCTCCCTTGGGTCTATCAGGGCAGCACAAGTTTGAGGTGGGGACAACTTCGGTGTGGGGTCCATCCTTCGATATAAGGATTTTTTGCAGTGAGGTCCCTGCCCAGGGCCAGGGGCCCCTGTGCACATCCTTTTTCCATTTTCCCTGGGAAAGAAAACTCAGCAGTCCAGGTTCCTGATGTCAGTTTGTAGGGCTCCCTTGGGTCTATCAGGGCAGCACAAGTTTGAGGTGGGGACAACTTTGGTGTGGGGTCCATCCTTCGATATAAGGATTTCTTGTTGTGAGGTCCCTGCCATGGGCCAGGGGCCGCTGGGCACATCCTTTTTCCATTTTCCCTGGGAAAGAAAACTCAGCAGTCCAGGTTCCTGATGTCAGTTTGTAGGGCTCCCTTGGGTGTATCAGGGCAGCACAAGTTTGAGGTGGGGACAACTTCGGTGTGGGGTCCATCCTTCGATATAAGGATTCTTTGCAGTCAGGGCCAGGGGCCCCTGGGCACATCCTTTTTCCATTTTCCCTGGGAAAGAAAACTCAGCAGTCCAGGTTCCTGATGTCAGTTTGTAGGGCTCCCTTGGGTCTATCAGGGCAGCACAAGTTTGAGGTGGGGACAACTTCGGTGTGGGCTCCATCCTTCGATATAAGGATGTTTGCAGTCAGGGCCAGGGGCCCCTGGGCACATCCTTTTTCCATTTTCCCTGGGAAAGAAACTCAGCAGTCCAGGTTCCTGATGTCAGTTTGTAGGGCTCCCTTGGGTGTATCAGGGCAGCACAAGTTTGAGGTGGGGACAACTTCGGTGTGGGTTCCATCCTTCGATATAAGGATTTTTTGCAGTCAGGGCCAGGGACCCAGGGCCACGGGCCCCTAGGCACATCCTTTTTCCATTTTCCCTGGGAAAGAAAACTCAGCAGTCCAGGTTCCTGATGTCAGTTTGTAGGGCTCCCTTGGGTCTATCAGGGCAGCACAAGTTTGAGGTGGGGACAACTTCAGTGTGGGGTCCATCCTTCGATATAAGGATTCTTTGCAGTCAGGGCCAGGGGCCCCTGGGCACATCCTTTTTCCATTTTCCCTGGGAAAGAAAACTCAGCAGTCCAGGTTCCTGATGTCAGTTTGTAGGGCTCCCTTGGGTCTATCAGGGCAGCACAAGTTTGAGGTGGGGACAACTTCGGTGTGGGGTCCATCCTTCGATATAAGGATTTTTTGCAGTCAGGGCCAGGGGCCCCTGGGCACATCCTTTTTCCATTTTCCCTGGGAAAGAAAACTCAGCAGTCCAGGTTCCTGATGTCAGTTTGTAGGGCTCCCTTGGGTCTATCAGGGCAGCACAAGTTTGAGGTGGGGACAACTTCGGTGTGGGGTCCATCCTTCGATATAAGGATTTTTTGCAGTGTGGCCACAGCCCAGGGCCAGGGGCCCCTGTGCACATCCTTTTTCCATTTTCCCTGGGAAAGAAAACTCAGCAGTCCAGGTTCCTGATGTCAGTTTGTAGGGCTCCCTTGGGTCTATCAGGGCAGCACAAGTTTGAGGTGGGGACAAATTCGGTGTGGGGTCCATCCTTCGATATAAGGAGTTTTTGCAGTCAGGGCCAGGGGCCCCTGAGCACATCTTTTTTCCATTTTCCCTGGGAAAGAAAACTCAGCAGTCCAGGTTCCTGATGTCAGTTTGTAGGGCTCCCTTGGGTGTATCAGGGCAGCACAAGTTTGAGGTGGGGACATCTTCGGTGTGGGGTCCATCCTTCGATATAAGGATTTGTTGCAGTGAGGCCCCAGCCCAGATCCAGGGGCCCCTGGGCACATCCTTTTTCCATTTTCCCTGGGAAAGAAAACTCAGCAGTCCAGGTTCCTGATGTCAGTTTGTAGGGCTCCCTTGGGTGTATCAGGGCAGCACAAGTTTGAGGTGGGGACAACTTCGGTGTGGGGTCCATCCTTCGATATAAGGATTTTTTGCAGTCAGGGCCAGGGGCCCCTGGGCACATCCTTTTTCCATTTTCCCTGGGAAAGAAAACTCAGCAGTCCAGATTCCTGATGTCAGTTTGTAGGGCTCCCTTGGGTCTATCAGGGCAGCACAAGTTTGAGGTGGGGACAACTTCGGTGTGGGGTCCATCCTTCGATATAAGGATTTTTTGCAATCAGGGCCAGGGGCCCCTGTGCACATCCTTTTATCATTTTCCCTGGGAAAGAAAACTCAGCAGTCCAAGTTCCTGATGTCAGTTTGTAGGGCTCCCTTGGGTGTATCAGGGCAGCACAAGTTAGAGGTGGGGACATCTTCGGTGTTGTGTCCATCCTTCGATATAAGGATTCTTTGCAGAGAGGCTCCAGCCAAGGGCCAGGGGACCCTGGTCACATCCTTTCTCCATTTTCCCTGGGAAAGAAAACTCAGCAGTCCAGGTTCCTGATGTCAGTTTGTAGGGCTTCCTTGGGTGTATCAGGGCAGCACAAGTTTGAGTTGGGGACAACTTCGGTGTGGGGTGCATCCTTCGATACAAAGATTTTTTGCAGTCAGGGCCAGGGGCCCCAGGGCACATCCTTTTTCCATTTTCCCTGGGAAAGAAAACTCAGCAGTCCAGGTTCCTGATGTCAGTTTGTAGGGCTCCCTTGGGTCTATCAGGGCAGCACAAGTTTGAGGTGGGGACAACTTTGGTGTGGGGTCCATCCTTCGATATAAGGATTTTTTGCAGTGAGGTCCCTGCCCAGGGCCAGGGGCCCCTGTGCACATCCTTTTTCCATTTTCCCTGGGAAAGAAAACTCAGCAGTCCAGGTTCCTGATGTCAGTTTGTAGGGCTCCCTTGGGTCTATCAGGGCAGCACAAGTTTGAGGTGGGGACAACTTTGGTGTGGGGTCCATCCTTCGATATAAGGATTTCTTGTTGTTAGGTCCCTGCCATGGGCCAGGGGCCGCTGGGCACATCCTTTTTCCATTTTCCCTGGGAAAGAAAACTCAGCAGTCCAGGTTCCTGATGTCAGTTTGTAGGGCTCCCTTGGGTCTATCAGGGCAGCACAAGTTTGAGGTGGGGACAACTTCGGTGTGGGGTCCATCCTTCGATATAAGGATTTTTTGAAGTCAGGGCCAGGGGACCCTGGGCACATCCTTTGGCCATTTTCCCTGGGAAAGAAAACTCAGCAGTCCAGGTTCCTGATGTCAGTTTGTAGGGCTCCCTTGGGTCTATCAGGGCAGCACGAGTTTGAGGTGGGGACAACTTCGGTGTGGGGTCCATCCTTCGATATAAGGATTTTTTGCAGTCATGGCGAGGGGCCCCTGTGCACATCCTTTTTCCATTTTCCCTGGGAAAGAAAACTCAGCAGTCCAGGTTCCTGATGTCAGTTTGTAGGGCTCCCTTGGGTCTATCAGGGCAGCACAAGTTTGAGGTGGGGACAACTTCGGTGTGGGCTCCATCCTTCGATATAAGGATTTTTTGCAGTCAGGGCCAGGGGCCCAGGGCCAGGGGCCCCCGGGCACATCCTTTTTCCATTTTCCCTGGGAAAGAAAACTCAGCAGTCCAGGTTCCTGATGTCAGTTTGTAGGGCTCCCTTGGGTCTATCAGGGCAGCACAAGTTTGAGGTGGGGACAACTTCGGTGTGGGGTCCATCCTTCGATATAAGGATTCTTTGCAGTCAGTGCCAGGGGCCCCCGGGCACATCCTTTGGCCATTTTCCCTGGGAAAGAAAACTCAGCAGTCCAGGTTCCTGATGTCAGTTTGTAGGGCTCCCTTGGGTCTATCAGGGCAGCACAAGTTTGAGGTGGGGACAACTTTGGTGTGGGGTCCATCCTTCGATATAAGGATTTTTTGCAGTCAGGGCCAGGGGCCCCTGTGCACATCCTTTCTCCATTTTCCCTGGGAAAGAAAACTCAGCAGTCCAGGTTCCTGATGTCAGTTTGTAGGGCTTCCTTGGGTGTATCAGGGCAGCACAAGTTTGAGTTGGGGACAACTTCGGTGTGGGGTGCATCCTTCGATACAAAGATTTTTTGCAGTCAGGGCCAGGGGCCCCAGGGCACATCCTTTTTCCATTTTCCCTGGGAAAGAAAACTCAGCAGTCCAGGTTCCTGATGTCAGTTTGTAGGGCTCCCTTGGGTCTATCAGGGCAGCACAAGTTTGAGGTGGGGACAACTTCGGTGTGGGGTCCATCCTTCGATATAAGGATTTTTTGCAGTGAGGTCCCTGCCCAGGGCCAGGGGCCCCTGTGCACATCCTTTTTCCATTTTCCCTGGGAAAGAAAACTCAGCAGTCCAGGTTCCTGATGTCAGTTTGTAGGGCTCCCTTGGGTCTATCAGGGCAGCACAAGTTTGAGGTGGGGACAACTTTGGTGTGGGGTCCATCCTTCGATATAAGGATTTCTTGTTGTGAGGTCCCTGCCATGGGCCAGGGGCCGCTGGGCACATCCTTTTTCCATTTTCCCTGGGAAAGAAAACTCAGCAGTCCAGGTTCCTGATGTCAGTTTGTAGGGCTCCCTTGGGTGTATCAGGGCAGCACAAGTTTGAGGTGGGGACAACTTCGGTGTGGGGTCCATCCTTCGATATAAGGATTCTTTGCAGTCAGGGCCAGGGGCCCCTGGGCACATCCTTTTTCCATTTTCCCTGGGAAAGAAAACTCAGCAGTCCAGGTTCCTGATGTCAGTTTGTAGGGCTCCCTTGGGTCTATCAGGGCAGCACAAGTTTGAGGTGGGGACAACTTCGGTGTGGGCTCCATCCTTCGATATAAGGATGTTTGCAGTCAGGGCCAGGGGCCCCTGGGCACATCCTTTTTCCATTTTCCCTGGGAAAGAAACTCAGCAGTCCAGGTTCCTGATGTCAGTTTGTAGGGCTCCCTTGGGTGTATCAGGGCAGCACAAGTTTGAGGTGGGGACAACTTCGGTGTGGGTTCCATCCTTCGATATAAGGATTTTTTGCAGTCAGGGCCAGGGACCCAGGGCCACGGGCCCCTAGGCACATCCTTTTTCCATTTTCCCTGGGAAAGAAAACTCAGCAGTCCAGGTTCCTGATGTCAGTTTGTAGGGCTCCCTTGGGTCTATCAGGGCAGCACAAGTTTGAGGTGGGGACAACTTCAGTGTGGGGTCCATCCTTCGATATAAGGATTCTTTGCAGTCAGGGCCAGGGGCCCCTGGGCACATCCTTTTTCCATTTTCCCTGGGAAAGAAAACTCAGCAGTCCAGGTTCCTGATGTCAGTTTGTAGGGCTCCCTTGGGTCTATCAGGGCAGCACAAGTTTGAGGTGGGGACAACTTCGGTGTGGGGTCCATCCTTCGATATAAGGATTTTTTGCAGTCAGGGCCAGGGGCCCCTGGGCACATCCTTTTTCCATTTTCCCTGGGAAAGAAAACTCAGCAGTCCAGGTTCCTGATGTCAGTTTGTAGGGCTCCCTTGGGTCTATCAGGGCAGCACAAGTTTGAGGTGGGGACAACTTCGGTGTGGGGTCCATCCTTCGATATAAGGATTTTTTGCAGTGTGGCCACAGCCCAGGGCCAGGGGCCCCTGTGCACATCCTTTTTCCATTTTCCCTGGGAAAGAAAACTCAGCAGTCCAGGTTCCTGATGTCAGTTTGTAGGGCTCCCTTGGGTCTATCAGGGCAGCACAAGTTTGAGGTGGGGACAAATTCGGTGTGGGGTCCATCCTTCGATATAAGGAGTTTTTGCAGTCAGGGCCAGGGGCCCCTGAGCACATCTTTTTTCCATTTTCCCTGGGAAAGAAAACTCAGCAGTCCAGGTTCCTGATGTCAGTTTGTAGGGCTCCCTTGGGTGTATCAGGGCAGCACAAGTTTGAGGTGGGGACATCTTCGGTGTGGGGTCCATCCTTCGATATAAGGATTTGTTGCAGTGAGGCCCCAGCCCAGATCCAGGGGCCCCTGGGCACATCCTTTTTCCATTTTCCCTGGGAAAGAAAACTCAGCAGTCCAGGTTCCTGATGTCAGTTTGTAGGGCTCCCTTGGGTGTATCAGGGCAGCACAAGTTTGAGGTGGGGACAACTTTGGTGTGGGGTCCATCCTTCGATATAAGGATTTTTTGCAGTCAGGGCCAGGGGCCCCTGGGCACATCCTTTTTCCATTTTCCCTGGGAAAGAAAACTCAGCAGTCCAGATTCCTGATGTCAGTTTGTAGGGCTCCCTTGGGTCTATCAGGGCAGCACAAGTTTGAGGTGGGGACAACTTCGGTGTGGGGTCCATCCTTCGATATAAGGATTTTTTGCAATCAGGGCCAGGGGCCCCTGTGCACATCCTTTTATCATTTTCCCTGGGAAAGAAAACTCAGCAGTCCAAGTTCCTGATGTCAGTTTGTAGGGCTCCCTTGGGTCTATCAGGGCAGCACAAGTTAGAGGTGGGGACATCTTCGGTGTTGTGTCCATCCTTCGATATAAGGATTCTTTGCAGAGAGGCTCCAGCCAAGGGCCAGGGGACCCTGGGCACATCCTTTTTCCATTTTCCCTGGGAAAGAAACTCAGCAGTCCAGGTTCCTGATGTCAGTTTGTAGGGCTCCCTTGGGTGTATCAGGGCAGCACAAGTTTGAGGTGGGGACAACTTCGGTGTGGGTTCCATCCTTCGATATAAGGATTTTTTGCAGTCAGGGCCAGGGACCCAGGGCCACGGGCCCCTGGGCACATCCTTTTTCCATTTTCCCTGGGAAAGCAAACTCAGCAGTCCAGGTTCCTGATGTCAGTTTGTAGGGCTCCCTTGGGTGTATCAGGGCAGCACAAGTTTGAGGTGGGGACAACTTCGGTGTGGGGTCCATCCTTCGATATAAGGATTTTTTGCAGTCAGGGCCAGGGGCCCCTGGGCACATCCTTTTTCCATTTTCCCTGGGAAAGAAAACTCAGCAGTCCAGGTTCCTGATGTCAGTTTGTAGGGCTCCCTTGGGTCTATCAGGGCAGCACAAGTTTGAGGTGGGGACAACTTCGGTGTGGGCTCCATCCTTCGATATAAGGATTTTTTGCAGTCAGGGCCAGGGGCCCCTGGGCACATCCTTTTTCCATTTTCCCTGGGAAAGAAAACTCAGCAGTCCAGGTTCCTGATGTCAGTTTGTAGGGCTCCCTTGGGTCTATCAGGGCAGCACAAGTTTGAGGTGGGGACAACTTCGGTGTGGGGTCCATCCTTCGATATAAGGATTCTTTGCAGTCAGGCCCCAGCCCAGGGCCAGGGGCCCCTGTGCACATCCTTTTTCCATTTTCCCTGGGAAAGAAAACTCAGCAGTCCAGGTTCCTGATGTCAGTTTGTAGGGCTCCCTTGGGTGTATCAGAGCTGCACATGTTTGAGGTGGGGACAACTTCGGTGTGGGCTCCATCCTTCGATATAAGGATATTTTGCAGTGAGGTCCCTGTCCAGGGCCACGGGCCCCTGGGCACATCCTTTTTCCATTTTCCCTGGGAAAGAAAACTCAGCAGTCCAAGTTCCTGATGTCAGTTTGTAGGGCTCCCTTGGTTCTATCAGGGTAGCACAAGTTTGAGGTTGCAACAACTTTGGTGTGGGGTGCATCCTTCGATATAAGGATTTTTTGTAGTGAGGTTCCTGTCCAGGGCCAGGGGCCCCTGGGCACATCCTTTTTCCATTTTCCCTGGGAAAGAAAACTCAGCAGTCCAGGTTCCCGATGTCAGTTTGTAGGGCTCCCTTGGGTCTATCAGGGCAGCACAAGTTTGAGGTGGGGACAACTTCGGTGTGGGGTCCATCCTTCGATATAAGGATTTCTTGTAGTGAGGTCCCTTCCAAGGGCCAGGGGCCGCTGGGCACATCCTTTTTCCATTTTCCCTGGGAAAAAAAACTCAGCACACCAGGTTCCTGATGTCAGTTTGTAGGGCTCCCTTGGGTGTATCAGGGCAGCACAAGTTTGAGGTGGGGACAACTTCGGTGTGGGGTCCATCCTTCGATATAAGGATTTTTTGCAGTCAGGGCCAGGGGCCCCTGGGCACATCCTTTTTCCATTTTCCCTGGGAAAGAAAACTCAGCAGTCCAGGTTCCTGATGTCAGTTTGTAGGGCTCCCTTGGGTCTATCAGGGCAGCACAAGTTTGAGGTGGGGACAACTTCGGTGTGGGCTCCATCCTTCGATATAAGGATTTTTTGCAGTCAGGGCCAGGGGCCCAGGGCCAGGGGCCCCCGGGCACATCCTTTTTCCATTTTCCCTGGGAAAGAAAACTCAGCAGTCCAGGTTCCTGATGTCAGTTTGTAGGGCTCCCTTGGGTCTATCAGGGCAGCACAAGTTTGAGGTGGGGACAACTTCGGTGTGGGGTCCATCCTTCGATATAAGGATTCTTTGCAGTCAGTGCCAGGGGCCCCCGGGCACATCCTTTGGCCATTTTCCCTGGGAAAGAAAACTCAGCAGTCCAGGTTCCTGATGTCAGTTTGTAGGGCTCCCTTGGGTCTATCAGGGCAGCACAAGTTTGAGGTGGGGACAACTTTGGTGTGGGGTCCATCCTTCGATATAAGGATTTTTTGCAGTCAGGGCCAGGGGCCCCTGGTCACATCCTTTCTCCATTTTCCCTGGGAAAGAAAACTCAGCAGTCCAGGTTCCTGATGTCAGTTTGTAGGGCTTCCTTGGGTGTATCAGGGCAGCACAAGTTTGAGTTGGGGACAACTTCGGTGTGGGGTGCATCCTTCGATACAAAGATTTTTTGCAGTCAGGGGCAGGGGCCCCAGGGCACATCCTTTTTCCATTTTCCCTGGGAAAGAAAACTCAGCAGTCCAGGTTCCTGATGTCAGTTTGTAGGGCTCCCTTGGGTCTATCAGGGCAGCACAAGTTTGAGGTGGGGACAACTTCGGTGTGGGGTCCATCCTTCGATATAAGGATTTTTTGCAGTGAGGTCCCTGCCCAGGGCCAGGGGCCCCTGTGCACATCCTTTTTCCATTTTCCCTGGGAAAGAAAACTCAGCAGTCCAGGTTCCTGATGTCAGTTTGTAGGGCTCCCTTGGGTCTATCAGGGCAGCACAAGTTTGAGGTGGGGACAACTTTGGTGTGGGGTCCATTCTTCGATATAAGGATTTCTTGTTGTGAGGTCCCTGCCATGGGCCAGGGGCCGCTGGGCACATCCTTTTTCCATTTTCCCTGGGAAAGAAAACTCAGCAGTCCAGGTTCCTGATGTCAGTTTGTAGGGCTCCCTTGGGTCTATCAGGGCAGCACAAGTTTGAGGTGGGGACAACTTCGGTGTGGGGTCCATCCTTCGATATAAGGATTTTTTGAAGTCAGGGCCAGGGGCCCCTGGGCACACCCTTTGGCCATTTTCCCTGGGAAAGAAAACTCAGCAGTCCAGGTTCCTGATGTCAGTTTGTAGGGCTCCCTTGGGTCTATCAGGGCAGCACGAGTTTGAGGTGGGGACAACTTCGGTGTGGGGTCCATCCTTCGATATAAGGATTTTTTGCAGTCATGGCGAGGGGCCCCTGTGCACATCCTTTTTCCATTTTCCCTGGGAAAGAAAACTCAGCAGTCCAGGTTCCTGATGTCAGTTTGTAGGGCTCCCTTGGGTCTATCAGGGCAGCACAAGTTTGAGGTGGGGACAACTTCGGTGTGGGGTCCATCCTTCGATATAAGGATTTTTTGCAGTCAGGGCCAGGGGCCCCTGGGCACATCCTTTTTCCATTTTCCCTGGGAAAGAAAACTCAGCAGTCCAGGTTCCTGATGTCAGTTTGTAGGGCTCCCTTGGGTCTATCAGGGCAGCACAAGTTTGAGGTGGGGACAACTTCGGTGTGGGCTCCATCCTTCGATATAAGGATTTTTTGCAGTCAGGGCCAGGGGCCCAGGGCCAGGGGCCCCCGGGCACATCCTTTTTCCATTTTCCCTGGGAAAGAAAACTCAGCAGTCCAGGTTCCTGATGTCAGTTTGTAGGGCTCCCTTGGGTCTATCAGGGCAGCACAAGTTTGAGGTGGGGACAACTTCGGTGTGGGCTCCATCCTTCGATATAAGGATTCTTTGCAGTCAGTGCCAGGGGCCCCCGGGCACATCCTTTGGCCATTTTCCCTGGGAAAGAAAACTCAGCAGTCCAGGTTCCTGATGTCAGTTTGTAGGGCTCCCTTGGGTCTATCAGGGCAGCACAAGTTTGAGGTGGGGACAACTTTGGTGTGGGGTCCATCCTTCGATATAAGGATTTTTTGCAGTCAGGGCCAGGGGCCCCTGGTCACATCCTTTCTCCATTTTCCCTGGGAAAGAAAACTCAGCAGTCCAGGTTCCTGATGTCAGTTTGTAGGGCTTCCTTGGGTGTATCAGGGCAGCACAAGTTTGAGTTGGGGACAACTTCGGTGTGGGGTGCATCCTTCGATACAAAGATTTTTTGCAGTCAGGGGCAGGGGCCCCAGGGCACATCCTTTTTCCATTTTCCCTGGGAAAGAAAACTCAGCAGTCCAGGTTCCTGATGTCAGTTTGTAGGGCTCCCTTGGGTCTATCAGGGCAGCACAAGTTTGAGGTGGGGACAACTTCGGTGTGGGGTCCATCCTTCGATATAAGGATTTTTTGCAGTGAGGTCCCTGCCCAGGGTCAGGGGCCCCTGTGCACATCCTTTTTCCATTTTCCCTGGGAAAGAAAACTCAGCAGTCCAGGTTCCTGATGTCAGTTTGTAGGGCTCCCTTGGGTCTATCAGGGCAGCACAAGTTTGAGGTGGGGACAACTTTGGTGTGGGGTCCATCCTTCGATATAAGGATTTCTTGTTGTGAGGTCCCTGCCATGGGCCAGGGGCCGCTGGGCACATCCTTTTTCCATTTTCCCTGGGAAAGAAAACTCAGCAGTCCAGGTTCCTGATGTCAGTTTGTAGGGCTCCCTTGGGTCTATCAGGGCAGCACAAGTTTGAGGTGGGGACAACTTCGGTGTGGGGTCCATCCTTCGATATAAGGATTTTTTGAAGTCAGGGCCAGGGGCCCCTGGGCACACCCTTTGGCCATTTTCCCTGGGAAAGAAAACTCAGCAGTCCAGGTTCCTGATGTCAGTTTGTAGGGCTCCCTTGGGTCTATCAGGGCAGCACGAGTTTGAGGTGGGGACAACTTCGGTGTGGGGTCCATCCTTCGATATAAGGATTTTTTGCAGTCATGGCGAGGGGCCCCTGTGCACATCCTTTTTCCATTTTCCCTGGGAAAGAAAACTCAGCAGTCCAGGTTCCTGATGTCAGTTTGTAGGGCTCCCTTGGGTCTATCAGGGCAGCACAAGTTTGAGGTGGGGACAACTTCGGTGTGGGGTCCATCCTTCGATATAAGGATTTTTTGCAGTCAGTGCCAGGGGCCCCCGGGCACATCCTTTTTCCATTTTCCCTGGGAAAGAAAACTCAGCAGTCCAGGTTCCTGATGTCAGTTTGTAGGGCTCCCTTGGGTCTATCAGGGCAGCACAAGTTTGAGGTGGGGACAACTTCGGTGTGGGGTCCATCCTTCGATATAAGGATTCTTTGCAGTCAGTGCCAGGGGCCCCTGGGCACATCCTTTGGCCATTTTCCCTGGGAAAGAAAACTCAGCAGTCCAGGTTCCTGATGTCAGTTTGTAGGGCTTCCTTGGGTCTATCAGGGCAGCACAAGTTTGAGTTGGGGACAACTTCGGTGTGGGGTGCATCCTTCGATACAAAGATTTTTTGCAGTCAGGGCCAGGGGCCCCAGGGCACATCCTTTTTCCATTTTCCCTGGGAAAGAAAACTCAGCAGTCCAGGTTCCTGATGTCAGTTTGTAGGGCTCCCTTGGGTCTATCAGGGCAGCACAAGTTTGAGGTGGGGACAACTTCGGTGTGGGGTCCATCCTTCGATATAAGGATTTTTTGCAGTGAGGTCCCTGCCCAGGGCCAGGGGCCCCTGTGCACATCCTTTTTCCATTTTCCCTGGGAAAGAAAACTCAGCAGTCCAGGTTCCTGATGTCAGTTTGTAGGGCTCCCTTGGGTCTATCAGGGCAGCACAAGTTTGAGGTGGGGACAACTTTGGTGTGGGGTCCATCCTTCGATATAAGGATTTCTTGTTGTGAGGTCCCTGCCAAGGGCCAGGGGCCGCTGGGCACATCCTTTTTCCATTTTCCCTGGGAAAGAAAACTCAGCAGTCCAGGTTCCTGATGTCAGTTTGTAGGGCTTCCTTGGGTCTATCAGGGCAGCACAAGTTTGAGGTGGGGACAACTTCGGTCTGGGGTCCATCCTTCGATATAAGGATTTTTTGAAGTCAGGGCCAGGGGCCCCTGGGCACACCCTTTGGCCATTTTCCCTGGGAAAGAAAACTCAGCAGTCCAGGTTCCTGATGTCAGTTTGTAGGGCTCCCTTGGGTCTATCAGGGCAGCACGAGTTTGAGGTGGGGACAACTTTGGTGTGGGGTCCATCCTTCGATATAAGGATTCTTTGCAGTCATGGCGAGGGGCCCCTGTGCACATCCTTTTTCCATTTTCCCTGGGAAAGAAAACTCAGCAGTCCAGGTTCCTGATGTCAGTTTGTAGGGCTCCCTTGGGTCTATCAGGGCAGCACAAGTTTGAGTTGGGGACACCTTCGGTGTGGGGTGCATCCTTCGATACAAAGATTTTTTGCAGTAAGGGCCAGGGGCCCCTGGGCACATCCTTTTTCCATTTTCCCTGGGAAAGAAAACTCAGCAGTCCAGGTTCCTGATGTCAGTTTGTAGGGCTCCCTTGGGTCTATCAGGGCAGCACAAGTTTGAGGTGGGGACAACTTCGGTGTGGGGTCCATCCTTCGATATAAGGATTTTTTGCATTGAGGCCCAGCCCATGTCCAGGGGCCCCTGTGCACATCCTTTTTCCATTTTCCCTGGGAAGGAAAACTCAGCAGTCCAGGTTCCTGATGTCAGTTTGTAGGGCTCCCTTGGGTCTATCAGGGCAGCACAAGTTTGTGGTGGGACAACTTTGGTGTGGGGTCCATCCTTCGATATAAGGTTTTTTTGCAGTCAGGGCAAGGGGCCCCTGGGCACATCCTTTTTCCATTTTCCCTGGGAAAGCAAACTCAGCAGTCCAGGTTCCTGATGTCAGTTTGTAGGGCTCCCTTGGGTCTATCAGGGCAGCACAAGTTTGAGGTGGGGACAACTTCGGTGTGGGGTCCATCCTTCGATATAAGGATTTTTTGCAGTGAGGTCCCTGCCCAGGGCCAGGGGCCCCTGGGCACATCCTTTTTCCATTTTCCCTGGGAAAGAAAACTCAGCAGTCCAGGTTCCTGATGTCAGTTTATAGGGCTCCCTTGGGTCTATCAGGGCAGCACAAGTTTGAGGTGGGGACAACTTCGGTGTGGGGTCCATCCTTCGATATAAGGATTCTTTGCAGTCAGGGCCAGGGGCCCCCTGGCACACCCTTTGGCCATTTTCCCTGGGAAAGAAAACTCAGCAGTCCAGGTTCCTGATGTCAGTTTGTAGGGCTCCCTTGGGTCTATCAGGGCAGCACAAGTTTGAGGTGGGGACAACTTCGGTGTGGGGTCCATCCTTCGATATAAGGATTTTTTTCAGTGAGGCCCAGCCAGGACCAGGGGCCCTAGGGTACATCCTTTTTCCATTTTCCCTGGGAAAGAAAACTCAGCAGTCCAAGTTCCTGATGTCAGTTTGTAGGGCTCCCTTGGGTGTATCAGGGCAGCACAAGTGTGAGGTGGGGACAACTTCGGTGTGGGGTCCATCCTTCGATATAAGGATTTTTTGTAGTGAGGACCCAGCCCAGGGCCAGAGGCCCCTGGGCACATCCTTTTTCCATTTTCCCTGGGAAAGAAAACTCAGCAGTCCAGGTTCCTGATGTCAGTTTGTAGGGTTCCCTTGGGTCTATCAGGGCGGCACAAGTTTGAGGTGGGGACAACTTCGGTGTGGGGTCCATCCTTCGATATAAGGATTCTTTGCAGAGAGGCCCCAGCCCAGGTCCAGGGGCCCCTGGGCACATCCTTTTTCCATTTTCCCTGGGAAAGAAAACTCAGCAGTCCAGGTTCCTGATGTCAGTTTGTAGGGCTCCCTTGGGTGTATCAGGGCAGCACAAGTTTGAGGTGGGGACAACTTCGGTGTGGGGTCCATCCTTCGATATAAGGATTTTTTGCAGTCAGGGCCAGGGGCCCCTGGGCACATCCTTTTTCCATTTTCCCTGGGAAAGAAAACTCAGCAGTCCAGGTTCCTGATGTCAGTTTGTAGGGCTCCCTTGGGTCTATCAGGGCAGCACAAGTTTGAGGTGGGGACAACTTCGGTGTGGGGTCCATCCTTCGATATACGGATGTTTTGCAGTCAGGGCCAGGGGCCCCTGGGCACATCCTTTTTCCATTTTCCCTGGGAAAGAAAACTCAGCAGTCCAGGTTCCTGATGTCAGTTTGTAGGGCTCCCTTGGGTCTATCAGAGCTGCACATGTTTGAGGTGGGGACAACATCGGTGTGGGGTCCATCCTTCGATATAAGGATTTTTTGCAGTGAGGTTCCTGTCCAGGGCCACGGGCCCCTGGGCACATCCTTTTTCCATTTTCCCTGGGAAAGAAAACTCAGCAGTCCAAGTTCCTGATGTCAGTTTGTAGGGCTCCCTTGGGTCTATCAGGGTAGCACAAGTTTGAGGTTGCAACAACATTGGTGTGGGGTGCATCCTTCGATATAAGGATTTTTTGTAGTGAGGTTCCTGTCCAGGGCCAGGGGCCCCTGTGCACATCCTTTTTCCATTTTCCCTGGGAAAGAAAACTCAGCAGTCCAGGTTCCCGATGTCAGTTTGTAGGGCTCCCTTGGGTCTATCAGGGCAGCACAAGTTTGAGGTGGGGACAACTTAGGTGTGGGGTCCATCCTTCGATATAAGGATTTCTTGTAGTGAGGTCCCTGCCAAGGGCCAGGGGCCCCTGGGCACATCCTTTTTCCATTTTCCCTGGGAAAGAAAACTCAGCAGTCCAGGTTCCTGATGTCAGTTTGTAGGGCTCCCTTGGGTCTATCAGGGCAGCACAAGTTTGAGGTGGGGACAACTTCGGTGTGGGGTCCATCCTTCAATATAAGGATTTTTTGCATTGAGGCCCAGCCCATGTCCAGGGGCCCCTGTGCACATCCTTTTTCCATTTTCCCTGGGAAGGAAAACTCAGCAGTCCAGGTTCCTGATGTCAGTTTGTAGGGCTCCCTTGGGTCTATCAGGGCAGCACAAGTTTGAGGTGGGGACAACTTCGGTGTGGGGTCCATCCTTCGATATAAGGATTTTTTGCAGTCAGGGCCAGGGGCCCCTGGGCGCATCCTTTTTCCATTTCCCCTGGGAAAGAAAAGTCAGCAGTCAAGGTTCCTTATGTCAGTTTGTAGGGCTCCCTTGGGTCTATCAGGGCAGCACAAGTTTGAGGTGGGGACAACTTCGGTGTGGGGTCCATCCTTCGATATAAGGATTTTTTGCAGTGAGGTCCCTGCCCAGGGCCAGGGGCCCCTGGGCACATCCTTTTTCCATTTTCCCTGGGAAAGAAAACTCAGCAGTCCAGGTTCCTGATGTCAGTTTATAGGGCTCCCTTGGGTCTATCAGGGCAGCACAAGTTTGAGGTGGGGACAACTTCGGTGTGGGGTCCATCCTTCGATATAAGGATTCTTTGCAGTCAGGGCCAGGGGCCCCCTGGCACAACCTTTGGCCATTTTCCCTGGGAAAGAAAACTCAGCAGTCCAGGTTCCTGATGTCAGTTTGTAGGGCTCCCTTGGGTCTATCAGGGCAGCACAAGTTTGAGGTGGGGACAACTTCGGTGTGGGGTCCATCCTTCGATATAAGGATTTTTTACAGTCAGGGCCAGGGGCCCCTGGGCACATCCTTTTTCCATTTTCCCTGGGAAAGAAAACTCAGCAGTCCAGGTTCCTGATGTCAGTTTGTAGGGCTCCCTTGCGTCTATCAGGGTAGCACAAGTTTGAGGTGGGGACAACTTCGGTGTGGGCTCCATCCTTCGATATAAGGATTTTTTGCAGTGAGGCCCAGCCCAGGGCCAGGGGCCCCAGGGCACATCCTTTTTCCATTTTCCCTGGGAAAGAAAACTCAGCAGTCCAGGTTCCTGATGTCAGTTTGTAGGGCTCCCTTGGGTGTATGAGGGCAGCACAAGTTTGAGGTGGGGACATCTTCGGTGTGGGGTCCATCCTTCGATATAAGGATTCTTTGCAGTCAGGGCCAGGGGCCGCTGGGCACATCCTTTTTCCATTTTCCCTGGGAAAGAAAACTCAGCAGTCCAGGTTCCTGATGTCAGTTTGTAGAGCTCCCTTGGGTCTATCAGGGCAGCACAAGTTTGAGATGGGGACAACTTCCGTGTGGGCTCCATCCTTCGATATAAGGATTTTTTGCAGTGAGGTCCCTGTCCAGGGCCAGGGGCCCCTGGGCACATCCTTTTTCCATTTTCCCTGGGAAAGAAAACTCAGCAGTCCAGGTTCCTGATGTCAGTTTGTAGGGCTCCCTTGGGTCTATCAGGGCAGCACAAGTTTGAGGTGGGGACAACTTCGGTGTGGGGTCCATCCTTCGATATAAGGATTTTTTGCAGTCGGGGCCAGGGGCCCCTGGGCACATCCTTTTTCCATTTTCCCTGGGAAAGCAAACTCAGCAGTCCAGGTTCCTGATGTCAGTTTGTAGGGCTCCCTTGGGTCTATCAGGGTAGCACAAGTTTGAGGTTGCAACTACTTTGGTGCAGGCTTCATCCTTCGATATAAGAATTTTTTGCAGTGAGGCCCCTGTCCAGACCAGGGGCCCCTTGGCACATCCTTTTTCCATTTTCCCTGGGAAAGAAAACTCAGCAGTCCAGGTTCCTGATGTCAGCTTGTAGGGCTCCCTTGGGTCTATCAGAGCTGCACATGTTTGAGGTGGGGACAACTTCGGTGTGGGCTCCATCCTTCGATATAAGGATATTTTGCAGTGAGGTCCCTGTCCAGGGCCACGGGCCCCTGGGCACATCCTTTTTCCATTTTCCCTGGGAAAGAAAACTCAGCAGTCCAAGTTCCTGATGTCAGTTTGTAGGGCTCCCTTGGTTCTATCAGGGTAGCACAAGTTTGAGGTTGCAACAACTTTGGTGTGGGGTGCATCCTTCGATATAAGGATTTTTTGTAGTGAGGTTCCTGTCCAGGGCCAGGGGCCCCTGGGCACATCCTTTTTCCATTTTCCCTGGGAAAGAAAACTCAGCAGTCCAGGTTCCCGATGTCAGTTTGTAGGGCTCCCTTGGGTCTATCAGGGCAGCACAAGTTTGAGGTGGGGACAACTTCGGTGTGGGGTCCATCCTTCGATATAAGGATTTCTTGTTGTGAGGTCCCTTCCAAGGGCCAGGGGCCGCTGGGCACATCCTTTTTCCATTTTCCCTGGGAAAAAAAACTCAGCACACCAGGTTCCTGATGTCAGTTTGTAGGGCTCCCTTGGGTGTATCAGGGCAGCACAAGTTTGAGGTGGGGACAACTTCGGTGTGGGGTCCATCCTTCGATATAAGGATTCTTTGCAGTCAGTGCCAGGGGCCCCCGGGCACATCCTTTGGCCATTTTCCCTGGGAAAGAAAACTCAGCAGTCCAGGTTCCTGATGTCAGTTTGTAGGGCTCCCTTGGGTCTATCAGGGCAGCACAAGTTTGAGGTGGGGACAACTTTGGTGTGGGGTCCATCCTTCGATATAAGGATTTTTTGCAGTCAGGGCCAGGGGCCCCTGGTCACATCCTTTCTCCATTTTCCCTGGGAAAGAAAACTCAGCAGTCCAGGTTCCTGATGTCAGTTTGTAGGGCTTCCTTGGGTGTATCAGGGCAGCACAAGTTTGAGTTGGGGACAACTTCGGTGTGGGGTGCATCCTTCGATACAAAGATTTTTTGCAGTCAGGGGCAGGGGCCCCAGGGCACATCCTTTTTCCATTTTCCCTGGGAAAGAAAACTCAGCAGTCCAGGTTCCTGATGTCAGTTTGTAGGGCTCCCTTGGGTCTATCAGGGCAGCACAAGTTTGAGGTGGGGACAACTTCGGTGTGGGGTCCATCCTTCGATATAAGGATTTTTTGCAGTGAGGTCCCTGCCCAGGGCCAGGGGCCCCTGTGCACATCCTTTTTCCATTTTCCCTGGGAAAGAAAACTCAGCAGTCCAGGTTCCTGATGTCAGTTTGTAGGGCTCCCTTGGGTCTATCAGGGCAGCACAAGTTTGAGGTGGGGACAACTTTGGTGTGGGGTCCATCCTTCGATATAAGGATTTCTTGTTGTGAGGTCCCTGCCATGGGCCAGGGGCCGCTGGGCACATCCTTTTTCCATTTTCCCTGGGAAAGAAAACTCAGCAGTCCAGGTTCCTGATGTCAGTTTGTAGGGCTCCCTTGGGTCTATCAGGGCAGCACAAGTTTGAGGTGGGGACAACTTCGGTGTGGGGTCCATCCTTCGATATAAGGATTTTTTGAAGTCAGGGCCAGGGGCCCCTGGGCACACCCTTTGGCCATTTTCCCTGGGAAAGAAAACTCAGCAGTCCAGGTTCCTGATGTCAGTTTGTAGGGCTCCCTTGGGTCTATCAGGGCAGCACGAGTTTGAGGTGGGGACAACTTCGGTGTGGGGTCCATCCTTCGATATAAGGATTTTTTGCAGTCATGGCGAGGGGCCCCTGTGCACATCCTTTTTCCATTTTCCCTGGGAAAGAAAACTCAGCAGTCCAGGTTCCTGATGTCAGTTTGTAGGGCTCCCTTGGGTCTATCAGGGCAGCACAAGTTTGAGGTGGGGACAACTTCGGTGTGGGGTCCATCCTTCGATATAAGGATTTTTTGCAGTCAGTGCCAGGGGCCCCCGGGCACATCCTTTTTCCATTTTCCCTGGGAAAGAAAACTCAGCAGTCCAGGTTCCTGATGTCAGTTTGTAGGGCTCCCTTGGGTCTATCAGGGCAGCACAAGTTTGAGGTGGGGACAACTTCGGTGTGGGGTCCATCCTTCGATATAAGGATTCTTTGCAGTCAGTGCCAGGGGCCCCTGGGCACATCCTTTGGCCATTTTCCCTGGGAAAGAAAACTCAGCAGTCCAGGTTCCTGATGTCAGTTTGTAGGGCTTCCTTGGGTCTATCAGGGCAGCACAAGTTTGAGTTGGGGACAACTTCGGTGTGGGGTGCATCCTTCGATACAAAGATTTTTTGCAGTCAGGGCCAGGGGCCCCAGGGCACATCCTTTTTCCATTTTCCCTGGGAAAGAAAACTCAGCAGTCCAGGTTCCTGATGTCAGTTTGTAGGGCTCCCTTGGGTCTATCAGGGCAGCACAAGTTTGAGGTGGGGACAACTTCGGTGTGGGGTCCATCCTTCGATATAAGGATTTTTTGCAGTGAGGTCCCTGCCCAGGGCCAGGGGCCCCTGTGCACATCCTTTTTCCATTTTCCCTGGGAAAGAAAACTCAGCAGTCCAGGTTCCTGATGTCAGTTTGTAGGGCTCCCTTGGGTCTATCAGGGCAGCACAAGTTTGAGGTGGGGACAACTTTGGTGTGGGGTCCATCCTTCGATATAAGGATTTCTTGTTGTGAGGTCCCTGCCAAGGGCCAGGGGCCGCTGGGCACATCCTTTTTCCATTTTCCCTGGGAAAGAAAACTCAGCAGTCCAGGTTCCTGATGTCAGTTTGTAGGGCTCCCTTGGGTCTATCAGGGCAGCACAAGTTTGAGGTGGGGACAACTTCGGTGTGGGGTCCATCCTTCGATATAAGGATTTTTTGCAGTCAGGGCCAGGGGCCCCTGGGCACATCCTTTTTCCATTTTCCCTGGGAAAGAAAACTCAGCAGTCCAGGTTCCTGATGTCAGTTTGTAGGGCTCCCTTGGGTCTATCAGGGCAGCACAAGTTTGAGGTGGGGACAACTTCGGTGTGGGGTCCATCCTTCGATATACGGATGTTTTGCAGTCAGGGCCAGGGGCCCCTGGGCACATCCTTTTTCCATTTTCCCTGGGAAAGAAAACTCAGCAGTCCAGGTTCCTGATGTCAGTTTGTAGGGCTCCCTTGGGTCTATCAGAGCTGCACATGTTTGAGGTGGGGACAACATCGGTGTGGGGTCCATCCTTCGATATAAGGATTTTTTGCAGTGAGGTTCCTGTCCAGGGCCACGGGCCCCTGGGCACATCCTTTTTCCATTTTCCCTGGGAAAGAAAACTCAGCAGTCCAAGTTCCTGATGTCAGTTTGTAGGGCTCCCTTGGGTCTATCAGGGTAGCACAAGTTTGAGGTTGCAACAACTTTGGTGTGGGGTGCATCCTTCGATATAAGGATTTTTTGTAGTGAGGTTACTGTCCAGGGCCAGGGGCCCCTGGGCACATCCTTTTTCCATTTTCCCTGGGAAAGAAAACTCAGCAGTCCAGGTTCCCGATGTCAGTTTGTAGGGCTCCCTTGGGTCTATCAGGGCAGCACAAGTTTGAGGTGGGGACAACTTAGGTGTGGGGTCCATCCTTCGATATAAGGATTTCTTGTAGTGAGGTCCCTGCCAAGGGCCAGGGGCCCCTGGGCACATCCTTTTTCCATTTTCCCTGGGAAAGAAAACTCAGCAGTCCAGGTTCCTGATGTCAGTTTGTAGGGCTCCCTTGGGTCTATCAGGGCAGCACAAGTTTGAGGTGGGGACAACTTCGGTGTGGGGTCCATCCTTCAATATAAGGATTTTTTGCATTGAGGCCCAGCCCATGTCCAGGGGCCCCTGTGCACATCCTTTTTCCATTTTCCCTGGGAAGGAAAACTCAGCAGTCCAGGTTCCTGATGTCAGTTTGTAGGGCTCCCTTGGGTCTATCAGGGCAGCACAAGTTTGAGGTGGGGACAACTTCGGTGTGGGGTCCATCCTTCGATATAAGGATTTTTTGCAGTCAGGGCCAGGGGCCCCTGGGCGCATCCTTTTTCCATTTCCCCTGGGAAAGAAAAGTCAGCAGTCAAGGTTCCTTATGTCAGTTTGTAGGGCTCCCTTGGGTCTATCAGGGCAGCACAAGTTTGAGGTGGGGACAACTTCAGTGTATGCTCCATCCTTCGATATAAGGATTTTTTGCAGTGAGGTCCCTGCCCAGGGCCAGGGGCCCCTGGGCACATCCTTTTTCCATTTTCCCTGGGAAAGAAAACTCAGCAGTCCAGGTTCCTGATGTCAGTTTATAGGGCTCCCTTGGGTCTATCAGGGCAGCACAAGTTTGAGGTGGGGACAACTTCGGTGTGGGGTCCATCCTTCGATATAAGGATTCTTTGCAGTCAGGGCCAGGGGCCCCCTGGCACACCCTTTGGCCATTTTCCCTGGGAAAGAAAACTCAGCAGTCCAGGTTCCTGATGTCAGTTTGTAGGGCTCCCTTGGGTCTATCAGGGCAGCACAAGTTTGAGGTGGGGACAACTTCGGTGTGGGATCCATCCTTCGATATAAGGATTTTTTACAGTCAGGGCCAGGGGCCCCTGGGCACATCCTTTTTCCATTTTCCCTGGGAAAGAAAACTCAGCAGTCCAGGTTCCTGATGTCAGTTTGTAGGGCTCCCTTGCGTCTATCAGGGTAGCACAAGTTTGAGGTGGGGACAACTTCGGTGTGGGCTCCATCCTTCGATATAAGGATTTTTTGCAGTGAGGCCCAGCCCAGGGCCAGGGGCCCCAGGGCACATCCTTTTTCCATTTTCCCTGGGAAAGAAAACTCAGCAGTCCAGGTTCCTGATGTCAGTTTGTAGGGCTCCCTTGGGTGTATGAGGGCAGCACAAGTTTGAGGTGGGGACATCTTCGGTGTGGGGTCCATCCTTCGATATAAGGATTCTTTGCAGTCAGGGCCAGGGGCCGCTGGGCACATCCTTTTTCCATTTTCCCTGGGAAAGAAAACTCAGCAGTCCAGGTTCCTGATGTCAGTTTGTAGAGCTCCCTTGGGTCTATCAGGGCAGCACAAGTTTGAGATGGGGACAACTTCCGTGTGGGCTCCATCCTTCGATATAAGGATTTTTTGCAGTGAGGTCCCTGTCCAGGGCCAGGGGCCCCTGGGCACATCCTTTTTCCATTTTCCCTGGGAAAGAAAACTCAGCAGTCCAGGTTCCTGATGTCAGTTTGTAGGGCTCCCTTGGGTCTATCAGGGCAGCACAAGTTTGAGGTGGGGACAACTTCGGTGTGGGGTCCATCCTTCGATATAAGGATTTTTTGCAGTCGGGGCCAGGGGCCCCTGGGCACATCCTTTTTCCATTTTCCCTGGGAAAGCAAACTCAGCAGTCCAGGTTCCTGATGTCAGTTTGTAGGGCTCCCTTGGGTCTATCAGGGTAGCACAAGTTTGAGGTTGCAACTACTTTGGTGCAGGCTTCATCCTTCGATATAAGAATTTTTTGCAGTGAGGCCCCTGTCCAGACCAGGGGCCCCTTGGCACATCCTTTTTCCATTTTCCCTGGGAAAGAAAACTCAGCAGTCCAGGTTCCTGATGTCAGCTTGTAGGGCTCCCTTGGGTCTATCAGGGCAGCGCAAGTTTGAGGTGGGGACAACTTCGGTGTGGGGTCCATCCTTCGATATAAGGATTTTTTGCAGTCAGGGCCAGGGGCCCCTGGGCACATCCTTTTTCCTTTTTCCCTGGGAAAGAAAACTCAGCAGTCCAGGTTCCTGATGTCAGTTTGTAGGGCTCCCTTGGGTCTATCAGGGCAGCACCAGTTTGAGGTGGGTACAACTTCGGTGTGGGGTCCATCCTTCGATATAAGGATTTTTTGCAGTCAGGGCAAGGGGCCCCTGGGCACATCCTTTGGCCATTTTCCCTGGGAAAGAAAACTCAGCAGTCCAGGTTCCTGATGTCAGTTTGTAGGGCTTCCTTGGGTCTATCAGGGTAGCAGAAGTTTGATGTGCGGACTACTTCAGTGTATGCTCCATCCTTCGATATAATGATTTTTTGCAGTCAGGGCCAGAGGCCCCTGGGCACATCCTTTTTCCATTTTCCCTGGGAAAGAAAACTCAGCAGTCCAGGTTCCTGATGTCAGTTTGTAGGGCTCCCTTGGGTCTATCAGGGCAGCACAAGTTTGAGGTGGGGACAACTTTGGTGTCGGCTCCATCCTTCGATATAAGGATTTTTTGCAGTCAGGGCCAGGGGTCCCCGGGCACATCCTTTGGCCATTTTCCCTGGGAAAGAAAACTCAGCAGTCCAGGTTCCTGATGTCATTTTTTAGGGCTCCATTGGGTCTATCAGGGCAGCACAAGTTTGAGGTGGGGACAACTTTGGTGTGGGGTCCATCCTTCGATATAAGGATTTTTTGCAGTCAGGGCCAGGGGCCCCTGGGCACATCCTTTTTCCATTTTCCCTGGGAAAGAAAACTCAGCAGTCCAGGTTCCTGATGTCAGTTTGTAGGGCTCCCTTGGGTCTATCAGGCAAGCACAATTTTGAGGTGGGGACAACTTCGGTGTGGGTTCCATCCTTCGATATAAGGATTCTATGCAGTGAGGCCCCAGCCCAGGGCCAGGGGCCCCTGGGCACATCCTTTTTCCATTTTCCCTGGGAAAGAAAAGTCAGCAGTCCAGGTTCCTGATGTCAGTTTGTAGGGCTCCCTTGGGTCTATCAGGGCAGCACAAGTTTGAGGTGGGGACAACTTCGGTGTGGGTTCCATCCTTCGATATAAGGATTTTTTGCAGTGAGGCCCAGCCCAGGGCCAGGGGCCCCTGGGCACATCCTTTTTCATTTTCCCTGGGAAAGAAAACTCAGCAGTCCAGGTTCCTGATGTCAGTTTGTAGGGCTCCCTTGGGTGTATCAGGGCAGCACAAGTTTGAGGTGGGGACAACTTCGGTGTAGGGTCCATCCTTCGATATAAGGATTTTTTTCAGTGAGGCCCAGCCCAGGGCCAGGGGCCCCAGGGCACATCCTTTTTCCATTTTCCCTGGGAAAGAAAACTCAGCAGTCCAGGTTCCTGATGTCAGTTTGTAGAGCTCCCTTGGGTCTATCAGGGCAGCACAAGTTTGAGGTGGGGACAACTTCGGTGTGGGGTCCATCCTTTGATATAAGGATTTTTTTCAGTGAGGCCCAGCCCATGGCCAGGGGCCCCAGGGCACATCCTTTTTCCATTTTCCCTGGGAAAGAAAACTCAGCAGTCCAGGTTCCTGATGTCAGTTTGTAGGGCTCCCTTGGGTGAATCAGAGCTGCACATGTTTGAGGTGGGGACAACTTCGGTGTGGGCTCCATCCTTCGATATAAGGATATTTTGCAGTGAGGTCCCTGTCCAGGGCCACGGGCCCCTGGGCACATCCTTTTTCCATTTTCCCTGGGAAAGAAAACTCAGCAGTCCAGGTTCCTGATGTCAGTTTGTAGGGCTCCCTTGGGTCTATCAGGGTAGCACAAGTTTGAGGTTGCAACAACTTTGGTGTGGGGTGCATCCTTCGATGTAAGGATTTTTTGTAGTGAGGCCCCAGCCCAGGGCCAGGGGCCGCTGGGCACATCCTTTTTCCATTTTCCCTGGGAAAAAAAAACTCAGCAGTCCAGGTTCCTGATGTCAGTTTGTAGGGCTCCCTTGGGTCTATCAGGGCAGCACAAGTTTGAGGTGGGGACATCTTCGGTGTGGGCTCCATCCTTCGATATAAGGATTTTTTGCAGTCAGGGCCAGGGGCCCAGGGCCAGGGGCCCCTGGGCACATCCTTTTTCCATTTTCCCTGGGAAAGAAAACTCAGCAGTCCAGGTTCCTGATGTCAGTTTGTAGGGCTCCCTTGGGTCTATCAGGGCAGCACAAGTTTGAGGTGGGGAGAACTGCGGTCTGGGCTCCATCCTTCGATATAAGGATTCTTTGCAGTCAGTGCCAGGGGCCCCCGGGCACATCCTTTGGCCATTTTCCCTGGGAAAGAAAACTCAGCAGTCCAGGTTCCTGATGTCAGTTTGTAGGGCTCCCTTGGGTCTATCAGGGCAGCACAAGTTTGAGGTGGGGACAACTTTGGTGTGGGGTCCATCCTTCGATATAAGGATTTTTTGCAGTCAGGGCCAGGGGCCCCTGTGCACATCCTTTCTCCATTTTCCCTGGGAAAGAAAACTCAGCAGTCCAGGTTCCTGATGTCAGTTTGTAGGGCTCCCTTGGGTCTATCAGGGCAGCACAAGTTTGAGGTGGGGACAACTTCGGTGTGGGGTCCATCCTTCGATATAAGGATTTTTTGCAGTGAGGCCCCTGTCCAGGGCCAGGGGCCCCTGGGCACATCCTTTTTCCATTTTCCCTGGGAAAGAAAACTCAGCAGTCCAGGTTCCTGATGTCAGTTTGTAGGGCTCCCTTGGGTCTATCAGGGCAGCACAAGTTTGAGGTGGGGACAACTTCGGTGTGGGGTCCATCCTTCGATATAAGGATTTCTTGTTGAGAGTCCCCTGCCAAGGGCCAGGGGCCGCTGGGCACATCCTTTTTCCATTTTCCCTGGGAAAGAAAACTCAGCAGTCCAGGTTCCTGATGTCAGTTTGTAGGGCTCCCTTGGGTCTATCAGGGCAGCACAAGTTTGAGGTGGGGACAACTTCGGTGTGGGGTCCATCCTTCGATATAAGGATTTTTTGCAGTCAGGGCCAGGGGCCCCTGGGCACACCCTTTTTCCATTTTCCCTGGGAAAGAAAACTCAGCAGTCCAGGTTCCTGATGTCAGTTTGTAGAGCTCCCTTGGGTCTATCAGGGCAGCACAAGTTTGAGGTGGGGACAACTTCGGTGTGTGGTCCATCCTTCGATATAAGGATTTTTTGCAGTGAGGTCCCTGCCCAGGGCCAGGGGCCCCTGGGCACATCCTTTTTCCATTTTCCCTGGGAAAGAAAAGTCAGCAGTCCAGGTTCCTGATGTCAGTTTGTAGGGCTCCCTTGGGTGTATCAGGGTAGCACAAGTTTGAGGTGGGGACAACTTCGGTCTGGTCTCCATCCTTCGATATAAGGATTCTTTGCAGTCAGTGCCAGGGGCCCCCGGGCACATCCTTTGGCCATTTTCCCTGGGAAAGAAAACTCAGCAGTCCAGGTTCCTGATGTCAGTTTGTAGGGCTCCCTTGGGTCTATCAGGGCAGCACAAGTTTGAGGTGGGGACAACTTTGGTGTGGGGTCCATCCTTCGATATAAGGATTTTTTGCAGTCAGGGCCAGGGGCCCCTGTGCACATCCTTTTTCCATTTTCCCTGGGAAAGAAAACTCAGCAGTCCAGGTTCCTGATGTCAGTTTGTAGGGCTCCCTTGGGTCTATCAGGGCAGCACAAGTTTGAGGTGGGGACAACTTCGGTGTGGGGTCCATCCTTCGATATAAGGATTTTTTGCAGTCAGGGCCAGGGGCCCCTGGGCACATACTTTTTCCATTTTCCCTGGGAAAGAAAACTCAGCAGTCCAGGTTCCTGATGTCAGTTTGTAGAGCTCCCTTGGGTCTATCAGGGCAGCACAAGTTTGAGGTGGGGACAACTTCGGTGTGGGGTCCATCCTTCGATATAAGGATTCTTTGCAGTCAGGGCCAGGGGCCCCCTGGCACATCCTTTGGCCACTTTCCCTGGGAAAGAAAACTCAGCAGTCCCGGTTCGTGATGTCAGTTTGTAGGGCTCCCTTGGGTCTATCAGGGCAGCACAAGTTTGAGATGGGGACAACTTCGGTGTGGGGTCCATCCTTCGATATAAGGATTTTTTGCAGTGAGGCCCAGCCCAGGGCCAGGAGCCCCTGGGCACATCCTTTTTCCATTTTCCCTGGGAAAGAAAACTCAGCAGTCCAGGTTCCTGATGTCAGTTTGTAGGGCTCCCTTGGGTGTATCAGGGCAGCACAAGTTTGAGGTGGGGACAACTTCGGTGTGGGTTCCATCCTTCGATATAAGGATTTTTTGCAGTCAGGGCCAGGGACCCAGGGCCACGGGCCCCTGGGCACATCCTTTTTCCATTTTCCCTGGGAAAGCAAACTCAGCAGTCCAGGTTCCTGATGTCAGTTTGTAGGGCTCCCTTGGGTGTATCAGGGCAGCACAAGTTTGAGGTGGGGACAACTTCGGTGTGGGGTCCATCCTTCGATATAAGGATTTTTTGCAGTCAGGGCCAGGGGCCCCTGGGCACATCCTTTTTCCATTTTCCCTGGGAAAGAAAACTCAGCAGTCCAGGTTCCTGATGTCAGTTTGTAGGGCTCCCTTGGGTCTATCAGGGCAGCACAAGTTTGAGGTGGGGACAACTTCGGTGTGGGCTCCATCCTTCGATATAAGGATTTTTTGCAGTCAGGGCCAGGGGCCCCTGGGCACATCCTTTTTCCATTTTCCCTGGGAAAGAAAAGTCAGCAGTCCAGGTTCCTGATGTCAGTTTGTAGGGCTCCCTTGGGTCTATCAGGGCAGCACAAGTTTGAGGTGGGGACAACTTCGGTGTGGGGTCCATCCTTCGATATAAGGATTCTTTGCAGTCAGGCCCCAGCCCAGGGCCAGGGGCCCCTGTGCACATCCTTTTTCCATTTTCCCTGGGAAAGAAAACTCAGCAGTCCAGGTTCCTGATGTCAGTTTGTAGGGCTCCCTTGGGTGTATCAGAGCTGCACATGTTTGAGGTGGGGACAACTTCGGTGTGGGCTCCATCCTTCGATATAAGGATATTTTGCAGTGAGGTCCCTGTCCAGGGCCACGGGCCCCTGGGCACATCCTTTTTCCATTTTCCCTGGGAAAGAAAACTCAGCAGTCCAAGTTCCTGATGTCAGTTTGTAGGGCTCCCTTGGTTCTATCAGGGTAGCACAAGTTTGAGGTTGCAACAACTTTGGTGTGGGGTGCATCCTTCGATATAAGGATTTTTTGTAGTGAGGTTCCTGTCCAGGGCCAGGGGCCCCTGGGCACATCCTTTTTCCATTTTCCCTGGGAAAGAAAACTCAGCAGTCCAGGTTCCCGATGTCAGTTTGTAGGGCTCCCTTGGGTCTATCAGGGCAGCACAAGTTTGAGGTGGGGACAACTTCGGTGTGGGGTCCATCCTTCGATATAAGGATTTCTTGTAGTGAGGTCCCTTCCAAGGGCCAGGGGCCGCTGGGCACATCCTTTTTCCATTTTCCCTGGGAAAAAAAACTCAGCACACCAGGTTCCTGATGTCAGTTTGTAGGGCTCCCTTGGGTGTATCAGGGCAGCACAAGTTTGAGGTGGGGACAACTTCGGTGTGGGGTCCATCCTTCGATATAAGGATTTTTTGCAGTCAGGGCCAGGGGCCCCTGGGCACATCCTTTTTCCATTTTCCCTGGGAAAGAAAACTCAGCAGTCCAGGTTCCTGATGTCAGTTTGTAGGGCTCCCTTGGGTCTATCAGGGCAGCACAAGTTTGAGGTGGGGACAACTTCGGTGTGGGCTCCATCCTTCGATATAAGGATTTTTTGCAGTCAGGGCCAGGGGCCCAGGGCCAGGGGCCCCCGGGCACATCCTTTTTCCATTTTCCCTGGGAAAGAAAACTCAGCAGTCCAGGTTCCTGATGTCAGTTTGTAGGGCTCCCTTGGGTCTATCAGGGCAGCACAAGTTTGAGGTGGGGACAACTTCGGTGTGGGGTCCATCCTTCGATATAAGGATTCTTTGCAGTCAGTGCCAGGGGCCCCCGGGCACATCCTTTGGCCATTTTCCCTGGGAAAGAAAACTCAGCAGTCCAGGTTCCTGATGTCAGTTTGTAGGGCTCCCTTGGGTCTATCAGGGCAGCACAAGTTTGAGGTGGGGACAACTTTGGTGTGGGGTCCATCCTTCGATATAAGGATTTTTTGCAGTCAGGGCCAGGGGCCCCTGGTCACATCCTTTCTCCATTTTCCCTGGGAAAGAAAACTCAGCAGTCCAGGTTCCTGATGTCAGTTTGTAGGGCTTCCTTGGGTGTATCAGGGCAGCACAAGTTTGAGTTGGGGACAACTTCGGTGTGGGGTGCATCCTTCGATACAAAGATTTTTTGCAGTCAGGGCCAGGGGCCCCAGGGCACATCCTTTTTCCATTTTCCCTGGGAAAGAAAACTCAGCAGTCCAGGTTCCTGATGTCAGTTTGTAGGGCTCCCTTGGGTCTATCAGGGCAGCACAAGTTTGAGGTGGGGACAACTTCGGTGTGGGGTCCATCCTTCGATATAAGGATTTTTTGCAGTGAGGTCCCTGCCCAGGGCCAGGGGCCCCTGTGCACATCCTTTTTCCATTTTCCCTGGGAAAGAAAACTCAGCAGTCCAGGTTCCTGATGTCAGTTTGTAGGGCTCCCTTGGGTCTATCAGGGCAGCACAAGTTTGAGGTGGGGACAACTTTGGTGTGGGGTCCATCCTTCGATATAAGGATTTCTTGTTGTGAGGTCCCTGCCATGGGCCAGGGGCCGCTGGGCACATCCTTTTTCCATTTTCCCTGGGAAAGAAAACTCAGCAGTCCAGGTTCCTGATGTCAGTTTGTAGGGCTCCCTTGGGTCTATCAGGGCAGCACAAGTTTGAGGTGGGGACAACTTCGGTGTGGGGTCCATCCTTCGATATAAGGATTTTTTGAAGTCAGGGCCAGGGGCCCCTGGGCACACCCTTTGGCCATTTTCCCTGGGAAAGAAAACTCAGCAGTCCAGGTTCCTGATGTCAGTTTGTAGGGCTCCCTTGGGTCTATCAGGGCAGCACGAGTTTGAGGTGGGGACAACTTCGGTGTGGGGTCCATCCTTCGATATAAGGATTTTTTGCAGTCATGGCGAGGGGCCCCTGTGCACATCCTTTTTCCATTTTCCCTGGGAAAGAAAACTCAGCAGTCCAGGTTCCTGATGTCAGTTTGTAGGGCTCCCTTGGGTCTATCAGGGCAGCACAAGTTTGAGGTGGGGACAACTTCGGTGTGGGCTCCATCCTTCGATATAAGGATTTTTTGCAGTCAGGGCCAGGGGCCCAGGGCCAGGGGCCCCCGGGCACATCCTTTTTCCATTTTCCCTGGGAAAGAAAACTCAGCAGTCCAGGTTCCTGATGTCAGTTTGTAGGGCTCCCTTGGGTCTATCAGGGCAGCAGAAGTTTGAGGTGGGGACAACTTCGGTGTGGGGTCCATCCTTCGATATAAGGATTTTTTGCAGTCAGTGCCAGGGGCCCCCGGGCACATCCTTTTCCATTTTCCCTGGGAAAGAAAACTCAGCAGTCCAGGTTCCTGATGTCAGTTTGTAGGGCTCCCTTGGGTCTATCAGGGCAGCACAAGTTTGAGGTGGGGACAACTTCGGTGTGGGGTCCATCCTTCGATATAAGGATTCTTTGCAGTCAGTGCCAGGGGCCCCAGGGCACATCCTTTGGCCATTTTCCCTGGGAAAGAAAACTCAGCAGTCCAGGTTCCTGATGTCAGTTTGTAGGGCTTCCTTGGGTCTATCAGGGCAGCACAAGTTTGAGTTGGGGACAACTTCGGTGTGGGGTCCATCCTTCGATACAAAGATTTTTTGCAGTCAGGGCCAGGGGCCCCAGGGCACATCCTTTTTCCATTTTCCCTGGGAAAGAAAACTCAGCAGTCCAGGTTCCTGATGTCAGTTTGTAGGGCTCCCTTGGGTCTATCAGGGCAGCACAAGTTTGAGGTGGGGACAACTTCGGTGTGGGCTCCATCCTTCGATATAAGGATTTTTTGCAGTGAGGTCCCTGCCCAGGGCCAGGGGCCCCTGTGCACATCCTTTTTCCATTTTCCCTGGGAAAGAAAACTCAGCAGTCCAGGTTCCTGATGTCAGTTTGTAGGGCTCCCTTGGGTCTATCAGGGCAGCACAAGTTTGAGGTGGGGACAACTTTGGTGTGGGGTCCATCCTTCGATATAAGGATTTCTTGTTGTGAGGTCCCTGCCAAGGGCCAGGGGCCGCTGGGCACATCCTTTTTCCATTTTCCCTGGGAAAGAAAACTCAGCAGTCCAGGTTCCTGATGTCAGTTTGTAGGGCTCCCTTGGGTCTATCAGGGCAGCACAAGTTTGAGGTGGGGACAACTTCGGTCTGGGGTCCATCCTTCGATATAAGGATTTTTTGAAGTCAGGGCCAGGGGCCCCTGGGCACACCCTTTGGCCATTTTCCCTGGGAAAGAAAACTCAGCAGTCCAGGTTCCTGATGTCAGTTTGTAGGGCTCCCTTGCGTGTATCAGGGCAGCACGAGTTTGAGGTGGGGACAACTTTGGTGTGGGGTCCATCCTTCGATATAAGGATTCTTTGCAGTCATGGCGAGGGGCCCCTGTGCACATCCTTTTTCCATTTTCCCTGGGAAAGAAAACTCAGCAGTCCAGGTTCCTGATGTCAGTTTGTAGGGCTCCCTTGGGTCTATCAGGGCAGCACAAGTTTGAGTTGGGGACACCTTCGGTGTGGGGTGCATCCTTCGATACAAAGATTTTTTGCAGTCAGGGCCAGGGGCCCCTGGGCACATCCTTTTTCCATTTTCCCTGGGAAAGAAAACTCAGCAGTCCAGGTTCCTGATGTCAGTTTGTAGGGCTCCCTTGGGTCTATCAGGGCAGCACAAGTTTGAGGTGGGGACAACTTCGGTGTGGGGTCCATCCTTCGATATAAGGTTTTTTTGCAGTCAGGGCAAGGGGCCCCTGGGCACATCCTTTTTCCATTTTCCCTGGGAAAGCAAACTCAGCAGTCCAGGTTCCTGATGTCAGTTTGTAGGGCTCCCTTGGGTCTATCAGGGCAGCACAAGTTTGAGGTGGGGACAACTTCGGTGTGGGGTCCATCCTTCGATATAAGGATTTTTTGCAGTGAGGTCCCTGCCCAGGGCCAGGGGCCCCTGGGCACATCCTTTTTCCATTTTCCCTGGGAAAGAAAACTCAGCAGTCCAGGTTCCTGATGTCAGTTTATAGGGCTCCCTTGGGTGTATCAGGGCAGCACAAGTTTGAGGTGGGGACAACTTCGGTGTGGGGTCCATCCTTCGATATAAGGATTCTTTGCAGTCAGGGCCAGGGGCCCCCTGGCACACCCTTTGGCCATTTTCCCTGGGAAAGAAAACTCAGCAGTCCAGGTTCCTGATGTCAGTTTGTAGGGCTCCCTTGGGTCTATCAGGGCAGCACGAGTTTGAGGTGGGGACAACTTCGGTGTGGGGTCCATCCTTCGATATAAGGATTTTTTTCAGTGAGGCCCAGCCAGGACCAGGGGCCCTAGGGTACATCCTTTTTCCATTTTCCCTGGGAAAGAAAACTCAGCAGTCCAAGTTCCTGATGTCAGTTTGTAGGGCTCCCTTGGGTCTATCAGGGCAGCACAAGTTTGAGGTGGGGA
Source organism: Lonchura striata (assembly GCF_046129695.1). NCBI lineage: Eukaryota > Metazoa > Chordata > Aves > Passeriformes > Estrildidae > Lonchura > Lonchura striata. The sequence continues at coordinate 5,769,004 of NC_134635.1, read as the reverse complement.
CAACTTCGGTGTGGGCTCCATCCTTCGATATAAGGATTTTTTGCAGTCAGGGCCAGGGGCCCAGGGCCAGAGGCCCCTGGGCACATCCTTTTTCCATTTTCCCTGGGAAAGAAAACTCAGCAGTCCAGGTTCCTGATGTCAGTTTGTAGGGCTCCCTTGGGTCTATCAGGGCAGCAGAAGTTTGAGGTGGGGACAACTTCGGTGTGGGGTCCATCCTTCGATATAAGGATTTTTTGCAGTCAGTGCCAGGGGCCCCCGGGCACATCCTTTTCCATTTTCCCTGGGAAAGAAAACTCAGCAGTCCAGGTTCCTGATGTCAGTTTGTAGGGCTCCCTTGGGTCTATCAGGGCAGCACAAGTTTGAGGTGGGGACAACTTCGGTGTGGGGTCCATCCTTCGATATAAGGATTCTTTGCAGTCAGTGCCAGGGGCCCCAGGGCACATCCTTTTTCCATTTTCCCTGGGAAAGAAAACTCAGCAGTCCAGGTTCCTGATGTCAGTTTGTAGGGCTTCCTTGGGTCTATCAGGGCAGCACAAGTTTGAGTTGGGGACAGCTTCGGTGTGGGGTGCATCCTTCGATACAAAGATTTTTTGCAGTCAGGGCCAGGGGCCCCAGGGCACATCCTTTTTCCATTTTCCCTGGGAAAGAAAACTCAGCAGTCCAGGTTCCTGATGTCAGTTTGTAGGGCTCCCTTGGGTCTATCAGGGCAGCACAAGTTTGAGGTGGGGACAACTTCGGTGTGGGGTCCATCCTTCGATATAAGGATTTTTTGCAGTGAGGTCCCTGCCCAGGGCCAGGGGCCCCTGTGCACATCCTTTTTCCATTTTCCCTGGGAAAGAAAACTCAGCAGTCCAGGTTCCTGATGTCAGTTTGTAGGGCTCCCTTGGGTCTATCAGGGCAGCACAAGTTTGAGGTGGGGACAACTTTGGTGTGGGGTCCATCCTTCGATATAAGGATTTCTTGTTGTGAGGTCCCTGCCAAGGGCCAGGGGCCGCTGGGCACATCCTTTTTCCATTTTCCCTGGGAAAGAAAACTCAGCAGTCCAGGTTCCTGATGTCAGTTTGTAGGGCTCCCTTGGGTCTATCAGGGCAGCACAAGTTTGAGGTGGGGACAACTTCGGTCTGGGGTCCATCCTTCGATATAAGGATTTTTTGAAGTCAGGGCCAGGGGCCCCTGGGCACACCCTTTGGCCATTTTCCCTGGGAAAGAAAACTCAGCAGTCCAGGTTCCTGATGTCAGTTTGTAGGGCTCCCTTGCGTGTATCAGGGCAGCACGAGTTTGAGGTGGGGACAACTTTGGTGTGGGGTCCATCCTTCGATATAAGGATTCTTTGCAGTCATGGCGAGGGGCCCCTGTGCACATCCTTTTTCCATTTTCCCTGGGAAAGAAAACTCAGCAGTCCAGGTTCCTGATGTCAGTTTGTAGGGCTCCCTTGGGTCTATCAGGGCAGCACAAGTTTGAGTTGGGGACACCTTCGGTGTGGGGTGCATCCTTCGATACAAAGATTTTTTGCAGTCAGGGCCAGGGGCCCCTGGGCACATCCTTTTTCCATTTTCCCTGGGAAAGAAAACTCAGCAGTCCAGGTTCCTGATGTCAGTTTGTAGGGCTCCCTTGGGTCTATCAGGGCAGCACAAGTTTGAGGTGGGGACAACTTCGGTGTGGGGTCCATCCTTCGATATAAGGTTTTTTTGCAGTCAGGGCAAGGGGCCCCTGGGCACATCCTTTTTCCATTTTCCCTGGGAAAGCAAACTCAGCAGTCCAGGTTCCTGATGTCAGTTTGTAGGGCTCCCTTGGGTCTATCAGGGCAGCACAAGTTTGAGGTGGGGACAACTTCGGTGTGGGGTCCATCCTTCGATATAAGGATTTTTTGCAGTGAGGTCCCTGCCCAGGGCCAGGGGCCCCTGGGCACATCCTTTTTCCATTTTCCCTGGGAAAGAAAACTCAGCAGTCCAGGTTCCTGATGTCAGTTTATAGGGCTCCCTTGGGTGTATCAGGGCAGCACAAGTTTGAGGTGGGGACAACTTCGGTGTGGGGTCCATCCTTCGATATAAGGATTCTTTGCAGTCAGGGCCAGGGGCCCCCTGGCACACCCTTTGGCCATTTTCCCTGGGAAAGAAAACTCAGCAGTCCAGGTTCCTGATGTCAGTTTGTAGGGCTCCCTTGGGTCTATCAGGGCAGCACAAGTTTGAGGTGGGGACAACTTCGGTGTGGGGTCCATCCTTCGATATAAGGATTTTTTTCAGTGAGGCCCAGCCAGGACCAGGGGCCCTAGGGTACATCCTTTTTCCATTTTCCCTGGGAAAGAAAACTCAGCAGTCCAAGTTCCTGATGTCAGTTTGTAGGGCTCCCTTGGGTCTATCAGGGCAGCACAAGTGTGAGGTGGGGACAACTTCGGTGTGGGGTCCATCCTTCGATATAAGGATTTTTTGTAGTGAGGACCCAGCCCAGGGCCAGAGGCCCCTGGGCACATCCTTTTTCCATTTTCCCTGGGAAAGAAAACTCAGCAGTCCAGGTTCCTGATGTCAGTTTGTAGGGTTCCCTTGGGTCTATCAGGGCGGCACAAGTTTGAGGTGGGGACAACTTCGGTGTGGGGTCCATCCTTCGATATAAGGATTTTTTGCAGTCAGGGCCAGGGGCCCCTGGGCACATCCTTTTTCCATTTTCCCTGGGAAGGAAAACTCAGCAGTCCAGGTTCCTGATGTCAGTTTGTAGGGCTCCCTTGGGTCTATCAGGGCAGCACAAGTTTGAGGTGGGGACATCTTCGGTGTGGGGTCCATCCTTCGATATAAGGATTCTTTGCAGAGAGGCCCCAGCCCAGGTCCAGGGGCCCCTGGGCACATCCTTTTTCCATTTTCCCTGGGAAAGAAAACTCAGCAGTCCAGGTTCCTGATGTCAGTTTGTAGGGCTCCCTTGGGTGTATCAGGGCAGCACAAGTTTGAGGTGGGGACAACTTCGGTGTGGGGTCCATCCTTCGATATAAGGATTTTTTGCAGTCAGGGCCAGGGGCCCCTGGGCACATCCTTTTTCCATTTTCCCTGGGAAAGAAAACTCAGCAGTCCAGGTTCCTGATGTCAGTTTGTAGGGCTCCCTTGGGTCTATCAGGGCAGCACAAGTTTGAGGTGGGGACAACTTCGGTGTGGGGTCCATCCTTCGATATACGGATGTTTTGCAGTCAGGGCCAGGGGCCCCTGGGCACATCCTTTTTCCATTTTCCCTGGGAAAGAAAACTCAGCAGTCCAGGTTCCTGATGTCAGTTTGTAGGGCTCCCTTGGGTCTATCAGAGCTGCACATGTTTGAGGTGGGGACAACATCGGTGTGGGGTCCATCCTTCGATATAAGGATTTTTTGCAGTGAGGTTCCTGTCCAGGGCCACGGGCCCCTGGGCACATCCTTTTTCCATTTTCCCTGGGAAAGAAAACTCAGCAGTCCAAGTTCCTGATGTCAGTTTGTAGGGCTCCCTTGGGTCTATCAGGGTAGCACAAGTTTGAGGTTGCAACAACTTTGGTGTGGGGTGCATCCTTCGATTTAAGGATTTTTTGTAGTGAGGTTCCTGTCCAGGGCCAGGGGCCCCTGGGCACATCCTTTTTCCATTTTCCCTGGGAAAGAAAACTCAGCAGTCCAGGTTCCCGATGTCAGTTTGTAGGGCTCCCTTGGGTCTATCAGGGCAGCACAAGTTTGAGGTGGGGACAACTTAGGTGTGGGGTCCATCCTTCGATATAAGGATTTCTTGTAGTGAGGTCCCTGCCAAGGGCCAGGGGCCCCTGGGCACATCCTTTTTCCATTTTCCCTGGGAAAGAAAACTCAGCAGTCCAGGTTCCTGATGTCAGTTTGTAGGGCTCCCTTGGGTCTATCAGGGCAGCACAAGTTTGAGGTGGGGACAACTTCGGTGTGGGGTCCATCCTTCAATATAAGGATTTTTTGCATTGAGGCCCAGCCCATGTCCAGGGGCCCCTGTGCACATCCTTTTTCCATTTTCCCTGGGAAGGAAAACTCAGCAGTCCAGGTTCCTGATGTCAGTTTGTAGGGCTCCCTTGGGTCTATCAGGGCAGCACAAGTTTGAGGTGGGGACAACTTCGGTGTGGGGTCCATCCTTCGATATAAGGATTTTTTGCAGTCAGGGCCAGGGGCCCCTGGGCGCATCCTTTTTCCATTTCCCCTGGGAAAGAAAAGTCAGCAGTCAAGGTTCCTTATGTCAGTTTGTAGGGCTCCCTTGGGTCTATCAGGGCAGCACAAGTTTGAGGTGGGGACAACTTCGGTGTGGGGTCCATCCTTCGATATAAGGATTTTTTGCAGTGAGGTCCCTGCCCAGGGCCAGGGGCCCCTGGGCACATCCTTTTTCCATTTTCCCTGGGAAAGAAAACTCAGCAGTCCAGGTTCCTGATGTCAGTTTATAGGGCTCCCTTGGGTCTATCAGGGCAGCACAAGTTTGAGGTGGGGACAACTTCGGTGTGGGGTCCATCCTTCGATATAAGGATTCTTTGCAGTCAGGGCCAGGGGCCCCAGGGCACATCCTTTTTCCATTTTCCCTGGGAAAGAAAACTCAGCAGTCCAGGTTCCTGATGTCAGTTTGTAGGGCTCCCTTGGGTCTATCAGGGCAGCACAAGTTTGAGGTGGGGACAACTTCGGTGTGGGGTCCATCCTTCGATATAAGGATTTTTTACAGTCAGGGCCAGGGGCCCCTGGGCACATCCTTTTTCCATTTTCCCTGGGAAAGAAAACTCAGCAGTCCAGGTTCCTGATGTCAGTTTGTAGGGCTCCCTTGCGTCTATCAGGGTAGCACAAGTTTGAGGTGGGGACAACTTCGGTGTGGGCTCCATCCTTCGATATAAGGATTTTTTGCAGTGAGGCCCAGCCCAGGGCCAGGGGCCCCAGGGCACATCCTTTTTCCATTTTCCCTGGGAAAGAAAACTCAGCAGTCCAGGTTCCTGATGTCAGTTTGTAGGGCTCCCTTGGGTGTATGAGGGCAGCACAAGTTTGAGGTGGGGACATCTTCGGTGTGGGGTCCATCCTTCGATATAAGGATTTTTTGCAGTCAGGGCCAGGGGCCGCTGGGCACATCCTTTTTCCATTTTCCCTGGGAAAGAAAACTCAGCAGTCCAGGTTCCTGATGTCAGTTTGTAGAGCTCCCTTGGGTCTATCAGGGCAGCACAAGTTTGAGATGGGGACAACTTCGGTGTGGGCTCCATCCTTCGATATAAGGATTTTTTGCAGTGAGGTCCCTGTCCAGGGCCAGGGGCCCCTGTGCACATCCTTTTTCCATTTTCCCTGGGAAGGAAAACTCAGCAGTCCAGGTTCCTGATGTCAGTTTGTAGGGCTCCCTTGGGTCTATCAGGGCAGCACAAGTTTGAGGTGGGGACAACTTCGGTGTGGGGTCCATCCTTCGATATAAGGATTTTTTGCAGTCAGGGCCAGGGGCCCCTGGGCGCATCCTTTTTCCATTTTCCCTGGGAAAGAAAACTCAGCAGTCCAGGTTCCTTATGTCAGTTTGTAGGGCTCCCTTGGGTCTATCAGGGCAGCACAAGTTTGAGGTGGGGACAACTTCGGTGTGGGGTCCATCCTTCGATATAAGGATTTTTTGCAGTGAGGTCCCTGCCCAGGGCCAGGGGCCCCTGGGCACATCCTTTTTCCATTTTCCCTGGGAAAGAAAACTCAGCAGTCCAGGTTCCTGATGTCAGTTTATAGGGCTCCCTTGGGTCTATCAGGGCAGCACAAGTTTGAGGTGGGGACAACTTCGGTGTGGGGTCCATCCTTCGATATAAGGATTCTTTGCAGTCAGGGCCAGGGGCCCCCTGGCACACCCTTTGGCCATTTTCCCTGGGAAAGAAAACTCAGCAGTCCAGGTTCCTGATGTCAGTTTGTAGGGCTCCCTTGGGTCTATCAGGGCAGCACAAGTTTGAGGTGGGGACAACTTCGGTGTGGGGTCCATCCTTCGATATAAGGATTTTTTACAGTCAGGGCCAGGGGCCCCTGGGCACATCCTTTTTCCATTTTCCCTGGGAAAGAAAACTCAGCAGTCCAGGTTCCTGATGTCAGTTTGTAGGGCTCCCTTGCGTCTATCAGGGTAGCACAAGTTTGAGGTGGGGACAACTTCGGTGTGGGCTCCATCCTTCGATATAAGGATTTTTTGCAGTGAGGCCCAGCCCAGGGCCAGGGGCCCCAGGGCACATCCTTTTTCCATTTTCCCTGGGAAAGAAAACTCAGCAGTCCAGGTTCCTGATGTCAGTTTGTAGGGCTCCCTTGGGTGTATGAGGGCAGCACAAGTTTGAGGTGGGGACATCTTCGGTGTGGGGTCCATCCTTCGATATAAGGATTCTTTGCAGTCAGGGCCAGGGGCCGCTGGGCACATCCTTTTTCCATTTTCCCTGGGAAAGAAAACTCAGCAGTCCAGGTTCCTGATGTCAGTTTGTAGAGCTCCCTTGGGTCTATCAGGGCAGCACAAGTTTGAGATGGGGACAACTTCGGTGTGGGCTCCATCCTTCGATATAAGGATTTTTTGCAGTGAGGTCCCTGTCCAGGGCCAGGGGCCCCTGGGCACATCCTTTTTCCATTTTCCCTGGGAAAGAAAACTCAGCAGTCCAGGTTCCTGATGTCAGTTTGTAGGGCTCCCTTGGGTCTATCAGGGCAGCACAAGTTTGAGGTGGGGACAACTTCGGTGTGGGGTCCATCCTTCGATATAAGGATTTTTTGCAGTCGGGGCCAGGGGCCGCTGGGCACATCCTTTTTCCATTTTCCCTGGGAAAGCAAACTCAGCAGTCCAGGTTCCTGATGTCAGTTTGTAGGGCTCCCTTGGGTCTATCAGGGTAGCACAAGTTTGAGGTTGCAACTACTTTGGTGCAGGCTTCATCCTTCGATATAAGAATTTTTTGCAGTGAGGCCCCTGTCCAGACCAGGGGCCCCTTGGCACATCCTTTTTCCATTTTCCCTGGGAAAGAAAACTCAGCAGTCCAGGTTCCTGATGTCAGCTTGTAGGGCTCCCTTGGGTCTATCAGGGCAGCGCAAGTTTGAGGTGGGGACAACTTCGGTGTGGGGTCCATCCTTCGATATAAGGATTTTTTGCAGTCAGGGCCAGGGGCCCCTGGGCACATCCTTTTTCCTTTTTCCCTGGGAAAGAAAACTCAGCAGTCCAGGTTCCTGATGTCAGTTTGTAGGGCTCCCTTGGGTCTATCAGGGCAGCACAAGTTTGAGGTGGGTACAACTTCGGTGTGGGGTCCATCCTTCGATATAAGGATTTTTTGCAGTCAGGGCAAGGGGCCCCTGGGCACATCCTTTGGCCATTTTCCCTGGGAAAGAAAACTCAGCAGTCCAGGTTCCTGATGTCAGTTTGTAGGGCTCCCTTGGGTCTATCAGGGTAGCAGAAGTTTGATGTGCGGACTACTTCAGTGTATGCTCCATCCTTCGATATAATGATTTTTTGCAGTCAGGGCCAGAGGCCCCTGGGCACATCCTTTTTCCATTTTCCCTGGGAAAGAAAACTCAGCAGTCCAGGTTCCTGATGTCAGTTTGTAGGGCTCCCTTGGGTCTATCAGGGCAGCACAAGTTTGAGGTGGGGACAACTTTGGTGTCGGCTCCATCCTTCGATATAAGGATTTTTTGCAGTCAGGGCCAGGGTTCCCCGGGCACATCCTTTGGCCATTTTCCCTGGGAAAGAAAACTCAGCAGTCCAGGTTCCTGATGTCAGTTTGTAGGGCTCCCTTGGGTCTATCAGGCAAGCACAATTTTGAGGTGGGGACAACTTCGGTGTGGGTTCCATCCTTCGATATAAGGATTCTATGCAGTGAGGCCCCAGCCCAGGGCCAGGGGCCCCTGGGCACATCCTTTTTCCATTTTCCCTGGGAAAGAAAAGTCAGCAGTCCAGGTTCCTGATGTCAGTTTGTAGGGCTCCCTTGGGTCTATCAGGGCAGCACAAGTTTGAGGTGGGGACAACTTCGGTGTGGGTTCCATCCTTCGATATAAGGATTTTTTGCAGTGAGGCCCAGCCCAGGGCCAGGGGCCCCTGGGCACATCCTTTTTCATTTTCCCTGGGAAAGAAAACTCAGCAGTCCAGGTTCCTGATGTCAGTTTGTAGGGCTCCCTTGGGTGTATCAGGGCAGCACAAGTTTGAGGTGGGGACAACTTCGGTGTAGGGTCCATCCTTCGATATAAGGATTTTTTTCAGTGAGGCCCAGCCCAGGGCCAGGGGCCCCAGGGCACATCCTTTTTCCATTTTCCCTGGGAAAGAAAACTCAGCAGTCCAGGTTCCTGATGTCAGTTTGTAGAGCTCCCTTGGGTCTATCAGGGCAGCACAAGTTTGAGGTGGGGACAACTTCGGTGTGGGGTCCATCCTTTGATATAAGGATTTTTTTCAGTGAGGCCCAGCCCATGGCCAGGGGCCCCAGGGCACATCCTTTTTCCATTTTCCCTGGGAAAGAAAACTCAGCAGTCCAGGTTCCTGATGTCAGTTTGTAGGGCTCCCTTGGGTGAATCAGAGCTGCACATGTTTGAGGTGGGGACAACTTCGGTGTGGGCTCCATCCTTCGATATAAGGATATTTTGCAGTGAGGTCCCTGTCCAGGGCCACGGGCCCCTGGGCACATCCTTTTTCCATTTTCCCTGGGAAAGAAAACTCAGCAGTCCAGGTTCCTGATGTCAGTTTGTAGGGCTCCCTTGGGTCTATCAGGGTAGCACAAGTTTGAGGTTGCAACAACTTTGGTGTGGGGTGCATCCTTCGATGTAAGGATTTTTTGTAGTGAGGCCCCAGCCCAGGGCCAGGGGCCGCTGGGCACATCCTTTTTCCATTTTCCCTGGGAAAAAAAACTCAGCAGTCCAGGTTCCTGATGTCAGTTTGTAGGGCTCCCTTGGGTCTATCAGGGCAGCACAAGTTTGAGGTGGGGACAACTTCGGTGTGGGTTCCATCCTTCGATATAAGGATTTTTTGCAGTGAGGCCCAGCCCAGGGCCAGGGGCCCCTGGGCACATCCTTTTTCATTTTCCCTGGGAAAGAAAACTCAGCAGTCCAGGTTCCTGATGTCAGTTTGTAGGGCTCCCTTGGGTGTATCAGGGCAGCACAAGTTTGAGGTGGGGACAACTTCGGTGTAGGGTCCATCCTTCGATATAAGGATTTTTTTCAGTGAGGCCCAGCCCAGGGCCAGGGGCCCCAGGGCACATCCTTTTTCCATTTTCCCTGGGAAAGAAAACTCAGCAGTCCAGGTTCCTGATGTCAGTTTGTAGAGCTCCCTTGGGTCTATCAGGGCAGCACAAGTTTGAGGTGGGGACAACTTCGGTGTGGGGTCCATCCTTTGATATAAGGATTTTTTTCAGTGAGGCCCAGCCCATGGCCAGGGGCCCCAGGGCACATCCTTTTTCCATTTTCCCTGGGAAAGAAAACTCAGCAGTCCAGGTTCCTGATGTTAGTTTGTAGGGCTCCCTTGGGTGAATCAGAGCTGCACATGTTTGAGGTGGGGACAACTTCGGTGTGGGCTCCATCCTTCGATATAAGGATATTTTGCAGTGAGGTCCCTGTCCAGGGCCAGGGGCCCCTGGGCACATCCTTTTTCCATTTTCCCTGGGAAAGAAAACTCAGCAGTCCAGGTTCCTGATGTCAGTTTGTAGGGCTCCCTTGGGTCTATCAGGGTAGCACAAGTTTGAGGTTGCAACAACTTTAGTGTGGGGTGCATCCTTCGATGTAAGGATTTTTTGTAGTGAGGCCCCAGCCCAGGGCCAGGGGCCGCTGGGCACATCCTTTTTCCATTTTCCCTGGGAAAAAAAACTCAGCAGTCCAGGTTCCTGATGTCAGTTTGTAGGGCTCCCTTGGGTCTATCAGGGCAGCACAAGTTTGAGGTGGGGACATCTTCGGTGTGGGCTCCATCCTTCGATATAAGGATTTTTTGCAGTCAGGGCCAGGGGCCCAGGGCCAGGGGCCCCTGGGCACATCCTTTTTCCATTTTCCCTGGGAAAGAAAACTCAGCAGTCCAGGTTCCTGATGTCAGTTTGTAGGGCTCCCTTGGGTCTATCAGGGCAGCACAAGTTTGAGGTGGGGACAACTGCGGTCTGGGCTCCATCCTTCGATATAAGGATTCTTTGCAGTCAGTGCCAGGGGCCCCCGGGCACATCCTCTGGCCATTTTCCCTGGGAAAGAAAACTCAGCAGTCCAGGTTCCTGATGTCAGTTTGTAGGGCTCCCTTGGGTCTATCAGGGCAGCACAAGTTTGAGGTGGGGACAACTTTGGTGTGGGGTCCATCCTTCGATATAAGGATTTTTTGCAGTCAGGGCCAGGGGCCCCTGTGCACATCCTTTCTCCATTTTCCCTGGGAAAGAAAACTCAGCAGTCCAGGTTGCTGATGTCAGTTTGTAGGGCTTCCTTGGGTGTATCAGGGCAGCACAAGTTTGAGTTGGGGACAACTTCGGTGTGGGGTGCATCCTTCGATACAAAGATTTTTTGCAGTCAGGGCCAGGGGCCCCTGGGCACATCCTTTTTCCATTTTCCCTGGGAAAGAAAACTCAGCAGTCCAGGTTCCTGATGTCAGTTTGTAGGGCTCCCTTGGGTCTATCAGGGCAGCACAAGTTTGAGGTGGGGACAACTTCGGTGTGGGGTCCATCCTTCGATATAAGGATTTTTTGCAGTGAGGCCCCTGTCCAGGGCCAGGGGCCCCTGTGCACATCCTTTTTCCATTTTCCCTGGGAAAGAAAACTCAGCAGTCCAGGTTCCTGATGTCAGTTTGTAGGGCTCCCTTGGGTCTATCAGGGCAGCACAAGTTTGAGGTGGGGACAACTTCGGTGTGGGGTCCATCCTTCGATATAAGGATTTCTTGTTGAGAGTCCCCTGCCAAGGGCCAGGGGCCGCTGGGCACATCCTTTTTCCATTTTCCCTGGGAAAGAAAACTCAGCAGTCCAGGTTCCTGATGTCAGTTTGTAGGGCTCCCTTGGGTCTATCAGGGCAGCACGAGTTTGAGGTGGGGACAACTTCGGTGTGGGGTCCATCCTTCGATATAAGGATTTTTTGCAGTCAGGGCCAGGGGCCCCTGGGCACATCCTTTTTCCATTTTCCCTGGGAAAGAAAACTCAGCAGTCCAGGTTCCTGATGTCAGTTTGTAGAGCTCCCTTGGGTCTATCAGGGCAGCACAATTTTGAGGTGGGGACAACTTCGGTGTGTGGTCCATCCTTCGATATAAGGATTTTTTGCAGTGAGGTCCCTGCCCAGGGCCAGGGGCCCCTGGGCACATCCTTTTTCCATTTTCCCTGGGAAAGAAAAGTCAGCAGTCCAGGTTCCTGATGTCAGTTTGTAGGGCTCCCTTGGGTGTATCAGGGTAGCACAAGTTTGAGGTGGGGACAACTTCGGTCTGGTCTCCATCCTTCGATATAAGGATTCTTTGCAGTCAGTGCCAGGGGCCCCCGGGCACATCCTTTGGCCATTTTCCCTGGGAAAGAAAACTCAGCAGTCCAGGTTCCTGATGTCAGTTTGTAGGGCTCCCTTGGGTCTATCAGGGCAGCACAAGTTTGAGGTGGGGACAACTTTGGTGTGGGGTCCATCCTTCGATATAAGGATTTTTTGCAGTCAGGGCCAGGGGCCCCTGTGCACATCCTTTTTCCATTTTCCCTGGGAAAGAAAACTCAGCAGTCCAGGTTCCTGATGTCAGTTTGTAGGGCTCCCTTGGGTCTATCAGGGCAGCAGAAGTTTGAGGTGGGGACAACTTCGGTGTGGGGTCCATCCTTCGATATAAGGATTTTTTGCAGTCAGGGCCAGGGGCCCCTGGGCACATCCTTTTTCCATTTTCCCTGGGAAAGAAAACTCAGCAGTCCAGGTTCCTGATGTCAGTTTGTAGAGCTCCCTTGGGTCTATCAGGGCAGCACAAGTTTGAGGTGGGGACAAATTTGGTGTGGGGTCCATCCTTCGATATAAGGATTCTTTGCAGTCAGGGCCAGGGGCCCCCTGGCACATCCTTTGGCCACTTTCCCTGGGAAAGAAAACTCAGCAGTCCCGGTTCGTGATGTCAGTTTGTAGGGCTCCCTTGGGTCTATCAGGGCAGCACAAGTTTGAGATGGGGACAACTTCTGTGTGGGGTCCATCCTTCGATATAAGGATTTTTTGCAGTGAGGCCCTGCCCAGGGCCAGGAGCCCCTGGGCACATCCTTTTTCCATTTTCCCTGGGAAAGAAAACTCAGCAGTCCAGGTTCCTGATGTCAGTTTGTAGGGCTACCTTGGGTGTATCAGGGCAGCACAAGTTTGAGGTGGGGACAACTTCGGTGTGGGGTCCATCCTTCGATATAAGGATTCTTTGCAGTCAGGGCCAGGGGCCCCTGGGCACATCCTTTTTCCATTTTCCCTGGGAAAGAAAACTCAGCAGTCCAGGTTCCTGATGTCAGTTTGTAGGGCTCCCTTGGGTCTATCAGGGCAGCACAAGTTTGAGGTGGGGACAAATTCGGTGTGGGGTCCATCCTTCGATATAAGGATTTTTTGCAGTCAGGGCCAGGGGCCCCTGGGCACATCCTTTTTCCATTTTCCCTGGGAAAGAAAACTCAGCAGTCCAGGTTCCTGATGTCAGTTTGTAGGGCTCCCTTGGGTCTATCAGGGCAGCACAAGTTTGAGGTGGGGACAACTTCGGTGTGGGGTCCATCCTTCGATATAAGGATTCTTTGCAGTGTGGCCACAGCCCAGGGCCAGGGGCCCCTGTGCACATCCTTTTTCCATTTTCCCTGGGAAAGAAAACTCAGCAGTCCAGGTTCCTGATGTCAGTTTGTAGGGCTCCCTTGGGTGTATCAGGGCAGCACAAGTTTGAGGTGGGGACAAATTCGGTGTGGGGTCCATCCTTCGATATAAGGATTTTTTGCAGTCAGGGCCAGGGGCCCCTGGGCACATCTTTTTTCCATTTTCCCTGGGAAAGAAAACTCAGCAGTCCAGGTTCCTGATGTCAGTTTGTAGGGCTCCCTTGGGTCTATCAGGGCAGCACAAGTTTGAGGTGGGGACATCTTCGGTGTGGGGTCCATCCTTCGATATAAGGATTCTTTGCAGTGAGGCCCCAGCCCAGATCCAGGGGGCCCTGGGCACATCCTTTTTCCATTTTCCCTGGGAAAGAAAACTCAGCAGTCCAGGTTCCTGATGTCAGCTTGTAGGGCTCCCTTGGGTGTATCAGGGCAGCACAAGTTTGAGGTGGGAACAACTTCAGTGTGGGTTGCATCCTTCGATATAAAGATTTTTTGCAGTCAGGGCCAGGAGCCCCTGGGCACATCCTTTTTCCATTTTCCCTGGGAAAGAAAACTCAGCAGTCCAGGTTCCTGATGTCTGTTTGTAGGGCTCCCTTGGGTCTATCAGGGCAGCGCAAGTTTGAGGTGGGGACAACTTTGGTGTGGGGTCCATCCTTCGATATAAGGATTTTTTGCAGTCAGGGCCAGGGGCCCCCTGGCACATCCTTTTTCCTTTTTCCCTGGGAAAGAAAACTCAGCTGTCCAGGTTCCTGATGTCAGTTTGTAGGGCTCCCTTGGGTCTATCAGGGCAGCACAAGTTTGAGGTGGGGACAACTTTGGTGTGGGGTCCATCCTTCGATATAAGGATTTTTTGCAGTCAGGGCCAGGGGCCCCTGGGCACATCCTTTGGCCATTTTCCCTGGGAAAGAAAACTCAGCAGTCCAGGTTCCTGATGTCAGTTTGTAGGGCTCCCTTGGGTCTATCAGGGCAGCAGAAGTTTGAGGTGGGGACAACTTCGGTGTCGGCTCCATCCTTCGATATAAGGATTTTTTGCAGTCAGGGCCAGGGGTCCCCGGGCACATCCTTTGGCCATTTTCCCTGGGAAAGAAAACTCAGCAGTCCAGGTTCCTGATGTCATTTTTTAGGGCTCCATTGGGTCTATCAGGGCAGCACAAGTTTGAGGTGGGGACAACTTCGGTGTGGGGTCCATCCTTCGATATAAGGATTCTTTGCAGTCAGGGCCAGGGGCCCCTGGGCACATCCTTTTTCCATTTTCCCTGGGAAAGAAAACTCAGCAGTCCAGGTTCCTGATGTCAGTTTGTAGGGCTGCCTTGGGTCTATCAGGGCAGCACAAGTTTGAGGTGGGGACAACTTCAGTGTGGGGTCCATCCTTCGATATAAGGATTTTTTGCAGTCAGGGCCAGGGGCCCCTGGGCACATCCTTTTTCCATTTTCCCTGGGAAAGAAAACTCAGCAGTCCAGGTTCCTGATGTCAGTTTGTAGGGCTCCCTTGGGTCTATCAGGCAAGCACAATTTTGAGGTGGGGACAACTTCGGTGTGGGTTCCATCCTTCGATATAAGGATTCTATGCAGTGAGGCCCCAGCCCAGGGCCAGGGGCCCCTGGGCACATCCTTTTTCCATTTTCCCTGGGAAAGAAAAGTCAGCAGTCCAGGTTCCTGATGTCAGTTTGTAGGGCTCCCTTGGGTCTATCAGGGCAGCACAAGTTTGAGGTGGGGACAACTTCGGTGTGGGGTCCATCCTTCGATATAAGGATTCTTTGCAGTCAGGCCCCAGCCCAGGGCCAGGTGCCCCTGTGCACATCCTTTTTCCATTTTCCCTGGGAAAGAAAACTCAGCAGTCCAGGTTCCTGATGTCAGTTTGTAGGGCTCCCTTGGGTCTATCAGGGCAGCACAAGTTTGAGGTGGGGACAACTTCGGTGTGGGTTCCATCCTTCGATATAAGGATTTTTTGCAGTGAGGCCCAGCCCAGGGCCAGGGGCCCCTGGGCACATCCTTTTTCATTTTCCCTGGGAAAGAAAACTCAGCAGTCCAGGTTCCTGATGTCAGTTTGTAGGGCTCCCTTGGGTGTATCAGGGCAGCACAAGTTTGAGGTGGGGACAACTTCGGTGTAGGGTCCATCCTTCGATATAAGGATTTTTTTCAGTGAGGCCCAGCCCAGGGCCAGGGGCCCCAGGGCACATCCTTTTTCCATTTTCCCTGGGAAAGAAAACTCAGCAGTCCAGGTTCCTGATGTCAGTTTGTAGGGCTCCCTTGGGTCTATCAGGGCAGCACAAGTTTGAGGTGGGGACAAGTTCGGTGTGGGGTCCATCCTTCGATATAAGGATTTTTTTCAGTGAGGCCCAGCCCATGGCCAGGGGCCCCAGGGCACATCCTTTTTCCATTTTCCCTGGGAAAGAAAACTCAGCAGTCCAGGTTCCTGATGTCAGTTTGTAGGGCTCCCTTGGGTGAATCAGAGCTGCACATGTTTGAGGTGGGGACAACTTCGGTGTGGGCTCCATCCTTCGATATAAGGATATTTTGCAGTGAGGTCCCTGTCCAGGGCCACGGGCCCCTGGGCACATCCTTTTTCCATTTTCCCTGGGAAAGAAAACTCAGCAGTCCAGGTTCCTGATGTCAGTTTGTAGGGCTCCCTTGGGTCTATCAGGGTAGCACAAGTTTGAGGTTGCAACAACTTTGGTGTGGGGTGCATCCTTCGATATAAGGATTTTTTGCAGTGAGGCCCAGCCCAGGGCCAGGGGCCCCAGGGCACATCCTTTTTCCATTTTCCCTGGGAAAGAAAACTCAGCAGTCCAGGTTCCTGATGTCAGTTTGTAGGCCTCCCTTGGGTGTATGAGGGCAGCACAAGTTTGAGGTGGGGACATCTATGGTGTGGGGTCCATCCTTCGATATAAGGATTCTTTGCAGTCAGGGCCAGGGGCCGCTGGGCACATCCTTTTTCCATTTTCCCTGGGAAAGAAAACTCAGCAGTCCAGGTTCCTGATGTCAGTTTGTAGAGCTCCCTTGGGTCTATCAGGGCAGCACAAGTTTGAGATGGGGACAACTTCCGTGTGGGCTCCATCCTTCGATATAAGGAATTTTTGCAGTGAGGTCCCTGTCCAGGGCCAGGGGCCCCTGGGCACATCCTTTTTCCATTTTCCCTGGGAAAGAAAACTCAGCAGTCCAGGTTCCTGATGTCAGTTTGTAGGGCTCCCTTGGGTCTATCAGGGCAGCACAAGTTTGAGGTGGGGACAACTTCGGTGTGGGGTCCATCCTTCGATATAAGGATTTTTTGCAGTCGGGGCTAGGGGCCCCTGGGCACATCCTTTTTCCATTTTCCCTGGGAAAGCAAACTCAGCAGTCCAGGTTCCTGATGTCAGTTTGTAGGGCTCCCTTGGGTCTATCAGGGTAGCACAAGTTTGAGGTTGCAACTACTTTGGTGCAGGCTTCATCCTTCGATATAAGAATTTTTTGCAGTGAGGCCCCTGTCCAGACCAGGGGCCCCTTGGCACATCCTTTTTCCATTTTCCCTGGGAAAGAAAACTCAGCAGTCCAGGTTCCTGATGTCAGCTTGTAGGGCTCCCTTGGGTCTATCAGGGCAGCGCAAGTTTGAGGTGGGGACAACTTCGGTGTGGGGTCCATCCTTCGATATAAGGATTTTTTGCAGTCAGGGCCAGGGGCCCCTGGGCACATCCTTTTTCCTTTTTCCCTGGGAAAGAAAACTCAGCAGTCCAGGTTCCTGATGTCAGTTTGTAGGGCTCCCTTGGGTCTATCAGGGCAGCACAAGTTTGAGGTGGGTACAACTTCGGTGTGGGGTCCATCCTTCGATATAAGGATTTTTTGCAGTCAGGGCAAGGGGCCCCTGGGCACATCCTTTGGCCATTTTCCCTGGGAAAGAAAACTCAGCAGTCCAGGTTCCTGATGTCAGTTTGTAGGGCTCCCTTGGGTGTATCAGGGTAGCAGAAGTTTGATGTGCGGACTACTTCAGTGTATGCTCCATCCTTCGATATAAGGATTTTTTGCAGTCAGGGCCAGAGGCCCCTGGGCACATCCTTTTTCCATTTTCCCTGGGAAAGAAAACTCAGCAGTCCAGGTTCCTGATGTCAGTTTGTAGGGCTCCCTTGGGTCTATCAGGGCAGCACAAGTTTGAGGTGGGGACAACTTTGGTGTCGGCTCCATCCTTCGATATAAGGATTTTTTGCAGTCAGGGCCAGGGGTCCCCGGGCACATCCTTTGGCCATTTTCCCTGGGAAAGAAAACTCAGCAGTCCAGGTTCCTGATGTCATTTTTTAGGGCTCCATTGGGTCTATCAGGGCAGCACAAGTTTGAGGTGGGGACAACTTCGGTGTGGGGTCCATCCTTCGATATAAGGATTCTTTGCAGTCAGGGCCAGGGGCCCCTGGGCACATCCTTTTTCCATTTTCCCTGGGAAAGAAAACTCAGCAGTCCAGGTTCCTGATGTCAGTTTGTAGGGCTCCCTTGGGTCTATCAGGCAAGCACAATTTTGAGGTGGGGACAACTTCGGTGTGGGTTCCATCCTTCGATATAAGGATTCTATGCAGTGAGGCCCCAGCCCAGGGCCAGGGGCCCCTGGGCACATCCTTTTTCCATTTTCCCTGGGAAAGAAAACTCAGCAGTCCAGGTTCCTGATGTCAGTTTGTAGGGCTCCCTTGGGTCTATCAGGGCAGCACAAGTTTGAGGTGGGGACAACTTCGGTGTGGGGTCCATCCTTCGATATAAGGATTCTTTGCAGTCAGGACCCAGCCCAGGGCCAGGGGCCCCTGTGCACATCCTTTTTCCATTTTCCCTGGGAAAGAAAACTCAGCAGTCCAGGTTCCTGATGTCAGTTTGTAGGGCTCCCTTGGGTCTATCAGGGCAGCACAAGTTTGAGGTGGGGACAACTTCGGTGTGGGTTCCATCCTTCGATATAAGGATTTTTTGCAGTGAGGCCCAGCCCAGGGCCAGGGGCCCCTGGGCACATCCTTTTTCATTTTCCCTGGGAAAGAAAACTCAGCAGTCCAGGTTCCTGATGTCAGTTTGTAGGGCTCCCTTGGGTCTATCAGGGCAGCACAAGTTTGAGGTTGCAACAACTTCGGTGTGGGGTCCATCCTTCGATATAAGGATTTTTTGCAGTGAGGCCCAGCCCAGGGCCAGGGGCCCCAGGGCACATCCTTTTTCCATTTTCCCTGGGAAAGAAAACTCAGCAGTCCAGGTTCCTGATGTCAGTTTGTAGAGCTCCCTTGGGTCTATCAGGGCAGCACAAGTTTGAGGTGGGGACAACTTCGGTGTGGGGTCCATCCTTTGATATAAGGATTTTTTTCAGTGAGGCCCAGCCCATGGCCAGGGGCCCCAGGGCACATCCTTTTTCCATTTTCCCTGGGAAAGAAAACTCAGCAGTCCAGGTTCCTGATGTCAGTTTGTAGGGCTCCCTTGGGTGAATCAGAGCTGCACATGTTTGAGGTGGGGACAACTTCGGTGTGGGGTCCATCCTTCGATATAAGGATATTTTGCAGTGAGGTCCCTGTCCAGGGCCACGGGCCCCTGGGCACATCCTTTTTCCATTTTCCCTGGGAAAGAAAACTCAGCAGTCCAGGTTCCTGATGTCAGTTTGTAGGGCTCCCTTGGGTCTATCAGGGTAGCACAAGTTTGAGGTTGCAACAACTTTGGTGTGGGGTGCATCCTTCGATGTAAGGATTTTTTGTAGTGAGGCCCCAGCCCAGGGCCAGGGGCCGCTGGGCACATCCTTTTTCCATTTTCCCTGGGAAAAAAAACTCAGCAGTCCAGGTTCCTGATGTCAGTTTGTAGGGCTCCCTTGGGTCTATCAGGGCAGCACAAGTTTGAGGTGGGGACATCTTCGGTGTGGGCTCCATCCTTCGATATAAGGATTTTTTGCAGTCAGGGCCAGGGGCCCAGGGCCAGGGGCCCCTGGGCACATCCTTTTTCCATTTTCCCTGGGAAAGAAAACTCAGCAGTCCAGGTTCCTGATGTCAGTTTGTAGGGCTCCCTTGGGTCTATCAGGGCAGCACAAGTTTGAGGTGGGGAGAACTGCGGTCTGGGCTCCATCCTTCGATATAAGGATTCTTTGCAGTCAGTGCCAGGGGCCCCCGGGCACATCCTTTGGCCATTTTCCCTGGGAAAGAAAACTCAGCAGTCCAGGTTCCTGATGTCAGTTTGTAGGGCTCCCTTGGGTCTATCAGGGCAGCACAAGTTTGAGGTGGGGACAACTTTGGTGTGGGGTCCATCCTTCGATATAAGGATTCTTTGCAGTCAGGGCCAGGGGCCCCTGTGCACATCCTTTCTCCATTTTCCCTGGGAAAGAAAACTCAGCAGTCCAGGTTGCTGATGTCAGTTTGTAGGGCTTCCTTGGGTGTATCAGGGCAGCACAAGTTTGAGTTGGGGACAACTTCGGTGTGGGGTGCATCCTTCGATACAAAGATTTTTTGCAGTCAGGGCCAGGGGCCCCTGGGCACATCCTTTTTCCATTTTCCCTGGGAAAGAAAACTCAGCAGTCCAGGTTCCTGATGTCAGTTTGTAGGGCTCCCTTGGGTCTATCAGGGCAGCACAAGTTTGAGGTGGGGACAACTTCGGTGTGGGGTCCATCCTTCGATATAAGGATTTTTTGCAGTGAGGCCCCTGTCCAGGGCCAGGGGCCCCTGTGCACATCCTTTTTCCATTTTCCCTGGGAAAGAAAACTCAGCAGTCCAGGTTCCTGATGTCAGTTTGTAGGGCTCCCTTGGGTCTATCAGGGCAGCACAAGTTTGAGGTGGGGACAACTTCGGTGTGGGGTCCATCCTTCGATATAAGGATTTCTTGTTGAGAGTCCCCTGCCAAGGGCCAGGGGCCGCTGGGCACATCCTTTTTCCATTTTCCCTGGGAAAGAAAACTCAGCAGTCCAGGTTCCTGATGTCAGTTTGTAGGGCTCCCTTGGGTCTATCAGGGTAGCACAAGTTTGAGGTGGGGACAACTTCGGTGTGGGGTCCATCCTTCGATATAAGGATTTTTTGCAGTCAGGGCCAGGGGCCCCTGGGCACATCCTTTTTCCATTTTCCCTGGGAAAGAAAACTCAGCAGTCCAGGTTCCTGATGTCAGTTTGTAGAGCTCCCTTGGGTCTATCAGGGCAGCACAAGTTTGAGGTGGGGACAACTTCGGTGTGTGGTCCATCCTTCGATATAAGGATTTTTTGCAGTGAGGTCCCTGCCCAGGGCCAGGGGCCCCTGGGCACATCCTTTTTCCATTTTCCCTGGGAAAGAAAACTCAGCAGTCCAGGTTCCTGATGTCAGTTTGTAGGGCTCCCTTGGGTGTATCAGGGTAGCACAAGTTTGAGGTGGGGACAACTTCGGTCTGGTCTCCATCCTTCGATATAAGGATTCTTTGCAGTCAGTGCCAGGGGCCCCCGGGCACATCCTTTGGCCATTTTCCCTGGGAAAGAAAACTCAGCAGTCCAGGTTCCTGATGTCAGTTTGTAGGGCTCCCTTGGGTGTATCAGGGCAGCACAAGTTTGAGGTGGGGACAACTTTGGTGTGGGGTCCATCCTTCGATATAAGGATTTTTTGCAGTCAGGGCCAGGGGCCCCTGTGCACATCCTTTTTCCATTTTCCCTGGGAAAGAAAACTCAGCAGTCCAGGTTCCTGATGTCAGTTTGTAGGGCTCCCTTGGGTCTATCAGGGCAGTACAAGTTTGAGGTGGGGACAACTTCGGTGTGGGGTCCATCCTTCGATATAAGGATTTTTTGCAGTCAGGGCCAGGGGCCCCTGGGCACATCCTTTTTCCATTTTCCCTGGGAAAGAAAACTCAGCAGTCCAGGTTCCTGATGTCAGTTTGTAGAGCTCCCTTGGGTCTATCAGGGCAGCACAAGTTTGAGGTGGGGACAACTTTGGTGTGGGGTCCATCCTTCGATATAAGGATTCTTTGCAGTCAGGGCCAGGGGCCCCCTGGCACATCCTTTGGCCACTTTCCCTGGGAAAGAAAACTCAGCAGTCCCGGTTCGTGATGTCAGTTTGTAGGGCTCCCTTGGGTCTATCAGGGCAGCACAAGTTTGAGATGGGGACAACTTCTGTGTGGGGTCCATCCTTCGATATAAGGATTTTTTGCAGTGAGGCCCAGCCCAGGGCCAGGAGCCCCTGGGCACATCCTTTTTCCATTTTCCCTGGGAAAGAAAACTCAGCAGTCCAGGTTCCTGATGTCAGTTTGTAGGGCTACCTTGGGTGTATCAGGGCAGCACAAGTTTGAGGTGGGGACAACTTTGGTGTGGGGTCCATCCTTCGATATAAGGATTTTTTGCAGTCAGGGCCAGGGGCCCCTGGGCACATCCTTTTTCCATTTTCCCTGGGAAAGAAAACTCAGCAGTCCAGGTTCCTGATGTCAGTTTGTAGGGCTCCCTTGGGTCTATCAGGGCAGCACAAGTTTGAGGTGGGGACATCTTCGGTGTGCGCTCCATCCTTCGATATAAGGATTGTTTGCAGTCAGGGCCAGGGGCCCAGGGCCAGGGGCCCCCGGGCACATCCTTTTTCCATTTTCCCTGGGAAAGAAAACTCAGCAGTCCAGGTTCCTGATGTCAGTTTGTAGGGCTCCCTTGGGTCTATCAGGGCAGCACAAGTTTGAGGTGGGGACAATTGCGGTCTGGGCTCCATCCTTCGATATAAGGATTCTTTGCAGTCAGTGCCAGGGGCCCCCGGGCACATCCTTTGGCCATTTTCCCTGGGAAAGAAAACTCAGCAGTCCAGGTTCCTGATGTCAGTTTGTAGGGCTCCCTTGGGTCTATCAGGGCAGCACAAGTTTGAGGTGGGGACAACTTTGGTGTGGGGTCCATCCTTCGATATAAGGATTTTTTGCAGTCAGGGCCAGGGGCCCCTGTGCACATCCTTTTTCCATTTTCCCTGGGAAAGAAAACTCAGCAGTCCAGGTTCCTGATGTCAGTTTGTAGGGCTTCCTTGGGTCTATCAGGGCAGCACAAGTTTGAGTTGGGGACAACTTCGGTGTGGGGTGCATCCTTCGATACAAAGATTTTTTGCAGTCAGGGCCAGGGGCCCCTGGGCACATCCTTTTTCCATTTTCCCTGGGAAAGAAAACTCAGCAGTCCAGGTTCCTGATGTCAGTTTGTAGGGCTCCCTTGGGTCTATCAGGGCAGCACAAGTTTGAGGTGGGGACAACTTCGGTGTGGGGTCCATCCTTCGATATAAGGATTCTTTGCAGTCAGGCCCCAGCCCAGGGCCAGGGGCCCCTGTGCACATCCTTTTTCCATTTTCCCTGGGAAAGAAAACTCAGCAGTCCAGGTTCCTGATGTCAGTTTGTAGAGCTCCCTTGGGTCTATCAGGGCAGCACAAGTTTGAGGTGGGGACAACTTCGGTGTGGGGTCCATCCTTTGATATAAGGATTTTTTTCAGTGAGGCCCAGCCCATGGCCAGGGGCCCCTGGGCACATCCTTTTTCCATTTTCCCTGGGAAAGAAAACTCAGCAGTCCAGGTTCCTGATGTCAGTTTGTAGGGCTCCCTTGGGTGAATCTGAGCTGCACATGTTTGAGGTGGGGACAACTTCGGTGTGGGCTCCATCCTTCGATATAAGGATATTTTGCAGTGAGGTCCCTGTCCAGGGCCACGGGCCCCTGGGCACATCCTTTTTCCATTTTCCCTGGGAAAGAAAACTCAGCAGTCCAGGTTCCTGATGTCAGTTTGTAGGGCTCCCTTGGGTCTATCAGGGTAGCACAAGTTTGAGGTTGCAACAACTTTGGTGTGGGGTGCATCCTTCGATGTAAGGATTTTTTGTAGTGAGGCCCCAGCCCAGGGCCAGGGGCCGCTGGGCACATCCTTTTTCCATTTTCCCTGGGAAAAAAAACTCAGCAGTCCAGGTTCCTGATGTCAGTTTGTAGGGCTCCCTTGGGTCTATCAGGGCAGCACAAGTTTGAGGTGGGGACATCTTCGGTGTGGGCTCCATCCTTCGATATAAGGATTTTTTGCAGTCAGGGCCAGGGGCCCAGGGCCAGGGGCCCCTGGGCACATCCTTTTTCCATTTTCCCTGGGAAAGAAAACTCAGCAGTCCAGGTTCCTGATGTCAGTTTGTAGGGCTCCCTTGGGTCTATCAGGGCAGCACAAGTTTGAGGTGGGGACAACTGCGGTCTGGGCTCCATCCTTCGATATAAGGATTCTTTGCAGTCAGTGCCAGGGTCCCCCGGGCACATCCTTTGGCCATTTTCCCTGGGAAAGAAAACTCAGCAGTCCAGGTTCCTGATGTCAGTTTGTAGGGCTCCCTTGGGTCTATCAGGGCAGCACAAGTTTGAGGTGGGGACAACTTTGGTGTGGGGTCCATCCTTCGATATAAGGATTCTTTGCAGTCAGGGCCAGGGGCCCCTGTGCACATCCTTTCTCCATTTTCCCTGGGAAAGAAAACTCAGCAGTCCAGGTTGCTGATGTCAGTTTGTAGGGCTTCCTTGGGTGTATCAGGGCAGCACAAGTTTGAGTTGGGGACAACTTCGGTGTGGGGTGCATCCTTCGATACAAAGATTTTTTGCAGTCAGGGCCAGGGGCCCCTGGGCACATCCTTTTTCCATTTTCCCTGGGAAAGAAAACTCAGCAGTCCAGGTTCCTGATGTCAGTTTGTAGGGCTCCCTTGGGTCTATCAGGGCAGCACAAGTTTGAGGTGGGGACAACTTCGGTGTGGGGTCCATCCTTCGATATAAGGATTTTTTGCAGTGAGGCCCCTGTCCAGGGCCAGGGGCCCCTGTGCACATCCTTTTTCCATTTTCCCTGGGAAAGAAAACTCAGCAGTCCAGGTTCCTGATGTCAGTTTGTAGGGCTCCCTTGGGTCTATCAGGGCAGCACAAGTTTGAGGTGGGGACAACTTCGGTGTGGGGTCCATCCTTCGATATAAGGATTTCTTGTTGAGAGTCCCCTGCCAAGGGCCAGGGGCCGCTGGGCACATCCTTTTTCCATTTTCCCTGGGAAAGAAAACTCAGCAGTCCAGGTTCCTGATGTCAGTTTGTAGGGCTCCCTTGGGTCTATCAGGGCAGCACAAGTTTGAGGTGGGGACAACTTCGGTGTGGGGTCCATCCTTCGATATAAGGATTTTTTGCAGTCAGGGCCAGGGGCCCCTGGGCACATCCTTTTTCCATTTTCCCTGGGAAAGAAAACTCAGCAGTCCAGGTTCCTGATGTCAGTTTGTAGAGCTCCCTTGGGTCTATCAGGGCAGCACAAGTTTGAGGTGGGGACAACTTCGGTGTGTGGTCCATCCTTCGATATAAGGATTTTTTGCAGTGAGGTCCCTGCCCAGGGCCAGGGGCCCCTGGGCACATCCTTTTTCCATTTTCCCTGGGAAAGAAAACTCAGCAGTCCAGGTTCCTGATGTCAGTTTGTAGGGCTCCCTTGGGTGTATCAGGGTAGCACAAGTTTGAGGTGGGGACAACTTCGGTCTGGTCTCCATCCTTCGATATAAGGATTCTTTGCAGTCAGTGCCAGGGGCCCCCGGGCACATCCTTTGGCCATTTTCCCTGGGAAAGAAAACTCAGCAGTCCAGGTTCCTGATGTCAGTTTGTAGGGCTCCCTTGGGTCTATCAGGGCAGCACAAGTTTGAGGTGGGGACAACTTTGGTGTGGGGTCCATCCTTCGATATAAGGATTTTTTGCAGTCAGGGCCAGGGGCCCCTGTGCACATCCTTTTTCCATTTTCCCTGGGAAAGAAAACTCAGCAGTCCAGGTTCCTGATGTCAGTTTGTAGGGCTCCCTTGGGTCTATCAGGGCAGCACAAGTTTGAGGTGGGGACAACTTCGGTGTGGGGTCCATCCTTCGATATAAGGATTTTTTGCAGTCAGGGCCAGGGGCCCCTGGGCACATCCTTTTTCCATTTTCCCTGGGAAAGAAAACTCAGCAGTCCAGGTTCCTGATGTCAGTTTGTAGAGCTCCCTTGGGTCTATCAGGGCAGCACAAGTTTGAGGTGGGGACAACTTTGGTGTGGGGTCCATCCTTCGATATAAGGATTCTTTGCAGTCAGGGCCAGGGGCCCCCTGGCACATCCTTTGGCCACTTTCCCTGGGAAAGAAAACTCAGCAGTCCCGGTTCGTGATGTCAGTTTGTAGGGCTCCCTTGGGTCTATCAGGGCAGCACAAGTTTGAGATGGGGACAACTTCTGTGTGGGGTCCATCCTTCGATATAAGGATTTTTTGCAGTGAGGCCCAGCCCAGGGCCAGGAGCCCCTGGGCACATCCTTTTTCCATTTTCCCTGGGAAAGAAAACTCAGCAGTCCAGGTTCCTGATGTCAGTTTGTAGGGCTACCTTGGGTGTATCAGGGCAGCACAAGTTTGAGGTGGGGACAACTTCGGTGTGGGGTCCATCCTTCGATATAAGGATTCTTTGCAGTCAGGGCCAGGGGCCCCTGGGCACATCCTTTTTCCATTTTCCCTGGGAAAGAAAACTCAGCAGTCCAGGTTCCTGATGTCAGTTTGTAGGGCTCCCTTGGGTCTATCAGGGCAGCACAAGTTTGAGGTGGGGACAAATTCGGTGTGGGGTCCATCCTTCGATATAAGGATTTTTTGCAGTCAGGGCCAGGGGCCCCTGGGCACATCCTTTTTCCATTTTCCCTGGGAAAGAAAACTCAGCAGTCCAGGTTCCTGATGTCAGTTTGTAGGGCTCCCTTGGGTCTATCAGGGCAGCACAAGTTTGAGGTGGGGACAACTTCGGTGTGGGGTCCATCCTTCGATATAAGGATTCTTTGCAGTGTGGCCACAGCCCAGGGCCAGGGGCCCCTGTGCACATCCTTTTTCCATTTTCCCTGGGAAAGAAAACTCAGCAGTCCAGGTTCCTGATGTCAGTTTGTAGGGCTCCCTTGGGTGTATCAGGGCAGCACAAGTTTGAGGTGGGGACAAATTCGGTGTGGGGTCCATCCTTCGATATAAGGATTTTTTGCAGTCAGGGCCAGGGGCCCCTGGGCACATCTTTTTTCCATTTTCCCTGGGAAAGAAAACTCAGCAGTCCAGGTTCCTGATGTCAGTTTGTAGGGCTCCCTTGGGTCTATCAGGGCAGCACAAGTTTGAGGTGGGGACATCTTCGGTGTGGGGTCCATCCTTCGATATAAGGATTCTTTGCAGTGAGGCCCCAGCCCAGATCCAGGGGCCCCTGGGCACATCCTTTTTCCATTTTCCCTGGGAAAGAAAACTCAGCAGTCCAGGTTCCTGATGTCAGCTTGTAGGGCTCCCTTGGGTGTATCAGGGCAGCACAAGTTTGAGGTGGGAACAACTTCAGTGTGGGTTGCATCCTTCGATATAAAGATTTTTTGCAGTCAGGGCCAGGAGCCCCTGGGCACATCCTTTTTCCATTTTCCCTGGGAAAGAAAACTCAGCAGTCCAGGTTCCTGATGTCTGTTTGTAGGGCTCCCTTGGGTCTATCAGGGCAGCGCAAGTTTGAGGTGGGGACAACTTCGGTGTGGGGTCCATCCTTCGATATAAGGATTTTTTGCAGTCAGGGCCAGGGGCCCCTGGGCACATCCTTTTTCCTTTTTCCCTGGGAAAGAAAACTCAGCAGTCCAGGTTCCTGATGTCAGTTTGTAGGGCTCCCTTGGGTCTATCAGGGCAGCACAAGTTTGAGGTGGGGACAACTTTGGTGTGGGGTCCATCCTTCGATATAAGGATTTTTTGCAGTCAGGGCCAGGGGCCCCTGGGCACATCCTTTGGCCATTTTCCCTGGGAAAGAAAACTCAGCAGTCCAGGTTCCTGATGTCAGTTTGTAGGGCTCCCTTGGGTCTATCAGGGCAGCAGAAGTTTGAGGTGGGGACAACTTCGGTGTCGGCTCCATCCTTCGATATAAGGATTTTTTGCAGTCAGGGCCAGGGGTCCCCGGGCACATCCTTTGGCCATTTTCCCTGGGAAAGAAAACTCAGCAGTCCAGGTTCCTGATGTCATTTTTTAGGGCTCCCTTGGGTGTATCAGGGCAGCACAAGTTTGAGGTGGGGACAACTTCGGTGTGGGGTCCATCCTTCGATATAAGGATTCTTTGCAGTCAGGGCCAGGGGCCCCTGGGCACATCCTTTTTCCATTTTCCCTGGGAAAGAAAACTCAGCAGTCCAGGTTCCTGATGTCAGTTTGTAGGGCTGCCTTGGGTCTATCAGGGCAGCACAAGTTTGAGGTGGGGACAACTTCAGTGTGGGGTCCATCCTTCGATATAAGGATTTTTTGCAGTCAGGGCCAGGGGCCCCTGGGCACATCCTTTTTCCATTTTCCCTGGGAAAGAAAACTCAGCAGTCCAGGTTCCTGATGTCAGTTTGTAGGGCTCCCTTGGGTCTATCAGGCAAGCACAATTTTGAGGTGGGGACAACTTCGGTGTGGGTTCCATCCTTCGATATAAGGATTCTATGCAGTGAGGCCCCAGCCCAGGGCCAGGGGCCCCTGGGCACATCCTTTTTCCATTTTCCCTGGGAAAGAAAACTCAGCAGTCCAGGTTCCTGATGTCAGTTTGTAGGGCTCCCTTGGGTCTATCTGGGCAGCACAAGTTTGAGGTGGGGACAACTTCGGTGTGGGGTCCATCCTTCGATATAAGGATTCTTTGCAGTCAGGCCCCAGCCCAGGGCCAGGTGCCCCTGTGCACATCCTTTTTCCATTTTCCCTGGGAAAGAAAACTCAGCAGTCCAGGTTCCTGATGTCAGTTTGTAGGGCTCCCTTGGGTCTATCAGGGCAGCACAAGTTTGAGGTGGGGACAACTTCGGTGTGGGTTCCATCCTTCGATATAAGGATTTTTTGCAGTGAGGCCCAGCCCAGGGCCAGGGGCCCCTGGGCACATCCTTTTTCATTTTCCCTGGGAAAGAAAACTCAGCAGTCCAGGTTCCTGATGTCAGTTTGTAGGGCTCCCTTGGGTGTATCAGGGCAGCAAAAGTTTGAGGTGGGGACAACTTCGGTGTAGGGTCCATCCTTCGATATAAGGATTTTTTTCAGTGAGGCCCAGCCCAGGGCCAGGGGCCCCAGGGCACATCCTTTTTCCATTTTCCCTGGGAAAGAAAACTCAGCAGTCCAGGTTCCTGATGTCAGTTTGTAGGGCTCCCTTGGGTCTATCAGGGCAGCACAAGTTTGAGGTGGGGACAACTTCGGTGTGGGGTCCATCCTTCGATATAAGGATTTTTTTCAGTGAGGCCCAGCCCATGGCCAGGGGCCCCAGGGCACATCCTTTTTCCATTTTCCCTGGGAAAGAAAACTCAGCAGTCCAGGTTCCTGATGTCAGTTTGTAGGGCTCCCTTGGGTGAATCAGAGCTGCACATGTTTGAGGTGGGGACAACTTCGGTGTGGGCTCCATCCTTCGATATAAGGATATTTTGCAGTGAGGTCCCTGTCCAGGGCCACGGGCCCCTGGGCACATCCTTTTTCCATTTTCCCTGGGAAAGAAAACTCAGCAGTCCAGGTTCCTGATGTCAGTTTGTAGGGCTCCCTTGGGTCTATCAGGGTAGCACAAGTTTGAGGTTGCAACAACTTTGGTGTGGGGTGCATCCTTCGATGTAAGGATTTTTTGTAGTGAGGCCCCAGACCAGGGCCAGGGGCCGCTGGGCACATCCTTTTTCCATTTTCCCTGGGAAAAAAAACTCAGCACACCAGGTTCCTGATGTCAGTTTGTAGGGCTCCCTTGGGTCTATCAGGGCAGCACAAGTTTGAGGTGGGGACAACTTTGGTGTGGGGTCCATCCTTCGATATAAGGATTTTTTGCAGTCAGGGCCAGGGGCCCCTGGGCACATCCTTTTTCCATTTTCCCTGGGAAAGAAAACTCAGCAGTCCAGGTTCCTGATGTCAGTTTGTAGGGCTCCCTTGGGTCTATCAGGGCAGCACAAGTTTGAGGTGGGGACATCTTCGGTGTGCGCTCCATCCTTCGATATAAGGATTGTTTGCAGTCAGGGCCAGGGGCCCAGGGCCAGGGGCCCCCGGGCACATCCTTTTTCCATTTTCCCTGGGAAAGAAAACTCAGCAGTCCAGGTTCCTGATGTCAGTTTGTAGGGCTCCCTTGGGTCTATCAGGGCAGCACAAGTTTGAGGTGGGGACAACTGCGGTCTGGGCTCCATCCTTCGATATAAGGATTCTTTGCAGTCAGTGCCAGGGGCCCCCGGGCACATCCTTTGGCCATTTTCCCTGGGAAAGAAAACTCAGCAGTCCAGGTTCCTGATGTCAGTTTGTAGGGCTCCCTTGGGTCTATCAGGGCAGCAGAAGTTTGAGGTGGGGACAACTTCGGTGTCGGCTCCATCCTTCGATATAAGGATTTTTTGCAGTCAGGGCCAGGGGTCCCCGGGCACATCCTTTGGCCATTTTCCCTGGGAAAGAAAACTCAGCAGTCCAGGTTCCTGATGTCATTTTTTAGGGCTCCCTTGGGTGTATCAGGGCAGCACAAGTTTGAGGTGGGGACAACTTCGGTGTGGGGTCCATCCTTCGATATAAGGATTCTTTGCAGTCAGGGCCAGGGGCCCCTGGGCACATCCTTTTTCCATTTTCCCTGGGAAAGAAAACTCAGCAGTCCAGGTTCCTGATGTCAGTTTGTAGGGCTGCCTTGGGTCTATCAGGGCAGCACAAGTTTGAGGTGGGGACAACTTCAGTGTGGGGTCCATCCTTCGATATAAGGATTTTTTGCAGTCAGGGCCAGGGGCCCCTGGGCACATCCTTTTTCCATTTTCCCTGGGAAAGAAAACTCAGCAGTCCAGGTTCCTGATGTCAGTTTGTAGGGCTCCCTTGGGTCTATCAGGCAAGCACAATTTTGAGGTGGGGACAACTTCGGTGTGGGTTCCATCCTTCGATATAAGGATTCTATGCAGTGAGGCCCCAGCCCAGGGCCAGGGGCCCCTGGGCACATCCTTTTTCCATTTTCCCTGGGAAAGAAAAGTCAGCAGTCCAGGTTCCTGATGTCAGTTTGTAGGGCTCCCTTGGGTCTATCAGGGCAGCACAAGTTTGAGGTGGGGACAACTTCGGTGTGGGGTCCATCCTTCGATATAAGGATTCTTTGCAGTCAGGCCCCAGCCCAGGGCCAGGTGCCCCTGTGCACATCCTTTTTCCATTTTCCCTGGGAAAGAAAACTCAGCAGTCCAGGTTCCTGATGTCAGTTTGTAGGGCTCCCTTGGGTCTATCAGGGCAGCACAAGTTTGAGGTGGGGACAACTTCGGTGTGGGTTCCATCCTTCGATATAAGGATTTTTTGCAGTGAGGCCCAGCCCAGGGCCAGGGGCCCCTGGGCACATCCTTTTTCATTTTCCCTGGGAAAGAAAACTCAGCAGTCCAGGTTCCTGATGTCAGTTTGTAGGGCTCCCTTGGGTGTATCAGGGCAGCACAAGTTTGAGGTGGGGACAACTTCGGTGTAGGGTCCATCCTTCGATATAAGGATTTTTTTCAGTGAGGCCCAGCCCAGGGCCAGGGGCCCCAGGGCACATCCTTTTTCCATTTTCCCTGGGAAAGAAAACTCAGCAGTCCAGGTTCCTGATGTCAGTTTGTAGGGCTCCCTTGGGTCTATCAGGGCAGCACAAGTTTGAGGTGGGGACAACTTCGGTGTGGGGTCCATCCTTCGATATAAGGATTTTTTTCAGTGAGGCCCAGCCCATGGCCAGGGGCCCCAGGGCACATCCTTTTTCCATTTTCCCTGGGAAAGAAAACTCAGCAGTCCAGGTTCCTGATGTCAGTTTGTAGGGCTCCCTTGGGTGAATCAGAGCTGCACATGTTTGAGGTGGGGACAACTTCGGTGTGGGCTCCATCCTTCGATATAAGGATATTTTGCAGTGAGGTCCCTGTCCAGGGCCACGGGCCCCTGGGCACATCCTTTTTCCATTTTCCCTGGGAAAGAAAACTCAGCAGTCCAGGTTCCTGATGTCAGTTTGTAGGGCTCCCTTGGGTCTATCAGGGTAGCACAAGTTTGAGGTTGCAACAACTTTGGTGTGGGGTGCATCCTTCGATGTAAGGATTTTTTGTAGTGAGGCCCCAGACAAGGGCCAGGGGCCGCTGGGCACATCCTTTTTCCATTTTCCCTGGGAAAAAAAACTCAGCACACCAGGTTCCTGATGTCAGTTTGTAGGGCTCCCTTGGGTCTATCAGGGCAGCACAAGTTTGAGGTGGGGACAACTTTGGTGTGGGGTCCATCCTTCGATATAAGGATTTTTTGCAGTCAGGGCCAGGGGCCCCTGGGCACATCCTTTTTCCATTTTCCCTGGGAAAGAAAACTCAGCAGTCCAGGTTCCTGATGTCAGTTTGTAGGGCTCCCTTGGGTCTATCAGGGCAGCACAAGTTTGAGGTGGGGACATCTTCGGTGTGCGCTCCATCCTTCGATATAAGGATTGTTTGCAGTCAGGGCCAGGGGCCCAGGGCCAGGGGCCCCCGGGCACATCCTTTTTCCATTTTCCCTGGGAAAGAAAACTCAGCAGTCCAGGTTCCTGATGTCAGTTTGTAGGGCTCCCTTGGGTCTATCAGGGCAGCACAAGTTTGAGGTGGGGACAACTGCGGTCTGGGCTCCATCCTTCGATATAAGGATTCTTTGCAGTCAGTGCCAGGGGCCCCCGGGCACATCCTTTGGCCATTTTCCCTGGGAAAGAAAACTCAGCAGTCCAGGTTCCTGATGTCAGTTTGTAGGGCTCCCTTGGGTCTATCAGGGCAGCACAAGTTTGAGGTGGGGACAACTTTGGTGTGGGGTCCATCCTTCGATATAAGGATTTTTTGCAGTCAGGGCCAGGGGCCCCTGTGCACATCCTTTTTCCATTTTCCCTGGGAAAGAAAACTCAGCAGTCCAGGTTCCTGATGTCAGTTTGTAGGGCTTCCTTGGGTCTATCAGGGCAGCACAAGTTTGAGTTGGGGACAACTTCGGTGTGGGGTGCATCCTTCGATACAAAGATTTTTTGCAGTCAGGGCCAGGGGCCCCTGGGCACATCCTTTTTCCATTTTCCCTGGGAAAGAAAACTCAGCAGTCCAGGTTCCTGATGTCAGTTTGTAGGGCTCCCTTGGGTCTATCAGGGCAGCACAAGTTTGAGGTGGGGACAACTTCGGTGTGGGGTCCATCCTTCGATATAAGGATTCTTTGCAGTCAGGCCCCAGCCCAGGGCCAGGGGCCCCTGTGCACATCCTTTTTCCATTTTCCCTGGGAAAGAAAACTCAGCAGTCCAGGTTCCTGATGTCAGTTTGTAGGGCTCCCTTGGGTCTATCAGGGCAGCACAAGTTTGAGGTGGGGACAACTTCGGTGTGGGTTCCATCCTTCGATATAAGGATTTTTTGCAGTGAGGCCCAGCCCAGGGCCAGGGGCCCCTGGGCACATCCTTTTTCATTTTCCCTGGGAAAGAAAACTCAGCAGTCCAGGTTCCTGATGTCAGTTTGTAGGGCTCCCTTGGGTGTATCAGGGCAGCACAAGTTTGAGGTGGGGACAACTTCGGTGTAGGGTCCATCCTTCAATATAAGGATTTTTTTCAGTGAGGCCCAGCCCAGGGCCAGGGGCCCCAGGGCACATCCTTTTTCCATTTTCCCTGGGAAAGAAAACTCAGCAGTCCAGGTTCCTGATGTCAGTTTGTAGAGCTCCCTTGGGTCTATCAGGGCAGCACAAGTTTGAGGTGGGGACAACTTCGGTGTGGGGTCCATCCTTCGATATAAGGATTTTTTTCAGTGAGGCCCAGCCCATGGCCAGGGGCCCCAGGGCACATCCTTTTTCCATTTTCCCTGGGAAAGAAAACTCAGCAGTCCAGGTTCCTGATGTCAGTTTGTAGGGCTCCCTTGGGTGAATCAGAGCTGCACATGTTTGAGGTGGGGACAACTTCGGTGTGGGCTCCATCCTTCAATATAAGGATATTTTGCAGTGAGGTCCCTGTCCAGGGCCACGGGCCCCTGGGCACATCCTTTTTCCATTTTCCCTGGGAAAGAAAACTCAGCAGTCCAGGTTCCTGATGTCAGTTTGTAGGGCTCCCTTGGGTCTATCAGGGTAGCACAAGTTTGAGGTTGCAACAAATTTGGTGTGGGGTGCATCCTTCGATGTAAGGATTTTTTGTAGTGAGGCCCCAGACCAGGGCCAGGGGCCGCTGGGCACATCCTTTTTCCATTTTCCCTGGGAAAAAAAACTCAGCACACCAGGTTCCTGATGTCAGTTTGTAGGGCTCCCTTGGGTCTATCAGGGCAGCACAAGTTTGAGGTGGGGACAACTTTGGTGTGGGGTCCATCCTTCGATATAAGGATTTTTTGCAGTCAGGGCCACGGGCCCCTGGGCACATCCTTTTTCCATTTTCCCTGGGAAAGAAAACTCAGCAGTCCAGGTTCCTGATGTCAGTTTGTAGGGCTCCCTTGGGTCTATCAGGGCAGCACAAGTTTGAGGTGGGGACATCTTCGGTGTGGGCTCCATCCTTCGATATAAGGATTTTTTGCAGTCAGGGCCAGGGGCCCAGGGCCAGGGGCCCCCGGGCACATCCTTTTTCCATTTTCCCTGGGAAAGAAAACTCAGCAGTCCAGGTTCCTGATGTCAGTTTGTAGGGCTCCCTTGGGTCTATCAGGGCAGCACAAGTTTGAGGTGGGGACAACTGCGGTCTGGGCTCCATCCTTCGATATAAGGATTCTTTGCAGTCAGTGCCAGGGGCCCCCGGGCACATCCTTTGGCCATTTTCCCTGGGAAAGAAAACTCAGCAGTCCAGGTTCCTGATGTCAGTTTGTAGGGCTCCCTTGGGTGTATCAGTGCAGCACAAGTTTGAGGTGGGGACAACTTTGGTGTGGGGTCCATCCTTCGATATAAGGATTTTTTGCAGTCAGGGCCAGGGGGCCCTGTGCACATCCTTTTTCCATTTTCCCTGGGAAAGAAAACTCAGCAGTCCAGGTTCCTGATGTCAGTTTGTAGGGCTTCCTTGGGTGTATCAGGGCAGCACAAGTTTGAGTTGGGGACAACTTCGGTGTGGGGTGCATCCTTCGATACAAAGATTTTTTGCAGTCAGGGCCAGGGGCCCCTGGGCACATCCTTTTTCCATTTTCCCTGGGAAAGAAAACTCAGCAGTCCAGGTTCCTGATGTCAGTTTGTAGGGCTCCCTTGGGTCTATCTGGGCAGCACAAGTTTGAGGTGGGGACAACTTCGGTGTGGGGTCCATCCTTCGATATAAGGATTTTTGCCAGTGAGGCCCCTGTCCAGGGCCAGGGGCCCCTGTGCACATCCTTTTTCCATTTTCCCTGGGAAAGAAAACTCAGCAGTCCAGGTTCCTGATGTCAGTTTGTAGGGCTCCCTTGGGTCTATCAGGGCAGCACAAGTTTGAGGTGGGGACAACTTTGGTGTGGGGTCCATCCTTCGATATAAGGATTTCTTGTTGAGAGTCCCCTGCCAAGGGCCAGGGGCCGCTGGGCACATCCTTTTTCCATTTTCCCTGGGAAAGAAAACTCAGCAGTCCAGGTTCCTGATGTCAGTTTGTAGGGCTCCCTTGGGTCTATCAGGGCAGCACAAGTTTGAGGTGGGGACAACTTCGGTGTGGGGTCCATCCTTCGATATAAGGATTTTTTGCAGTCAGGGCCAGGGGCCCCTGGGCACATCCTTTTTCCATTTTCCCTGGGAAAGAAAACTCAGCAGTCCAGGTTCCTGATGTCAGTTTGTAGAGCTCCCTTGGGTCTATCAGGGCAGCACAAGTTTGAGGTGGGGACAACTTCGGTGTGTGGTCCATCCTTCGATATAAGGATTTTTTGCAGTGAGGTCCCTGCCCAGGGCCAGGGGCCCCTGTGCACATCCTTTTTCCATTTTCCCTGGGAAAGAAAACTCAGCAGTCCAGGTTCCTGATGTCAGTTTGTAGGGCTCCCTTGGGTGTATCAGGGTAGCACAAGTTTGAGGTGGGGACAACTTCGGTCTGGTCTCCATCCTTCGATATAAGGATTCTTTGCAGTCAGTGCCAGGGGCCCCCGGGCACATCCTTTGGCCATTTTCCCTGGGAAAGAAAACTCAGCAGTCCAGGTTCCTGATGTCAGTTTGTAGGGCTCCCTTGGGTCTATAAGCGCAGCACGAGTTTGAGGTGGGGACAACTTTGGTGTGCGGTCCATCCTTCGATATAAGGATTCTTTGCAGTCAGGGCCAGGGGCCCCTGTGCACATCCTTTTTCCATTTTCCCTGGGAAAGAAAACTCAGCAGTCCAGGTTCCTGATGTCAGTTTGTAGGGCTCCCTTGGGTGTATCAGGGCAGCACAAGTTTGAGGTGGGGACAACTTTGGTGTGCGGTCCATCCTTCGATATAAGGATTTTTTGCAGTCAGGGCCAGGGGCCCCTGTGCACATCCTTTTTCCATTTTCCCTGGGAAAGAAAACTCAGCAGTCCAGGTTCCTGATGTCAGTTTGTAGGGCTCCCTTGGGTGTATCAGGGCAGCACAAGTTTGAGGTGGGGACAACTTCGGTGTGGGGTCAATCCTTCGATATAAGGATTTTTTGCAGTCAGGGCCAGGGACCCCTGGGCACATCCTTTTTCCATTTTCCCTGGGAAAGAAAACTCAGCAGTCCAGGTTCCTGATGTCAGTTTGTAGGGCTCCCTTGGGTCTATCAGGGCAGCACAAGTTTGAGGTGGGGACAACTTCGGTGTGGGGTCCATCCTTTGATATATGGATTTCTTGTAGTGAGGTCCCGGTCCAGTGCCAGGGGCCCCTGTGCACATCCTTTTTCCATTTTCCCTGGGAAAGAAAACTCAGCAGTCCAGGTTCCTGATGTCAGTTTGTAGAGCTCCCTTGGGTCTATCAGGGCAGCACAAGTTTGAGGTGGGGACAACTTTGGTGTGGGGTCCATCCTTCGATATAAGGATTCTTTGCAGTCAGGGCCAGGGGCCCCCTGGCACATCCTTTGGCCACTTTCCCTGGGAAAGATAACTCAGCAGTCCCGGTTCCTGATGTCAGTTTGTAGGGCTCCCTTGGGTCTATCAGGGCAGCACAAGTTTGAGATGGGGACAACTTCGGTGTGGGGTCCATCCTTCGATATAAGGATTTTTTGCAGTGAGGCCCAGCCCAGGGCCAGGAGCCCCTGGGCACATCCTTTCTCCATTTTCCCTGGGAAAGAAAACTCAGCAGTCCAGGTTCCTGATGTCAGTTTGTAGGGCTACCTTGGGTGTATCAGGGCAGCACAAGTTTGAGGTGGGGACAACTTCGGTGTGGGGTCCATCCTTCGATATAAGGATTCTTTGCAGTCAGGGCCAGGGGCCCCTGGGCACATCCTTTTTCCATTTTCCCTGGGAAAGAAAACTCAGCAGTCCAGGTTCCTGATGTCAGTTTGTAGGGCTCCCTTGGGTCTATCAGGGCAGCACAAGTTTGAGGTGGGGACAACTTCGGTGTGGGGTCCATCCTTCGATATAAGGATTTTTTGCAGTCAGGGCCAGGGGCCCCTGGGCACATCCTTTTTCCATTTTCCCTGGGAAAGAAAACTCAGCAGTCCAGGTTCCTGATGTCAGTTTGTAGGGCTCCCTTGGGTCTATCAGGGCAGCACAAGTTTGAGGTGGGGACAACTTCGGTGTGGGGTCCATCCTTCGATATAAGGATTCTTTGCAGTGTGGCCACAGCCCAGGGCCAGGGGCCCCTGTGCACATCCTTTTTCCATTTTCCCTGGGAAAGAAAACTCAGCAGTCCAGGTTCCTGATGTCAGTTTGTAGGGCTCCCTTGGGTCTATCAGGGCAGCACAAGTTTGAGGTGGGGACAAATTCGGTGTGGGGTCCATCCTTCGATATAAGGATTTTTTGCAGTCAGGGCCAGGGGCCCCCGGGCACATCTTTTTTCCATTTTCCCTGGGAAAGAAAACTCAGCAGTCCAGGTTCCTGATGTCAGTTTGTAGGGCTCCCTTGGGTCTATCAGGGCAGCACAAGTTTGAGGTGGGGACATCTTCGGTGTGGGGTCCATCCTTCGATATAAGGATTCTTTGCAGTGAGGCCCCAGCCCAGATCCAGGGGCCCCTGTGCACATCCTTTTTCCATTTTCCCTGGGAAAGAAAACTCAGCAGTCCAGGTTCCTGATGTCAGTTTGTAGGGCTCCCTTGGGTGTATCAGGGCAGCACAAGTTTGAGGTGGGGACAACTTCGGTGTGGGGTCCATCCTTCGATATAAGGATTTTTTGCAGTCAGGGCCAGGGGCCCCTGGGCACATCCTTTTTCCATTTTCCCTGGGAAAGAAAACTCAGCAGTCCAGGTTCCTGATGTCAGTTTGTAGGGCTCCCTTGGGTCTATCAGGGCAGCACAAGTTTGAGGTGGGGACAACTTTGGTGTGGGGTCCATCCTTCGATATAAGGATTCTTTGCAGTCAGTGCCAGGGGCCCCCGGGCACATCCTTTGGCCATTTTCCCTGGGAAAGAAAACTCAGCAGTCCAGGTTCCTGATGTCAGTTTGTAGGGCTCCCTTGGGTCTATCAGGGCAGCACAAGTTTGAGGTGGGGACAACTTTGGTGTGGGGTCCATCCTTCGATATAAGGATTTTTTGCAGTCAGGGCCAGGGGCCCCTGGTCACATCCTTTCTCCATTTTCCCTGGGAAAGAAAACTCAGCAGTCCAGGTTCCTGATGTCAGTTTGTAGGGCTTCCTTGGGTGTATCAGGGCAGCACAAGTTTGAGTTGGGGACAACTTCGGTGTGGGGTGCATCCTTCGATACAAAGATTTTTTGCAGTCAGGGCCAGGGGCCCCAGGGCACATCCTTTTTCCATTTTCCCTGGGAAAGAAAACTCAGCAGTCCAGGTTCCTGATGTCAGTTTGTAGGGCTCCCTTGGGTCTATCAGGGCAGCACAAGTTTGAGGTGGGGACAACTTCGGTGTGGGGTCCATCCTTCGATATAAGGATTTTTTGCAGTGTGGCCACAGCCCAGGGCCAGGGGCCCCTGTGCACATCCTTTTTCCATTTTCCCTGGGAAAGAAAACTCAGCAGTCCAGGTTCCTGATGTCAGTTTGTAGGGCTCCCTTGGGTCTATCAGGGCAGCACAAGTTTGAGGTGGGGACAACTTTGGTGTGGGGTCCATCCTTCGATATAAGGATTTCTTGTTGTGAGGTCCCTGCCAAGGGCCAGGGGCCGCTGGGCACATCCTTTTTCCATTTTCCCTGGGAAAGAAAACTCAGCAGTCCAGGTTCCTGATGTCAGTTTGTAGGGCTCCCTTGGGTCTATCAGGGCAGCACAAGTTTGAGGTGGGGACAACTTCGGTGTGGGGTCCATCCTTCGATATAAGGATTTTTTGCAGTGTGGCCACAGCCCAGGGCCAGGGGCCCCTGTGCACATCCTTTTTCCATTTTCCCTGGGAAAGAAAACTCAGCAGTCCAGGTTCCTGATGTCAGTTTGTAGGGCTCCCTTGTGTGTATCAGGGCAGCACAAATTAGAGGTGGGGACAAATTCGGTGTGGGGTCCATCCTTCGATATAAGGATTTTTTGCAGTCAGGGCCAGGGGCCCCTGGGCACAACTTTTTTCCATTTTCCCTGGGAAAGAAAACTCAGCAGTCCAGGTTCCTGATGTCAGTTTGTAGGGCTCCCTTGGGTCTATCAGGGCAGCACAAGTTTGAGGTGGGGACATCTTCGGTGTGGGGTCCATCCTTCGATATAAGGATTCTTTGCAGTGAGGCCCCAGCCCAGATCCAGGGGCCCCTGGGCACATCCTTTTTCCATTTTCCCTGGGAAAGAAAACTCAGCAGTCCAGGTTCCTGATGTCAGTTTGTAGGGCTCCCTTGGGTGTATCAGGGCAGCACAAGTTTGAGGTGGGGACAACTTCGGTGTGGGGTCCATCCTTCGATATAAGGATTTTTTGCAGTCAGGGCCAGGGGCCCCTGGGCACATCCTTTTTCCATTTTCCCTGGGAAAGAAAACTCAGCAGTCCAGGTTCCTGATGTCAGTTTGTAGGGCTCCCTTGGGTCTATCAGGGCAGCACAAGTTTGAGGTGGGGACAACTTCGGTGTGGGGTCCATCCTTCGATATAAGGATGTTTTGCAGTCAGGGCCAGGGGCCGCTGGGCACATCCTTTTTCCATTTTCCCTGGGAAAGAAAACTCAGCAGTCCAGGTTCCTGATGTCAGTTTGTAGGGCTCCCTTGGGTGTATCAGGGCAGCACAAGTGTGAGGTGGGGACAACTTTGGTGTGGGGTCCATCCTTCGATATAAGGATTTTTTGCAGTCAGGGCCAGGGGCCCCTGGGCACATCCTTTTTCCATTTTCCCTGGGAAAGAAAACTCAGCAGTCCAGGTTCCTGATGTCAGTTTGTAGGGCTCCCTTGGGTCTATCAGGGCAGCACAAGTTTGAGGTGGGGACAACTTCGGTGTGGGGTCCATCCTTCGATATAAGGATTCTTTGCAGTCAGTGCCAGGGGCCCCCGGGCACATCCTTTGGCCATTTTCCCTGGGAAAGAAAACTCAGCAGTCCAGGTTCCTGATGTCAGTTTGTAGGGCTCCCTTGGGTCTATCAGGGCAGCACAAGTTTGAGGTGGGGACAACTTTGGTGTGGGGTCCATCCTTCGATATAAGGATTTTTTGCAGTCAGGGCCAGGGGCCCCTGGTCACATCCTTTCTCCATTTTCCCTGGGAAAGAAAACTCAGCAGTCCAGGTTCCTGATGTCAGTTTGTAGGGCTTCCTTGGGTGTATCAGGGCAGCACAAGTTTGAGTTGGGGACAACTTCGGTGTGGGGTGCATCCTTCGATACAAAGATTTTTTGCAGTCAGGGCCAGGGGCCCCAGGGCACATCCTTTTTCCATTTTCCCTGGGAAAGAAAACTCAGCAGTCCAGGTTCCTGATGTCAGTTTGTAGGGCTCCCTTGGGTCTATCAGGGCAGCACAAGTTTGAGGTGGGGACAACTTCGGTGTGGGGTCCATCCTTCGATATAAGGATTTTTTGCAGTGAGGCCCCTGCCCAGGGCCAGGGGCCCCTGTGCACATCCTTTTTCCATTTTCCCTGGGAAAGAAAACTCAGCACTCCAGGTTCCTGATGTCAGTTTGTAGGGCTCCCTTGGGTCTATCAGGGCAGCACAAGTTTGAGGTGGGGACAACTTTGGTGTGGGGTCCATCCTTCGATATAAGGATTTCTTGTTGTGAGGTCCCTGCCATGGGCCAGGGGCCGCTGGGCACATCCTTTTTCCATTTTCCCTGGGAAAGAAAACTCAGCAGTCCAGGTTCCTGATGTCAGTTTGTAGGGCTCCCTTGGGTCTATCAGGGCAGCACAAGTTTGAGGTGGGGACAACTTCGGTGTGGGGTCCATCCTTCGATATAAGGATTTTTTGAAGTCAGGGCCAGGGGCCCCTGGGCACACCCTTTGGCCATTTTCCCTGGGAAAGAAAACTCAGCAGTCCAGGTTCCTGATGTCAGTTTGTAGGGCTCCCTTGGGTCTATCAGGGCAGCACGAGTTTGAGGTGGGGACAACTTCGGTGTGGGGTCCATCCTTCGATATAAGGATTTTTTGCAGTCATGGCGAGGGGCCCCTGTGCACATCCTTTTTCCATTTTCCCTGGGAAAGAAAACTCAGCAGTCCAGGTTCCTGATGTCAGTTTGTAGGGCTCCCTTGGGTCTATCAGGGCAGCACAAGTTTGAGGTGGGGACAACTTCGGTGTGGGCTCCATCCTTCGATATAAGGATTTTTTGCAGTCAGGGCCAGGGGCCCAGGGCCAGGGGCCCCCGGGCACATCCTTTTTCCATTTTCCCTGGGAAAGAAAACT
This sequence comes from Lonchura striata, assembly GCF_046129695.1. Taxonomy (NCBI): domain Eukaryota; kingdom Metazoa; phylum Chordata; class Aves; order Passeriformes; family Estrildidae; genus Lonchura; species Lonchura striata. The sequence goes on along the minus strand of NC_134635.1, from coordinate 5,728,810 downwards.
CAGCAGTCCAGGTTCCTGATGTCAGTTTGTAGGGCTCCCTTGGGTCTATCAGGGCAGCACAAGTTTGAGGTGGGGACAACTTCGGTGTGGGGTCCATCCTTCGATATAAGGATTCTTTGCAGTCAGTGCCAGGGGCCCCCGGGCACATCCTTTGGCCATTTTCCCTGGGAAAGAAAACTCAGCAGTCCAGGTTCCTGATGTCAGTTTGTAGGGCTCCCTTGGGTCTATCAGGGCAGCACAAGTTTGAGGTGGGGACAACTTTGGTGTGGGGTCCATCCTTCGATATAAGGATTTTTTGCAGTCAGGGCCAGGGGCCCCTGGTCACATCCTTTCTCCATTTTCCCTGGGAAAGAAAACTCAGCAGTCCAGGTTGCTGATGTCAGTTTGTAGGGCTTCCTTGGGTGTATCAGGGCAGCACAAGTTTGAGTTGGGGACAACTTCGGTGTGGGGTGCATCCTTCGATACAAAGATTTTTTGCAGTCAGGGCCAGGGGCCCCAGGGCACATCCTTTTTCCATTTTCCCTGGGAAAGAAAACTCAGCAGTCCAGGTTCCTGATGTCAGTTTGTAGGGCTCCCTTGGGTCTATCAGGGCAGCACAAGTTTGAGGTGGGGACAACTTCGGTGTGGGGTCCATCCTTCGATATAAGGATTTTTTGCAGTGAGGTCCCTGCCCAGGGCCAGGGGCCCCTGTGCACATCCTTTTTCCATTTTCCCTGGGAAAGAAAACTCAGCAGTCCAGGTTCCTGATGTCAGTTTGTAGAGCTCCCTTGGGTCTATCAGGGCAGCACAAGTTTGAGGTGGGGACAACTTTGGTGTGGGGTCCATCCTTCGATATAAGGATTTCTTGTTGTGAGGTCCCTGCCATGGGCCAGGGGCCGCTGGGCACATCCTTTTTCCATTTTCCCTGGGAAAGAAAACTCAGCAGTCCAGGTTCCTGATGTCAGTTTGTAGGGCTCCCTTGGGTGTATCAGGGCAGCACAAGTTTGAGGTGGGGACAACTTCGGTGTGGGGTCCATCCTTCGATATAAGGATTCTTTGCAGTCAGGGCCAGGGGCCCCTGGGCACATCCTTTTTCCATTTTCCCTGGGAAAGAAAACTCAGCAGTCCAGGTTCCTGATGTCAGTTTGTAGGGCTCCCTTGGGTCTATCAGGGCAGCACAAGTTTGAGGTGGGGACAACTTCGGTGTGGGGTCCATCCTTCGATATAAGGATTTTTTGCAGTGTGGCCACAGCCCAGGGCCAGGGGCCCCTGTGCACATCCTTTTTCCATTTTCCCTGGGAAAGAAAACTCAGCAGTCCAGGTTCCTGATGTCAGTTTGTAGGGCTCCCTTGGGTGTATCAGGGCAGCACAAGTTTGAGGTGGGGACAACTTCGGTGTGGGGTCCATCCTTCGATATAAGGAGTTTTTGCAGTCAGGGCCAGGGGCCCCTGAGCACAACTTTTTTCCATTTTCCCTGGGAAAGAAAACTCAGCAGTCCAGGTTCCTGATGTCAGTTTGTAGGGCTCCCTTGGGTGTATCAGGGCAGCACAAGTTTGAGGTGGGGACAACTTCGGTGTGGGGTCCATCCTTCGATATAAGGATGTTTTGCAGTCAGGGCCAGGGGCCCCTGGGCACATCCTTTTTCCATTTTCCCTGGGAAAGAAAACTCAGCAGTCCAGGTTCCTGATGTCAGTTTGTAGGGCTCCCTTGGGTGTATCAGGGCAGCACAAGTGTGAGGTGGGGACAACTTTGGTGTGGGGTCCATCCTTCGATATAAGGATTTTTTGCAGTCAGGGCCAGGGGCCCCTGGGCACATCCTTTTTCCATTTTCCCTGGGAAAGAAAACTCAGCAGTCCAGATTCCTGATGTCAGTTTGTAGGGCTCCCTTGGGTCTATCAGGGCAGCACAAGTTTGAGGTGGGGACAACTTCGGTGTGGGGTCCATCCTTCGATATAAGGATTTTTTGCAATCAGGGCCAGGGGCCCCTGGGCACATCCTTTTATCATTTTCCCTGGGAAAGAAAACTCAGCAGTCCAAGTTCCTGATGTCAGTTTGTAGGGCTCCCTTGGGTCTATCAGGGCAGCACAAGTTAGAGGTGGGGACATCTTCGGTGTGGTGTCCATCCTTCGATATAAGGATTCTTTGCAGAGAGGCTCCAGCCAAGGGCCAGGGGACCCTGGGCACATCCTTTTTCCATTTTCCCTGGGAAAGAAACTCAGCAGTCCAGGTTCCTGATGTCAGTTTGTAGGGCTCCCTTGGGTGTATCAGGGCAGCACAAGTTTGAGGTGGGGACAACTTCGGTGTGGGTTCCATCCTTCGATATAAGGATTTTTTGCAGTCAGGGCCAGGGACCCAGGGCCACGGGCCCCTGGGCACATCCTTTTTCCATTTTCCCTGGGAAAGCAAACTCAGCAGTCCAGGTTCCTGATGTCAGTTTGTAGGGCTCCCTTGGGTGTATCAGGGCAGCACAAGTTTGAGGTGGGGACAACTTCGGTGTGGGGTCCATCCTTCGATATAAGGATTCTTTGCAGTCAGGGCCAGGGGCCCCTGGGCACATCCTTTTTCCATTTTCCCTGGGAAAGAAAACTCAGCAGTCCAGGTTCCTGATGTCAGTTTGTAGGGCTCCCTTGGGTCTATCAGGGCAGCACAAGTTTCAGGTGGGGACAACTTCGGTGTGGGCTCCATCCTTCGATATAAGGATTTTTTGCAGTCAGGGCCAGGGGCCCCTGGGCACATCCTTTTTCCATTTTCCCTGGGAAAGAAAACTCAGCAGTCCAGGTTCCTGATGTCAGTTTGTAGGGCTCCCTTGGGTGTATCAGGGCAGCACAAGTTTGAGGTGGGGACAACTTCGGTGTGGGGTCCATCCTTCGATATAAGGATGTTTTGCAGTCAGGGCCAGGGGTCGCTGGGCACATCCTTTTTCCATTTTCCCTGGGAAAGAAAACTCAGCAGTCCAGGTTCCTGATGTCAGTTTGTAGGGCTCCCTTGGGTCTATCAGGGCAGCACAAGTGTGAGGTGGGGACAACTTTGGTGTGGGGTCCATCCTTCGATATAAGGATTTTTTGCAGTCAGGGCCAGGGGCCCCTGGGCACATCCTTTTTCCATTTTCCCTGGGAAAGAAAACTCAGCAGTCCAGGTTCCTGATGTCAGTTTGTAGGGCTCCCTTGGGTCTATCAGGGCAGCACAAGTTTGAGGTGGGGACAACTTCGGTGTGGGGTCCATCCTTCGATATAAGGATTCTTTGCAGTCAGTGCCAGGGGCCCCCGGGCACATCCTTTGGCCATTTTCCCTGGGAAAGAAAACTCAGCAGTCCAGGTTCCTGATGTCAGTTTGTAGGGCTCCCTTGGGTCTATCAGGGCAGCACAAGTTTGAGGTGGGGACAACTTTGGTGTGGGGTCCATCCTTCGATATAAGGATTTTTTGCAGTCAGGGCCAGGGGCCCCTGGTCACATCCTTTCTCCATTTTCCCTGGGAAAGAAAACTCAGCAGTCCAGGTTCCTGATGTCAGTTTGTAGGGCTTCCTTGGGTGTATCAGGGCAGCACAAGTTTGAGTTGGGGACAACTTCGGTGTGGGGTGCATCCTTCGATACAAAGATTTTTTGCAGTCAGGGCCAGAGGCCCCAGGGCACATCCTTTTTCCATTTTCCCTGGGAAAGAAAACTCAGCAGTCCAGGTTCCTGATGTCAGTTTGTAGGGCTCCCTTGGGTCTATCAGGGCAGCACAAGTTTGAGGTGGGGACAACTTCGGTGTGGGGTCCATCCTTCGATATAAGGATTCTTTGCAATCAGGGCCAGGGGCCCCTGGGCACACCCTTTTATCATTTTCCCTGGGAAAGAAAACTCAGCAGTCCAAGTTCCTGATGTCAGTTTGTAGGGCTCCCTTGGGTCTATCAGGGCAGCACAAGTTAGAGGTGGGGACATCTTCGGTGTGGTGTCCATCCTTCGATATAAGGATTCTTTGCAGAGAGGCTCCAGCCAAGGGCCAGGGAACCCTGGGCACATCCTTTTTCCATTTTCCCTGGGAAAGAAACTCAGCAGTCCAGGTTCCTGATGTCAGTTTGTAGGGCTCCCTTGGGTGTATCAGGGCAGCACAAGTTTGAGGTGGGGACAACTTCGGTGTGGGTTCCATCCTTCGATATAAGGATTTTTTGCAGTCAGGGCCAGGGACCCAGGGCCACGGGCCCCTGGGCACATCCTTTTTCCATTTTCCCTGGGAAAGCAAACTCAGCAGTCCAGGTTCCTGATGTCAGTTTGTAGGGCTCCCTTGGGTCTATCAGGGCAGCACAAGTTTGAGGTGGGGACAACTTCGGTGTGGGGTCCATCCTTCGATATAAGGATTCTTTGCAGTCAGGGCCAGGGGCCCCTGGGCACATCCTTTTTCCATTTTCCCTGGGAAAGAAAACTCAGCAGTCCAGGTTCCTGATGTCAGTTTGTAGGGCTCCCTTGGGTCTATCAGGGCAGCACAAGTTTGAGGTGGGGACAACTTCGGTGTGGGGTCCATCCTTCGATATAAGGATTTCTTGTAGTGAGGTCCCTTCCAAGGGCCAGGGGCCGCTGGGCACATCCTTTTTCCATTTTACCTGGGAAAAAAAACTCAGCACACCAGGTTCCTGATGTCAGTTTGTAGGGCTCCCTTGGGTGTATCAGGGCAGCACAAGTTTGAGGTGGGGACAACTTCGGTGTGGGGTCCATCCTTCGATATAAGGATTTTTTGCAGTCAGGGCCAGGGGCCCCTGGGCACATCCTTTTTCCATTTTCCCTGGGAAAGAAAACTCAGCAGTCCAGGTTCCTGATGTCAGTTTGTAGGGCTCCCTTGGGTCTATCAGGGCAGCACAAGTTTGAGGTGGGGACAACTTTGGTGTGGGGTCCATCCTTCGATATAAGGATTCTTTGCAGTCAGTGCCAGGGGCCCCCGGGCACATCCTTTGGCCATTTTCCCTGGGAAAGAAAACTCAGCAGTCCAGGTTCCTGATGTCAGTTTGTAGGGCTCCCTTGGGTCTATCAGGGCAGCACAAGTTTGAGGTGGGGACAACTTTGGTGTGGGGTCCATCCTTCGATATAAGGATTTTTTGCAGTCAGGGCCAGGGGCCCCTGGTCACATCCTTTCTCCATTTTCCCTGGGAAAGAAAACTCAGCAGTCCAGGTTCCTGATGTCAGTTTGTAGGGCTTCCTTGGGTGTATCAGGGCAGCACAAGTTTGAGTTGGGGACAACTTCGGTGTGGGGTGCATCCTTCGATACAAAGATTTTTTGCAGTCAGGGCCAGGGGCCCCAGGGCACATCCTTTTTCCATTTTCCCTGGGAAAGAAAACTCAGCAGTCCAGGTTCCTGATGTCAGTTTGTAGGGCTCCCTTGGGTCTATCAGGGCAGCACAAGTTTGAGGTGGGGACAACTTCGGTGTGGGGTCCATCCTTCGATATAAGGATTTTTTGCAGTGTGGCCACAGCCCAGGGCCAGGGGCCCCTGTGCACATCCTTTTTCCATTTTCCCTGGGAAAGAAAACTCAGCAGTCCAGGTTCCTGATGTCAGTTTGTAGGGCTCCCTTGGGTCTATCAGGGCAGCACAAGTTTGAGGTGGGGACAACTTTGGTGTGGGGTCCATCCTTCGATATAAGGATTTCTTGTTGTGAGGTCCCTGCCAAGGGCCAGGGGCCGCTGGGCACATCCTTTTTCCATTTTCCCTGGGAAAGAAAACTCAGCAGTCCAGGTTCCTGATGTCAGTTTGTAGGGCTCCCTTGGGTCTATCAGGGCAGCACAAGTTTGAGGTGGGGACAACTTCGGTGTGGGGTCCATCCTTCGATATAAGGATTTTTTGCAGTGTGGCCACAGCCCAGGGCCAGGGGCCCCTGTGCACATCCTTTTTCCATTTTCCCTGGGAAAGAAAACTCAGCAGTCCAGGTTCCTGATGTCAGTTTGTAGGGCTCCCTTGTGTGTATCAGGGCAGCACAAATTAGAGGTGGGGACAAATTCGGTGTGGGGTCCATCCTTCGATATAAGGATTTTTTGCAGTCAGGGCCAGGGGCCCCTGGGCACAATTTTTTCCATTTTCCCTGGGAAAGAAAACTCAGCAGTCCAGGTTCCTGATGTCAGTTTGTAGGGCTCCCTTGGGTCTATCAGGGCAGCACAAGTTTGAGGTGGGGACATCTTCGGTGTGGGGTCCATCCTTCGATATAAGGATTCTTTGCAGTGAGGCCCCAGCCCAGATCCAGGGGCCCCTGGGCACATCCTTTTTCCATTTTCCCTGGGAAAGAAAACTCAGCAGTCCAGGTTCCTGATGTCAGTTTGTAGGGCTCCCTTGGGTGTATCAGGGCAGCACAAGTTTGAGGTGGGGACAACTTCGGTGTGGGGTCCATCCTTCGATATAAGGATTTTTTGCAGTCAGGGCCAGGGGCCCCTGGGCACATCCTTTTTCCATTTTCCCTGGGAAAGAAAACTCAGCAGTCCAGGTTCCTGATGTCAGTTTGTAGGGCTCCCTTGGGTCTATCAGGGCAGCACAAGTTTGAGGTGGGGACAACTTCGGTGTGGGGTCCATCCTTCGATATAAGGATGTTTTGCAGTCAGGGCCAGGGGCCGCTGGGCACATCCTTTTTCCATTTTCCCTGGGAAAGAAAACTCAGCAGTCCAGGTTCCTGATGTCAGTTTGTAGGGCTCCCTTGGGTGTATCAGGGCAGCACAAGTGTGAGGTGGGGACAACTTTGGTGTGGGGTCCATCCTTCGATATAAGGATTTTTTGCAGTCAGGGCCAGGGGCCCCTGGGCACATCCTTTTTCCATTTTCCCTGGGAAAGAAAACTCAGCAGTCCAGGTTCCTGATGTCAGTTTGTAGGGCTCCCTTGGGTCTATCAGGGCAGCACAAGTTTGAGGTGGGGACAACTTCGGTGTGGGGTCCATCCTTCGATATAAGGATTCTTTGCAGTCAGTGCCAGGGGCCCCCGGGCACATCCTTTGGCCATTTTCCCTGGGAAAGAAAACTCAGCAGTCCAGGTTCCTGATGTCAGTTTGTAGGGCTCCCTTGGGTCTATCAGGGCAGCACAAGTTTGAGGTGGGGACAACTTTGGTGTGGGGTCCATCCTTCGATATAAGGATTTTTTGCAGTCAGGGCCAGGGGCCCCTGGTCACATCCTTTCTCCATTTTCCCTGGGAAAGAAAACTCAGCAGTCCAGGTTCCTGATGTCAGTTTGTAGGGCTTCCTTGGGTGTATCAGGGCAGCACAAGTTTGAGTTGGGGACAACTTCGGTGTGGGGTGCATCCTTCGATACAAAGATTTTTTGCAGTCAGGGCCAGGGGCCCCAGGGCACATCCTTTTTCCATTTTCCCTGGGAAAGAAAACTCAGCAGTCCAGGTTCCTGATGTCAGTTTGTAGGGCTCCCTTGGGTCTATCAGGGCAGCACAAGTTTGAGGTGGGGACAACTTCGGTGTGGGGTCCATCCTTCGATATAAGGATTTTTTGCAGTGAGGCCCCTGCCCAGGGCCAGGGGCCCCTGTGCACATCCTTTTTCCATTTTCCCTGGGAAAGAAAACTCAGCACTCCAGGTTCCTGATGTCAGTTTGTAGGGCTCCCTTGGGTCTATCAGGGCAGCACAAGTTTGAGGTGGGGACAACTTTGGTGTGGGGTCCATCCTTCGATATAAGGATTTCTTGTTGTGAGGTCCCTGCCATGGGCCAGGGGCCGCTGGGCACATCCTTTTTCCATTTTCCCTGGGAAAGAAAACTCAGCAGTCCAGGTTCCTGATGTCAGTTTGTAGGGCTCCCTTGGGTCTATCAGGGCAGCACAAGTTTGAGGTGGGGACAACTTCGGTGTGGGGTCCATCCTTCGATATAAGGATTTTTTGAAGTCAGGGCCAGGGGCCCCTGGGCACACCCTTTGGCCATTTTCCCTGGGAAAGAAAACTCAGCAGTCCAGGTTCCTGATGTCAGTTTGTAGGGCTCCCTTGGGTCTATCAGGGCAGCACGAGTTTGAGGTGGGGACAACTTCGGTGTGGGGTCCATCCTTCGATATAAGGATTTTTTGCAGTCATGGCGAGGGGCCCCTGTGCACATCCTTTTTCCATTTTCCCTGGGAAAGAAAACTCAGCAGTCCAGGTTCCTGATGTCAGTTTGTAGGGCTCCCTTGGGTCTATCAGGGCAGCACAAGTTTGAGGTGGGGACAACTTCGGTGTGGGCTCCATCCTTCGATATAAGGATTTTTTGCAGTCAGGGCCAGGGGCCCAGGGCCAGGGGCCCCCGGGCACATCCTTTTTCCATTTTCCCTGGGAAAGAAAACTCAGCAGTCCAGGTTCCTGATGTCAGTTTGTAGGGCTCCCTTGGGTCTATCAGGGCAGCACAAGTTTGAGGTGGGGACAACTTCGGTGTGGGGTCCATCCTTCGATATAAGGATTCTTTGCAGTCAGTGCCAGGGGCCCCCGGGCACATCCTTTGGCCATTTTCCCTGGGAAAGAAAACTCAGCAGTCCAGGTTCCTGATGTCAGTTTGTAGGGCTCCCTTGGGTCTATCAGGGCAGCACAAGTTTGAGGTGGGGACAACTTTGGTGTGGGGTCCATCCTTCGATATAAGGATTTTTTGCAGTCAGGGCCAGGGGCCCCTGGTCACATCCTTTCTCCATTTTCCCTGGGAAAGAAAACTCAGCAGTCCAGGTTGCTGATGTCAGTTTGTAGGGCTTCCTTGGGTGTATCAGGGCAGCACAAGTTTGAGTTGGGGACAACTTCGGTGTGGGGTGCATCCTTCGATACAAAGATTTTTTGCAGTCAGGGCCAGGGGCCCCAGGGCACATCCTTTTTCCATTTTCCCTGGGAAAGAAAACTCAGCAGTCCAGGTTCCTGATGTCAGTTTGTAGGGCTCCCTTGGGTCTATCAGGGCAGCACAAGTTTGAGGTGGGGACAACTTCGGTGTGGGGTCCATCCTTCGATATAAGGATTTTTTGCAGTGAGGTCCCTGCCCAGGGCCAGGGGCCCCTGTGCACATCCTTTTTCCATTTTCCCTGGGAAAGAAAACTCAGCAGTCCAGGTTCCTGATGTCAGTTTGTAGAGCTCCCTTGGGTCTATCAGGGCAGCACAAGTTTGAGGTGGGGACAACTTTGGTGTGGGGTCCATCCTTCGATATAAGGATTTCTTGTTGTGAGGTCCCTGCCATGGGCCAGGGGCCGCTGGGCACATCCTTTTTCCATTTTCCCTGGGAAAGAAAACTCAGCAGTCCAGGTTCCTGATGTCAGCTTGTAGGGCTCCCTTGGGTCTATCAGGGCAGCACAAGTTTGAGGTGGGGACAACTTTGGTGTGGGGTGCATCCTTCGATATAAGGATTCTTTGCAGTCAGGGCCAGGGGCCCCTGGGCACATCCTTTTTCCATTTTCCCTGGGAAAGAAAACTCAGCAGTCCAGGTTCCTGATGTCAGTTTGTAGGGCTCCCTTGGGTCTATCAGGGCAGCACAAGTTTGAGGTGGGGACAACTTCGGTGTGGGGTCCATCCTTCGATATAAGGATTTTTTGCAGTGTGGCCACAGCCCAGGGCCAGGGGCCCCTGTGCACATCCTTTTTCCATTTTCCCTGGGAAAGAAAACTCAGCAGTCCAGGTTCCTGATGTCAGTTTGTAGGGCTCCCTTGGGTGTATCAGGGCAGCACAAGTTTGAGGTGGGGACAACTTCGGTGTGGGGTCCATCCTTCGATATAAGGAGTTTTTGCAGTCAGGGCCAGGGGCCCCTGAGCACAACTTTTTTCCATTTTCCCTGGGAAAGAAAACTCAGCAGTCCAGGTTCCTGATGTCAGTTTGTAGGGCTCCCTTGGGTGTATCAGGGCAGCACAAGTTTGAGGTGGGGACAACTTCGGTGTGGGGTCCATCCTTCGATATAAGGATGTTTTGCAGTCAGGGCCAGGGGCCCCTGGGCACATCCTTTTTCCATTTTCCCTGGGAAAGAAAACTCAGCAGTCCAGGTTCCTGATGTCAGTTTGTAGGGCTCCCTTGGGTGTATCAGGGCAGCACAAGTGTGAGGTGGGGACAACTTTGGTGTGGGGTCCATCCTTCGATATAAGGATTTTTTGCAGTCAGGGCCAGGGGCCCCTGGGCACATCCTTTTTCCATTTTCCCTGGGAAAGAAAACTCAGCAGTCCAGATTCCTGATGTCAGTTTGTAGGGCTCCCTTGGGTCTATCAGGGCAGCACAAGTTTGAGGTGGGGACAACTTCGGTGTGGGGTCCATCCTTCGATATAAGGATTTTTTGCAATCAGGGCCAGGGGCCCCTGGGCACATCCTTTTATCATTTTCCCTGGGAAAGAAAACTCAGCAGTCCAAGTTCCTGATGTCAGTTTGTAGGGCTCCCTTGGGTCTATCAGGGCAGCACAAGTTAGAGGTGGGGACATCTTCGGTGTGGTGTCCATCCTTCGATATAAGGATTCTTTGCAGAGAGGCTCCAGCCAAGGGCCAGGGGACCCTGGGCACATCCTTTTTCCATTTTCCCTGGGAAAGAAACTCAGCAGTCCAGGTTCCTGATGTCAGTTTGTAGGGCTCCCTTGGGTGTATCAGGGCAGCACAAGTTTGAGGTGGGGACAACTTCGGTGTGGGTTCCATCCTTCGATATAAGGATTTTTTGCAGTCAGGGCCAGGGACCCAGGGCCACGGGCCCCTGGGCACATCCTTTTTCCATTTTCCCTGGGAAAGCAAACTCAGCAGTCCAGGTTCCTGATGTCAGTTTGTAGGGCTCCCTTGGGTGTATCAGGGCAGCACAAGTTTGAGGTGGGGACAACTTCGGTGTGGGGTCCATCCTTCGATATAAGGATTCTTTGCAGTCAGGGCCAGGGGCCCCTGGGCACATCCTTTTTCCATTTTCCCTGGGAAAGAAAACTCAGCAGTCCAGGTTCCTGATGTCAGTTTGTAGGGCTCCCTTGGGTGTATCAGGGTAGCACAAGTTTCAGGTGGGGACAACTTCGGTGTGGGCTCCATCCTTCGATATAAGGATTTTTTGCAGTCAGGGCCAGGGGCCCCTGGGCACATCCTTTTTCCATTTTCCCTGGGAAAGAAAACTCAGCAGTCCAGGTTCCTGATGTCAGTTTGTAGGGCTCCCTTGGGTGTATCAGGGCAGCACAAGTTTGAGGTGGGGACAACTTCGGTGTGGGGTCCATCCTTCGATATAAGGATGTTTTGCAGTCAGGGCCAGGGGTCGCTGGGCACATCCTTTTTCCATTTTCCCTGGGAAAGAAAACTCAGCAGTCCAGGTTCCTGATGTCAGTTTGTAGGGCTCCCTTGGGTCTATCAGGGCAGCACAAGTGTGAGGTGGGGACAACTTTGGTGTGGGGTCCATCCTTCGATATAAGGATTTTTTGCAGTCAGGGCCAGGGGCCCCTGGGCACATCCTTTTTCCATTTTCCCTGGGAAAGAAAACTCAGCAGTCCAGGTTCCTGATGTCAGTTTGTAGGGCTCCCTTGGGTCTATCAGGGCAGCACAAGTTTGAGGTGGGGACAACTTCGGTGTGGGGTCCATCCTTCGATATAAGGATTCTTTGCAGTCAGTGCCAGGGGCCCCCGGGCACATCCTTTGGCCATTTTCCCTGGGAAAGAAAACTCAGCAGTCCAGGTTCCTGATGTCAGTTTGTAGGGCTCCCTTGGGTCTATCAGGGCAGCACAAGTTTGAGGTGGGGACAACTTTGGTGTGGGGTCCATCCTTCGATATAAGGATTTTTTGCAGTCAGGGCCAGGGGCCCCTGGTCACATCCTTTCTCCATTTTCCCTGGGAAAGAAAACTCAGCAGTCCAGGTTCCTGATGTCAGTTTGTAGGGCTTCCTTGGGTGTATCAGGGCAGCACAAGTTTGAGTTGGGGACAACTTCGGTGTGGGGTGCATCCTTCGATACAAAGATTTTTTGCAGTCAGGGCCAGAGGCCCCAGGGCACATCCTTTTTCCATTTTCCCTGGGAAAGAAAACTCAGCAGTCCAGGTTCCTGATGTCAGTTTGTAGGGCTCCCTTGGGTCTATCAGGGCAGCACAAGTTTGAGGTGGGGACAACTTCGGTGTGGGGTCCATCCTTCGATATAAGGATTTTTTGCAGTGAGGTCCCTGCCCAGGGCCAGGGGCCCCTGTGCACATCCTTTTTCCATTTTCCCTGGGAAAGAAAACTCAGCAGTCCAGGTTCCTGATGTCAGTTTGTAGGGCTCCCTTGGGTCTATCAGGGCAGCACAAGTTTGAGGTGGGGACAACTTTGGTGTGGGGTCCATCCTTCGATATAAGGATTTCTTGTTGTGAGGTCCCTGCCATGGGCCAGGGGCCGCTGGGCACATCCTTTTTCCATTTTCCCTGGGAAAGAAAACTCAGCAGTCCAGGTTCCTGATGTCAGTTTGTAGGGCTCCCTTGGGTCTATCAGGGCAGCACAAGTTTGAGGTGGGGACAACTTCGGTGTGGGGTCCATCCTTCGATATAAGGATTTCTTGTAGTGAGGTCCCTTCCAAGGGCCAGGGGCCGCTGGGCACATCCTTTTTCCATTTTCCCTTGGAAAAAAACCTCAGCACACCAGGTTCCTGATGTCAGTTTGTAGGGCTCCCTTGGGTGTATCAGGGCAGCACAAGTTTGAGGTGGGGACAACTTCGGTGTGGGGTCCATCCTTCGATATAAGGATTTTTTGCAGTCAGGGCCAGGGGCCCCTGGGCACATCCTTTTTCCATTTTCCCTGGGAAAGAAAACTCAGCAGTCCAGGTTCCTGATGTCAGTTTGTAGGGCTCCCTTGGGTCTATCAGGGCAGCACAAGTTTGAGGTGGGGACAACTTCGGTGTGGGCTCCATCCTTCGATATAAGGATTTTTTGCAGTCAGGGCCAGGGGCCCAGGGCCAGGGGCCCCCGGGCACATCCTTTTTCCATTTTCCCTGGGAAAGAAAACTCAGCAGTCCAGGTTCCTGATGTCAGTTTGTAGGGCTCCCTTGGGTCTATCAGGGCAGCACAAGTTTGAGGTGGGGACAACTTCGGTGTGGGGTCCATCCTTCGATATAAGGATTCTTTGCAGTCAGTGCCAGGGGCCCCCGGGCACATCCTTTGGCCATTTTCCCTGGGAAAGAAAACTCAGCAGTCCTGGTTCCTGATGTCAGTTTGTAGGGCTCCCTTGGGTCTATCAGGGCAGCACAAGTTTGAGGTGGGGACAACTTTGGTGTGGGGTCCATCCTTCGATATAAGGATTTTTTGCAGTGAGGTCCCTACCCAGGGCCAGGGGCCCCTGTGCACATCCTTTTTCCATTTTCCCTGGGAAAGAAAACTCAGCAGTCCAGGTTCCTGATGTCAGTTTGTAGGGCTCCCTTGGGTCTATCAGGGCAGCACAAGTTTGAGGTGGGGACAACTTTGGTGTGGGGTCCATCCTTCGATATAAGGATTTCTTGTTGTGAGGTCCCTGCCATGGGCCAGGGGCCGCTGGGCACATCCTTTTTCCATTTTCCCTGGGAAAGAAAACTCAGCAGTCCAGGTTCCTGATGTCAGTTTGTAGGGCTCCCTTGGGTCTATCAGGGCAGCACAAGTTTGAGGTGGGGACAACTTCGGTGTGGGGTCCATCCTTCGATATAAGGATTTTTTGAAGTCAGGGCCAGGGGCCCCTGGGCACACCCTTTGGCCATTTTCCCTGGGAAAGAAAACTCAGCAGTCCAGGTTCCTGATGTCAGTTTGTAGGGCTCCCTTGGGTCTATCAGGGCAGCACGAGTTTGAGGTGGGGACAACTTCGGTGTGGGGTCCATCCTTCGATATAAGGATTTTTTGCAGTCATGGCGAGGGGCTCCTGTGCACATCCTTTTTCCATTTTCCCTGGGAAAGAAAACTCAGCAGTCCAGGTTCCTGATGTCAGTTTGTAGGGCTCCCTTGGGTCTATCAGGGCAGCACAAGTTTGAGGTGGGGACAACTTCGGTGTGGGCTCCATCCTTCGATATAAGGATTTTTTGCAGTCAGGGCCAGGGGCCCAGGGCCAGGGGCCCCCGGGCACATACTTTTTCCATTTTCCCTGGGAAAGAAAACTCAGCAGTCCAGGTTCCTGATGTCAGTTTGTAGGGCTCCCTTGGGTCTATCAGGGCAGCACAAGTTTGAGGTGGGGACAACTTCGGTGTGGGGTCCATCCTTCGATATAAGGATTCTTTGCAGTCAGTGCCAGGGGCCCCAGGGCACATCCTTTGGCCATTTTCCCTGGGAAAGAAAACTCAGCAGTCCAGGTTCCTGATGTCAGTTTGTAGGGCTCCCTTGGGTCTATCAGGGCAGCACAAGTTTGAGGTGGGGACAACTTTGGTGTGGGGTCCATCCTTCGATATAAGGATTTTTTGCAGTCAGGGCCAGGGGCCCCTGGTCACATCCTTTCTCCATTTTCCCTGGGAAAGAAAACTCAGCAGTCCAGGTTCCTGATGTCAGTTTGTAGGGCTTCCTTGGGTGTATCAGGGCAGCACAAGTTTGAGTTGGGGACAACTTCGGTGTGGGGTGCATCCTTCGATACAAAGATTTTTTGCAGTCAGGGCCAGGGGCCCCAGGGCACATCCATTTTCCATTTTCCCTGGGAAAGAAAACTCAGCAGTCCAGGTTCCTGATGTCAGTTTGTAGGGCTCCCTTGGGTCTATCAGGGCAGCACAAGTTTGAGGTGGGGACAACTTCGGTGTGGGGTCCATCCTTCGATATAAGGATTTTTTGCAGTGAGGTCCCTGCCCAGGGCCAGAGGCCCCTGTGCACATCCTTTTTCCATTTTCCCTGGGAAAGAAAACTCAGCAGTCCAGGTTCCTGATGTCAGTTTGTAGGGCTCCCTTGGGTCTATCAGGGCAGCACAAGTTTGAGGTGGGGACAACTTTGGTGTGGGGTCCATCCTTCGATATAAGGATTTCTTCTTGTGAGGTCCCTGCCAAGGGCCAGGGGCCGCTGGGCACATCCTTTTTCCATTTTCCCTGGGAAAGAAAACTCAGCAGTCCAGGTTCCTGATGTCAGTTTGTAGGGCTCCCTTGGGTCTATCAGGGCAGCACAAGTTTGAGGTGGGGACAACTTCGGTCTGGGGTCCATCCTTCGATATAAGGATTTTTTGAAGTCAGGGCCAGGGGCCCCTGGGCACACCCTTTGGCCATTTTCCCTGGGAAAGAAAACTCAGCAGTCCAGGTTCCTGATGTCAGTTTGTAGGGCTCCCTTGGGTCTATCAGGGCAGCACGAGTTTGAGGTGGGGACAACTTTGGTGTGGGGTCCATCCTTCGATATAAGGATTCTTTGCAGTCATGGCGAGGGGCCCCTGTGCACAACCTTTTTCCATTTTCCCTGGGAAAGAAAACTCAGCAGTCCAGGTTCCTGATGTCAGTTTGTAGGGCTCCCTTGGGTCTATCAGGGCAGCACAAGTTTGAGTTGGGGACACCTTCGGTGTGGGGTGCATCCTTCGATACAAAGATTTTTTGCAGTCAGGGCCAGGGGCCCCTGGGCACATCCTTTTTCCATTTTCCCTGGGAAAGAAAACTCAGCAGTCCAGGTTCCTGATGTCAGTTTGTAGGGCTCCCTTGGGTCTATCAGGGCAGCACAAGTTTGAGGTGGGGACAACTTCGGTGTGGGGTCCATCCTTCGATATAAGGATTTTTTGCAGTCAGGGCAAGGGGCCCCTGGGCACATCCTTTTTCCATTTTCCCTGGGAAAGCAAACTCAGCAGTCCAGGTTCCTGATGTCAGTTTGTAGGGCTCCCTTGGGTCTATCAGGGCAGCACAAGTTTGAGGTGGGGACAACTTCGGTGTGGGGTCCATCCTTCGATATAAGGATTTTTTTCAGTGAGGCCCAGCCCAGGGCCAGGGGCCCCTGGGCACATCCTTTTTCCATTTTCCCTGGGAAAGAAAACTCAGCAGTCCAGGTTCCTGATGTCAGTTTATAGGGCTCCCTTGGGTGTATCAGGGCAGCACAAGTTTGAGGTGGGGACAATTTTGGTGTGGGGTGCATCCTTCGATATAAGGATTTTTTGTAGTGAGGTCCCTGTCTAGGGCCAGGGGCCCCTGGGCACATCCTTTTTCCATTTTCCCTGGGAAAGAAAACTCAGCAGTCCAGGTTCCTGATGTCAGCTTGTAGGGCTCCCTTGGGTCTATCAGGGCAGCACAAGTTTGAGGTGGGGACAACTTCGGTGTGGGGTCCATTCTTCGATATAAGGATTTTTTGCAGTCAGGGCCAGGGGCCCCTGGGCACATCCTTTTTCCATTTTCCCTGGGAAAGAAAACTCAGCAGTCCAGGTTCCTGATGTCAGTTTGTAGGGCTCCCTTGGGTGTATCAGGGCAGTACAAGTTTGAGGTGGGGACAACTTCGGTGTGGGGTCCATCCTTCGATATAAGGATTTTTTGCTGTCAGGGCCAGGGGCCCAGGGCCAGGAGCCCCTGGGCACATCCTTTTTCCATTTTCCCTGGGAAAGAAAACTCAGCAGTCCAAGTTCCTGATGTCAGTTTGTAGGGCTCCCTTGGGTCTATCAGGGCAGCACAAGTGTGAGGTGGGGACAACTTCGGTGTGGGGTCCATCCTTCGATATAAGGATTTTTTGTAGTGAGGACCCAGCCCAGGGCCAGAGGCCCCTGGGCACATCCTTTTTCCATTTTCCCTGGGAAAGAAAACTCAGCAGTCCAGGTTCCTGATGTCAGTTTGTAGGGTTCCCTTGGGTCTATCAGGGCGGCACAAGTTTGAGGTGGGGACAACTTCGGTGTGGGGTCCATCCTTCGATATAAGGATTTTTTGCAGTCAGGGCCAGGGGCCCCTGGGCACATCCTTTTTCCATTTTCCCTGGGAAGGAAAACTCAGCAGTCCAGGTTCCTGATGTCAGTTTGTAGGGCTCCCTTGGGTCTATCAGGGCAGCACAAGTTTGAGGTGGGGACATCTTCGGTGTGGGGTCCATCCTTCGATATAAGGATTCTTTGCAGAGAGGCCCCAGCCCAGGTCCAGGGGCCCCTGGGCACATCCTTTTTCCATTTTCCCTGGGAAAGAAAACTCAGCAGTCCAGGTTCCTGATGTCAGTTTGTAGGGCTCCCTTGGGTGTATCAGGGCAGCACAAGTTTGAGGTGGGGACAACTTCGGTGTGGGGTCCATCCTTCGATATAAGGATTTTTTGCAGTCAGGGCCAGGGGCCCCTGGGCACATCCTTTTTCCATTTTCCCTGGGAAAGAAAACTCAGCAGTCCAGGTTCCTGATGTCAGTTTGTAGGGCTCCCTTGGGTCTATCAGGGCAGCACAAGTTTGAGGTGGGGACAACTTCGGTGTGGGGTCCATCCTTCGATATACGGATGTTTTGCAGTCAGGGCCAGGGGCCCCTGGGCACATCCTTTTTCCATTTTCCCTGGGAAAGAATACTCAGCAGTCCAGGTTCCTGATGTCAGTTTGTAGGGCTCCCTTGGGTCTATCAGGGCAGCACAAGTGTGAGGTGGGGACAACTTCGGTGTGGGGTCCATCCTTCGATATAAGGATTTTTTGCAATCAGGGCCAGGGGCCCCTGGGCACATCCTTTTATCATTTTCCCTGGGAAAGAAAACTCAGCAGTCCAAGTTCCTGATGTCAGTTTGTAGGGCTCCCTTGGGTCTATCAGGGTAGCACAAGTTAGAGGTGGGGACATCTTCGGTGTGGTGTCCATCCTTCGATATAAGGATTCTTTGCAGAGAGGCTCCAGCCAAGGGCCAGGGGACCCTGGGCACATCCTTTTTCCATTTTCCCTGGGAAAGAAACTCAGCAGTCCAGGTTCCTGATGTCAGTTTGTAGGGCTCCCTTGGGTGTATCAGGGCAGCACAAGTTTGAGGTGGGGACAACTTCGGTGTGGGTTCCATCCTTCGATATAAGGATTTTTGCAGTCAGGGCCAGGGACCCTGGGCCACGGGCCCCTGGGCACATCCTTTTTCCATTTTCCCTGGGAAAGAAAACTCAGTAGTCCAGGTTCCTGATGTCAGTTTGTAGGGCTCCCTTGGGTCTATCAGGGCAGCACAAGTTTGAGGTGGGGACAACTTCGGTGTGGGGTCCATCCTTCGATATAAGGATTTTTTGCATTGAGGCCCAGCCCATGTCCAGGGGCCCCTGTGCACATCCTTTTTCCATTTTCCCTGGGAAGGAAAACTCAGCAGTCCAGGTTCCTGATGTCAGTTTGTAGGGCTCCCTTGGGTCTATCAGGGCAGCACAAGTTTGAGGTGGGGACAACTTTGGTGTGGGGTCCATCCTTCGATATAAGGATTCTTTGCAGTCAGGGCCAGGGGCCCCCTGGCACACCCTTTGGCCATTTTCCCTGGGAAAGAAAACTCAGCAGTCCAGGTTCCTGATGTCAGTTTGTAGGGCTCCCTTGGGTCTATCAGGGCAGCACAAGTTTGAGGTGGGGACAACTTCGGTGTGGGGTCCATCCTTCGATATAAGGATTTTTTTCAGTGAGGCCCAGCCAGGACCAGGGGCCCTAGGGTACATCCTTTTTCCATTTTCCCTGGGAAAGAAAACTCAGCAGTCCCGGTTCCTGATGTCAGTTTGTAGAGCTCCCTTGGGTCTATCAGGTCAGCACAAGTTTGAGGTGGGGACAACTTCGGTGTGGGGTCCATCCTTCGATATAAGGATTTTTTGCAGTGAGGTCCCTGTCCAGGGCCAGGGGCCCCTGGGCACATCCTTTTCCCATTTTCCCTGGGAAAGAAAACTCAGCAGTCCAGGTTCCTGATGTCAGTTTGTAGGGCTCCCTTGGGTCTATCAGGGTAGCACAAGTTTGAGGTGGGGACAACTTTGGTGTGGGGTGCATCCTTCGATATAAGGATTTTTTGTAGTGAGGTCCCTGTCTAGGGCCAGGGGCCCCTGGGCACATCCTTTTTCCATTTTCCCTGGGAAAGAAAACTCAGCAGTCCAGGTTCCTGATGTCAGCTTGTAGGGCTCCCTTGGGTCTATCAGGGCAGCACAAGTTTGAGGTGGGGACAACTTCGGTGTGCGGTCCATTCTTCGATATAAGGATTTTTTGCAGTCAGGGCCAGGGGCCCCTGGGCACATCCTTTTTCCATTTTCCCTGGGAAAGAAAACTCAGCAGTCCAGGTTCCTGATGTCAGTTTGTAGGGCTCCCTTGGGTGTATCAGGGCAGTACAAGTTTGAGGTGGGGACAACTTCGGTGTGGGGTCCATCCTTTGATATAAGGATTTTTTGCTGTCAGGGCCAGGGGCCCAGGGCCAGGAGCCCCTGGGCACATCCTTTTTCCATTTTCCCTGGGAAAGAAAACTCAGCAGTCCAAGTTCCTGATGTCAGTTTGTAGGGCTCCCTTGGGTCTATCAGGGCAGCACAAGTGTGAGGTGGGGACAACTTCGGTGTGGGGTCCATCCTTTGATATAAGGATTTTTTGTAGTGAGGACCCAGCCCAGGGCCAGAGGCCCCTGGGCACATCCTTTTTCCATTTTCCCTGGGAAAGAAAACTCAGCAGTCCAGGTTCCTGATGTCAGTTTGTAGGGTTCCCTTGGGTCTATCAGGGCGGCACAAGTTTGAGGTGGGGACAACTTCGGTGTGGGGTCCATCCTTCGATATAAGGATTTTTTGCAGTCAGGGCCAGGGGCCCCTGGGCACATCCTTTTTCCATTTTCCCTGGGAAGGAAAACTCAGCAGTCCAGGTTCCTGATGTCAGTTTGTAGGGCTCCCTTGGGTCTATCAGGGCAGCACAAGTTTGAGGTGGGGACATCTTCGGTGTGGGGTCCATCCTTCGATATAAGGATTCTTTGCAGAGAGGCCCCAGCCCAGGTCCAGGGGCCCCTGGGCACATCCTTTTTCCATTTTCCCTGGGAAAGAAAACTCAGCAGTCCAGGTTCCTGATGTCAGTTTGTAGGGCTCCCTTGGGTGTATCAGGGCAGCACAAGTTTGAGGTGGGGACAACTTCGGTGTGGGGTCCATCCTTCGATATAAGGATTTTTTGCAGTCAGGGCCAGGGGCCCCTGGGCACATCCTTTTTCCATTTTCCCTGGGAAAGAAAACTCAGCAGTCCAGGTTCCTGATGTCAGTTTGTAGGGCTCCCTTGGGTCTATCAGGGCAGCACAAGTTTGAGGTGGGGACAACTTCGGTGTGGGGTCCATCCTTCGATATACGGATGTTTTGCAGTCAGGGCCAGGGGCCCCTGGGCACATCCTTTTTCCATTTTCCCTGGGAAAGAATACTCAGCAGTCCAGGTTCCTGATGTCAGTTTGTAGGGCTCCCTTGGGTCTATCAGGGCAGCACAAGTGTGAGGTGGGGACAACTTCGGTGTGGGGTCCATCCTTCGATATAAGGATTTTTTGCAATCAGGGCCAGGGCCCCCTGGGCACATCCTTTTATCATTTTCCCTGGGAAAGAAAACTCAGCAGTCCAAGTTCCTGATGTCAGTTTGTAGGGCTCCCTTGGGTCTATCAGGGCAGCACAAGTTAGAGGTGGGGACATCTTCGGTGTGGTGTCCATCCTTCGATATAAGGATTCTTTGCAGAGAGGCTCCAGCCAAGGGCCAGGGGACCCTGGGCACATCCTTTTTCCATTTTCCCTGGGAAAGAAACTCAGCAGTCCAGGTTCCTGATGTCAGTTTGTAGGGCTCCCTTGGGTGTATCAGGGCAGCACAAGTTTGAGGTGGGGACAACTTCGGTGTGGGTTCCATCCTTCGATATAAGGATTTTTGCAGTCAGGGCCAGGGACCCAGGGCCACGGGCCCCTGGGCACATCCTTTTTCCATTTTCCCTGGGAAAGAAAACTCAGTAGTCCAGGTTCCTGATGTCAGTTTGTAGGGCTCCCTTGGGTCTATCAGGGCAGCACAAGTTTGAGGTGGGGACAACTTCGGTGTGGGGTCCATCCTTCGATATAAGGATTCTTTGCAGTGAGGCCCAGCCCAGGGCCAGGGGCCCCTGGGCACATCCTTTTTCATTTTCCCTGGGAAAGAAAACTCAGCAGTCCAGGTTCCTGATGTCAGTTTGTAGGGCTCCCTTGGGTGTATCAGGGTAGCACAAGTTTGAGGTGGGGACAACTTCGGTGTGGGGTCCATCCTTCGATATAAGGATTTTTTTCAGTGAGGCCCAGCCCAGGGCCAGGGGCCCCAGGGCACAACCTTTTTCCATTTTCCCTGGGAAAGAAAACTCAGCAGTCCAGGTTCCTGATGTCAGTTTGTAGAGCTCCCTTGGGTCTATCAGGGCAGCACAAGTTTGAGGTGGGGACAACTTCGGTGTGGGGTCCATCCTTCGATATAAGGATTTTTTTCAGTGAGGCCCAGCCCAGGGCCAGGGGCCCCAGGGCACATCCTTTTCCCATTTTCCCTGGGAAAGAAAACTCAGCAGTCCAGGTTCCTGATGTCAGTTTGTAGGGCTCCCTTGGGTCTATCAGAGCTGCACATGTTTGAGGTGGGGACAACATCGGTGTGGGCTCCATCCTTCGATATAAGGATATTTTGCAGTGAGGTTCCTGTCCAGGGCCACGGGCCCCTGGGCGCATCCTTTTTCCATTTTCCCTGGGAAAGAAAACTCAGCAGTCCAAGTTCCTGATGTCAGTTTGTAGGGCTCCCTTGGGTCTATCAGGGTAGCACAAGTTTGAGGTTGCAACAACTTTGGTGTGGGGTGCATCCTTCGATATAAGGATTTTTTGTAGTGAGGTTCCTGTCCAGGGCCAGGGGCCCCTGGGCACATCCTTTTTTCATTTTCCCTGGGAAAGAAAACTCAGCAGTCCAGGTTCCTGATGTCAGTTTGTAGGGCTCCCTTGGGTCTATCAGGGCAGCACAAGTTTGAGGTGGGGACAACTTAGGTGTGGGGTCCATCCTTCGATATAAGGATTTCTTGTAGTGAGGTCCCTGCCAAGGGCCAGGGGCCCCTGGGCACATCCTTTTTCCATTTTCCCTGGGAAAGAAAACTCAGCAGTCCAGGTTCCTGATGTCAGTTTGTAGGGCTCCCTTGGGTCTATCAGGGCAGCACAATTTTGAGGTGGGGACAACTTCGGTGTGGGGTCCATCCTTCAATATAAGGATTTTTTGCATTGAGGCCCAGCCCATGTCCAGGGGCCCCTGTGCACATCCTTTTTCCATTTTCCCTGGGAAGGAAAACTCAGCAGTCCAGGTTCCTGATGTCAGTTTGTAGGGCTCCCTTGGGTCTATCAGGGCAGCACAAGTTTGAGGTGGGGACAACTTCGGTGTGGGGTCCATCCTTCGATATAAGGATTTTTTGCAGTCAGGGCCAGGGGCCCCTGGGCGCATCCTTTTTCCATTTCCCCTGGGAAAGAAAAGTCAGCAGTCCAGGTTCCTGATGTCAGTTTGTAGGGCTCCCTTGGGTCTATCAGGGCAGCACAAGTTTGAGGTGGGGACAACTTCGGTGTGGGGTCCATCCTTCGATATAAGGATTTTTTGCAGTGAGGTCCCTGCCCAGGGCCAGGGGCCCCTGGGCACATCCTTTTTCCATTTTCCCTGGGAAAGAAAACTCAGCAGTCCAGGTTCCTGATGTCAGTTTATAGGGCTCCCTTGGGTCTATCAGGGCAGCACAAGTTTGAGGTGGGGACAACTTCGGTGTGGGGTCCATCCTTCGATATAAGGATTCTTTGCAGTCAGGGCCAGGGGCCCCCTGTCACACCCTTTGGCCATTTTCCCTGGGAAAGAAAACTCAGCAGTCCAGGTTCCTGATGTCAGTTTGTAGGGCTCCCTTGGGTCTATCAGGGCAGCACAAGTTTGAGGTGGGGACAACTTCGGTGTGGGGTCCATCCTTCGATATAAGGATTTTTTACAGTCAGGGCCAGGGGCCCCTGGGCACATCCTTTTTCCATTTTCCCTGGGAAAGAAAACTCAGCAGTCCAGGTTCCTGATGTCAGTTTGTAGGGCTCCCTTGCGTCTATCAGGGTAGCACAAGTTTGAGGTGGGGACAACTTCGGTGTGGGCTCCATCCTTCGATATAAGGATTTTTTGCAGTGAGGCCCAGCCGAGGGCCAGGGGCCCCAGGGCACATCCTTTTTCCATTTTCCCTGGGAAAGAAAACTCAGCAGTCCAGGTTCCTGATGTCAGTTTGTAGGGCTCCCTTGGGTGTATGAGGGCAGCACAAGTTTGAGGTGGGGACATCTTCGGTGTGGGGTCCATCCTTCGATATAAGGATTCTTTGCAGTCAGGGCCAGGGGCCGCTGGGCACATCCTTTTTCCATTTTCCCTGGGAAAGAAAACTCAGCAGTCCAGGTTCCTGATGTCAGTTTGTAGGGCTCCCTTGGGTCTATCAGGGCAGCACAAGTTTGAGGTGGGGACAACTTCGGTGTGGGGTCCATCCTTCGATATAAGGATTTTTTGCAGTCAGGGCCAGGGGCCCCTGGGCACATCCTTTTTCCATTTTCCCTGGGAAAGCAAACTCAGCAGTCCAGGTTCCTGATGTCAGTTTGTAGGGCTCCCTTGGGTCTATCAGGGTAGCACAAGTTTGAGGTTGCAACAACTTTGGTGCAGGCTTCATCCTTCGATATAAGAATTTTTTGCAGTGAGGCCCCTGTCCAGCCCAGGGGCCCCTGGGCACATCCTTTTTCCATTTTCCCTGGGAAATAAAACTCAGCAGTCCAGGTTCCTGATGTCAGCTTGTAGGGCTCCCTTGGGTGTATCAGGGCAGCACAAGTTTGAGGTGAGAACAACTTCGGTGTGGGTTGCATCCTTCGATATAAAGATTTTTTGCAGTCAGGGCCAGGAGCCCCTGGGCACATCCTTTTTCCATTTTCCCTGGGAAAGAAAACTCAGCAGTCCAGGTTCCTGATGTCTGTTTGTAGGGCTCCCTTGGGTCTATCAGGGCAGCGCAAGTTTGAGGTGGGGACAACTTCGGTGTGGGGTCCATCCTTCGATATAAGGATTTTTTGCAGTCAGGGCCAGGGGCCCCTGGGCACATCCTTTTTCCTTTTTCCCTGGGAAAGAAAACTCAGCAGTCCAGGTTCCTGATGTCAGTTTGTAGGGCTCCCTTGGGTCTATCAGGGCAGCACAAGTTTGAGGTGGGTACAACTTCGGTGTGGGGTCCATCCTTCGATATAAGGATTTTTTGCAGTCAGGGCAAGGGGCCCCTGGGCACATCCTTTGGCCATTTTCCCTGGGAAAGAAAACTCAGCAGTCCAGGTTCCTGATGTCAGCTTGTAGGGCTCCCTTGGGTCTATCAGGGTAGCAGAAGTTTGATGTGCGGACTACTTCAGTGTATGCTCCATCCTTCGATATAAGGATTTTTTGCAGTCAGGGCCAGAGGCCCCTGGGCACATCCTTTTTCCATTTTCCCTGGGAAAGAAAACTCAGCAGTCCAGGTTCCTGATGTCAGTTTGTAGGGCTCCCTTGGGTCTATCAGGGCAGCACAAGTTTGAGGTGGGGACAACTTCGGTGTGGGGTCCATCCTTCGATATAAGGATTTTTTTCAGTGAGGCCCAGCCAGGACCAGGGGCCCTAGGGTACATCCTTTTTCCATTTTCCCTGGGAAAGAAAACTCAGCAGTCCCGGTTCCTGATGTCAGTTTGTAGAGCTCCCTTGGGTCTATCAGGTCAGCACAAGTTTGAGGTGGGGACAACTTCGGTGTGGGGTCCATCCTTCGATATAAGGATTTTTTGCAGTGAGGTCCCTGTCCAGGGCCAGGGGCCCCTGGGCACATCCTTTTCCCATTTTCCCTGGGAAAGAAAACTCAGCAGTCCAGGTTCCTGATGTCAGTTTGTAGGGCTCCCTTGGGTCTATCAGGGTAGCACAAGTTTGAGGTGGGGACAACTTTGGTGTGGGGTGCATCCTTCGATATAAGGATTTTTTGTAGTGAGGTCCCTGTCTAGGGCCAGGGGCCCCTGGGCACATCCTTTTTCCATTTTCCCTGGGAAAGAAAACTCAGCAGTCCAGGTTCCTGATGTCAGTTTGTAGGGCTCCCTTGGGTGTATCAGGGCAGTACAAGTTTGAGGTGGGGACAACTTCGGTGTGGGGTCCATCCTTCGATATAAGGATTTTTTGCTGTCAGGGCCAGGGGCCCAGGGCCAGGAGCCCCTGGGCACATCCTTTTTCCATTTTCCCTGGGAAAGAAAACTCAGCAGTCCAGGTTCCTGATGTCAGTTTATAGGGCTCCCTTGGGTCTATCAGGGCAGCACAAGTTTGAGGTGGGGACAACTTCGGTGTGGGGTCCATCCTTCGATATAAGGATTCTTTGCAGTCAGGGCCAGGGGCCCCCTGGCACACCCTTTGGCCATTTTCCCTGGGAAAGAAAACTCAGCAGTCCAGGTTCCTGATGTCAGTTTGTAGGGCTCCCTTGGGTCTATCAGGGCAGCACAAGTTTGAGGTGGGGACAACTTCGGTGTGGGGTCCATCCTTCGATATAAGGATTTTTTACAGTCAGGGCCAGGGGCTCCTGGGCACATCCTTTTTCCATTTTCCCTGGGAAAGAAAACTCAGCAGTCCAGGTTCCTGATGTCAGTTTGTAGGGCTCCCTTGCGTCTATCAGGGTAGCACAAGTTTGAGGTGGGGACAACTTCGGTGTGGGCTCCATCCTTCGATATAAGGATTTTTTGCAGTCAGGGCCCAGCCCAGGGCCAGGGGCCCCAGGGCACATCCTTTTTCCATTTTCCCTGGGAAAGAAAACTCAGCAGTCCAGGTTCCTGATGTCAGTTTGTAGGGCTCCCTTGGGTGTATGAGGGCAGCACAAGTTTGAGGTGGGGACATCTTCGGTGTGGGGTCCATCCTTCGATATAAGGATTCTTTGCAGTCAGGGCCAGGGGCCGCTGGGCACATCCTTTTTCCATTTTCCCTGGGAAAGAAAACTCAGCAGTCCAGGTTCCTGATGTCAGTTTGTAGAGCTCCCTTGGGTCTATCAGGGCAGCACAAGTATGAGATGGGGACAACTTCCGTGTGGGCTCCATCCTTCGATATAAGGATTTTTTTCAGTGAGGTCCCTGTCCAGGGCCAGGGGCGCCTGGGCACATCCTTTTTCCATTTTCCCTGGGAAAGAAAACTCAGCAGTCCAGGTTCCTGATGTCAGTTTGTAGGGCTCCCTTGGGTCTATCAGGGCAGCACAAGTTTGAGGTGGGGACAACTTCGGTGTGGGGTCCATCCTTCGATATAAGGATTTTTTGCAGTCGGGGCCAGGGGCCCCTGGGCACATCCTTTTTCCATTTTCCCTGGGAAAGCAAACTCAGCAGTCCAGGTTCCTGATGTCAGTTTGTAGGGCTCCCTTGGGTCTATCAGGGTAGCACAAGTTTGAGGTTGCAACAACTTTGGTGCAGGCTTCATCCTTCGATATAAGAATTTTTTGCAGTGAGGCCCCTGTCCAGCCCAGGGGCCCCTTGGCACATCCTTTTTCCATTTTCCCTGGGAAAGCAAACTCAGCAGTCCAGGTTCCTGATGTCAGCTTGTAGGGCTCCCTTGGGTGTATCAGGGCAGCACAAGTTTGAGGTGAGAACAACTTCGGTGTGGGTTGCATCCTTCGATATAAAGATTTTTTGCAGTCAGGGCCAGGAGCCCCTGGGCACATCCTTTTTCCATTTTCCCTGGGAAAGAAAACTCAGCAGTCCAGGTTCCTGATGTCTGTTTGTAGGGCTCCCTTGGGTCTATCAGGGTAGCGCAAGTTTGAGGTGGGGACAACTTCGGTGTGGGGTCCATCCTTCGATATAAGGATTTTTTGCAGTCAGGGCCAGGGGCCCCTGGGCACATCCTTTTTCCTTTTTCCCTGGGAAAGAAAACTCAGCAGTCCAGGTTCCTGATGTCAGTTTGTAGGGCTCCCTTGGGTCTATCAGGGCAGCACAAGTTTGAGGTGGGTACAACTTCGGTGTGGGGTCCATCCTTCGATATAAGGATTTTTTGCAGTCAGGGCAAGGGGCCCCTGGGCACATCCTTTGGCCATTTTCCCTGGGAAAGAAAACTCAGCAGTCCAGGTTCCTGATGTCAGTTTGTAGGGCTCCCTTGGGTCTATCAGGGCAGCACAAGTTTGAGGTGGGGACAACTTCGGTGTGGGGTCCATCCTTCGATATAAGGATTTTTTGCAGTCGGGGCCAGGGGCCCCTGGGCACATCCTTTTTCCATTTTCCCTGGGAAAGCAAACTCAGCAGTCCAGGTTCCTGATGTCAGTTTGTAG
Organism: Lonchura striata; assembly: GCF_046129695.1. Taxonomy (NCBI): domain Eukaryota; kingdom Metazoa; phylum Chordata; class Aves; order Passeriformes; family Estrildidae; genus Lonchura; species Lonchura striata. The sequence continues at coordinate 5,701,900 of NC_134635.1, read as the reverse complement.
GGCTCCCTTGGGTCTATCAGGGTAGCACAAGTTTGAGGTTGCAACAACTTTGGTGGAGGCTTCATCCTTCGATATAAGAATTTTTTGCAGTGAGGCCCCTGTCCAGCCCAGGGGCCCCTTGGCACATCCTTTTTCCATTTTCCCTGGGAAAGAAAACTCAGCAGTCCAGGTTCCTGATGTCAGCTTGTAGGGCTCCCTTGGGTGTATCAGGGCAGCACAAGTTTGAGGTGAGAACAACTTCGGTGTGGGTTGCATCCTTCGATATAAAGATTTTTTGCAGTCAGGGCCAGGAGCCCCTGGGCACATCCTTTTTCCATTTTCCCTGGGAAAGAAAACTCAGCAGTCCAGGTTCCTGATGTCTGTTTGTAGGGCTCCCTTGGGTCTATCAGGGCAGCGCAAGTTTGAGGTGGGGACAACTTCGGTGTGGGGTCCATCCTTCGATATAAGGATTTTTTGCAGTCAGGGCCAGGGGCCCCTGGGCACATCCTTTTTCCTTTTTCCCTGGGAAAGAAAACTCAGCAGTCCAGGTTCCTGATGTCAGTTTGTAGGGCTCCCTTGGGTCTATCAGGGCAGCACAAGTTTGAGGTGGGTACAACTTCGGTGTGGGGTCCATCCTTCGATATAAGGATTTTTTGCAGTCAGGGCAAGGGGCCCCTGGGCACATCCTTTGGCCATTTTCCCTGGGAAAGAAAACTCAGCAGTCCAGGTTCCTGATGTCAGTTTGTAGGGCTCCCTTGGGTCTATCAGGGTAGCAGAAGTTTGATGTGCGGACTACTTCAGTGTATGCTCCATCCTTCGATATAAGGATTTTTTGCAGTCAGGGCCAGAGGCCCCTGGGCACATCCTTTTTCCATTTTCCCTGGGAAAGAAACCTCAGCAGTCCAGGTTCCTGATGTCAGTTTGTAGGGCTCCCTTGGGTCTATCAGGGCAGCACAAGTTTGAGGTGGGGACAACTTTGGTGTCGGCTCCATCCTTCGATATAAGGATTTTTTGCAGTCAGGGCCAGGGGTCCCCGGGCACATCCTTTGGCCATTTTCCCTGGGAAAGAAAACTCAGCAGTCCAGGTTCCTGATGTCATTTTTTAGGGCTCCATTGGGTCTATCAGGGCAGCACAAGTTTGAGGTGGGGACAACTTCGGTGTGGGGTCCATCCTTCGATATAAGGATTCTTTGCAGTCAGGGCCAGGGGCCCCTGGGCACATCCTTTTTCCATTTTCCCTGGGAAAGAAAACTCAGCAGTCCAGGTTCCTGATGTCAGTTTGTAGGGCTGCCTTGGGTCTATGAGGGCAGCACAAGTTTGAGGTGGGGACAACTTCAGTGTGGGGTCCATCCTTCGATATAAGGATTTTTTGCAGTCAGGGCCAGGGGCCCCTGGGCACATCCTTTTTCCATTTTCCCTGGGAAAGAAAACTCAGCAGTCCAGGTTCCTGATGTCAGTTTGTAGGGCTCCCTTGGGTCTATCAGGCAAGCACAATTTTGAGGTGGGGACAACTTCGGTGTGGGTTCCATCCTTCGATATAAGGATTCTATGCAGTGAGGCCCCAGCTCAGGGCCAGGGGCCCCTGGGCACATCCTTTTTCCATTTTCCCTGGGAAAGAAAAGTCAGCAGTCCAGGTTCCTGATGTCAGTTTGTAGGGCTCCCTTGGGTCTATCAGGGCAGCACAAGTTTGAGGTGGGGACAACTTCGGTGTGGGGTCCATCCTTCGATATAAGGATTCTTTGCAGTCAGGCCCCAGCCCAGGGCCAGGGGCCCCTGTGCACATCCTTTTTCCATTTTCCCTGGGAAAGAAAACTCAGCAGTCCAGGTTCCTGATGTCAGTTTGTAGGGCTCCCTTGGGTCTATCAGGGCAGCACAAGTTTGAGGTGGGGACAACTTCGGTGTGGGTTCCATCCTTCGATATAAGGATTTTTTGCAGTGAGGCCCAGCCCAGGGCCAGGGGCCCCTGGGCACATCCTTTTTCATTTTCCCTGGGAAAGAAAACTCAGCAGTCCAGGTTCCTGATGTCAGTTTGTAGGGCTCCCTTGGGTGTATCAGGGCAGCACAAGTTTGAGGTGGGGACAACTTCGGTGTAGGGTCCATCCTTCGATATAAGGATTTTTTTCAGTGAGACCCAGCCCAGGGCCAGGGGCCCCAGGGCACATCCTCTTTCCATTTTCCCTGGGAAAGAAAACTCAGCAGTCCAGGTTCCTGATGTCAGTTTGTAGAGCTCCCTTGGGTCTATCAGGGCAGCACAAGTTTGAGGTGGGGACAACTTCGGTGTGGGGTCCATCCTTTGATATAAGGATTTTTTTCTGTAGAGGCCCAGCCCATGGCCAGGGGCCCCAGGGCACATCCTTTTTCCATTTTCCCTGGGAAAGAAAACTCAGCAGTCCAGGTTCCTGATGTCAGTTTGTAGGGCTCCCTTGGGTGAATCAGAGCTGCACATGTTTGAGGTGGGGACAACTTCGGTGTGGGCTCCATCCTTCGATATAAGGATATTTTGCAGTGAGGTCCCTGTCCAGGGCCACGGGCCCCTGGGCACATCCTTTTTCCATTTTCCCTGGGAAAGAAAACTCAGCAGTCCAGGTTCCTGATGTCAGTTTGTAGGGCTCCCTTGGGTCTATCAGGGTAGCACAAGTTTGAGGTTGCAACAACTTTGGTGTGGGGTGCATCCTTCGATGTAAGGATTTTTTGTAGTGAGGCCCCAGCCCAGGGCCAGGGGCCGCTGGGCACATCCTTTTTCCATTTTCCCTGGGAAAGAAACTCAGCAGTCCAGGTTCCTGAAGTCAGTTTGTAGGGCTCCCTTGGGTCTATCAGGGCAGCACAAGTTTGAGGTGGGGACAACTTCGGTGTGGGCTCCATCCTTCGATATAAGGATTTTTTGCAGTCAGGGCCAGGGGCCCCTGGGCACATCCTTTTTCCATTTTCCCTGGGAAAGAAAACTCAGCAGTCCAGGTTCCTGATGTCAGTTTGTAGGGCTCCCTTGGGTCTATCAGGGCAGCACAAGTTTGAGGTGGGGACATCTTCGGTGTGGGCTCCATCCTTCGATATAAGGATTTTTTGCAGTCAGGGCCAGGGGCCCAGGGCCAGGGGCCCCTGGGCACATCCTTTTTCCATTTTCCCTGGGAAAGAAAACTCAGCAGTCCAGGTTCCTGATGTCAGTTTGTAGGGCTCCCTTGGGTCTATCAGGGCAGCACAAGTTTGAGGTGGGGACAACTGCGGTCTGGGCTCCATCCTTCGATATAAGGATTCTTTGCAGTCAGTGCCAGGGGCCCCCGGGCACATCCTTTGGCCATTTTCCCTGGGAAAGAAAACTCAGCAGTCCAGGTTCCTGATGTCAGTTTGTAGGGCTCCCTTGGGTCTATCAGGGCAGCACAAGTTTGAGGTGGGGACAACTTTGGTGTGGGGTCCATCCTTCGATATAAGGATTTTTTGCAGTCAGGGCCAGGGGCCCCTGTGCACATCCTTTCTCGATTTTCCCTGGGAAAGAAAACTCAGCAGTCCAGGTTGCTGATGTCAGTTTGTAGGGCTTCCTTGGGTGTATCAGGGCAGCACAAGTTTGAGTTGGGGACAACTTCGGTGTGGGGTGCATCCTTCGATACAAAGATTTTTTGCAGTCAGGGCCAGGGGCCCCTGGGCACATCCTTTTTCCATTTTCCCTGGGAAAGAAAACTCAGCAGTCCAGGTTCCTGATGTCAGTTTGTAGGGCTCCCTTGGGTCTATCAGGGCAGCACAAGTTTGAGGTGGGGACAACTTCGGTGTGGGGTCCATCCTTCGATATAAGGATTTTTTGCAGTGAGGCCCCTGTCCAGGGCCAGGGGCCCCTGTGCACATCCTTTTTCCATTTTCCCTGGGAAAGAAAACTCAGCAGTCCAGGTTCCTGATGTCAGTTTGTAGGGCTCCCTTGGGTCTATCAGGGCAGCACAAGTTTGAGGTGGGGACAACTTTGGTGTGGGGTCCATCCTTCGATATAAGGATTTCTTGTTGAGAGTCCCCTGCCAAGGGCCAGGGGCCGCTGGGCACATCCTTTTTCCATTTTCCCTGGGAAAGAAAACTCAGCAGTCCAGGTTCCTGATGTCAGTTTGTAGGGCTCCCTTGGGTCTATCAGGGCAGCACAAGTTTGAGGTGGGGACAACTTTGGTGTGGGGTCCATCCTTCGATATAAGGATTCTTTGCAGTCAGGGCCAGGGGCCCCCTGGCACATCCTTTGGCCACTTTCCCTGGGAAAGAAAACTCAGCAGTCCCGGTTCCTGATGTCAGTTTGTAGGGCTCCCTTGGGTCTATCTGGGCAGCACAAGTTTGAGATGGGGACAACTTTGGTGTGGGGTCCATCCTTCGATATAAGGATTTTTTGCAGTGAGGCCCAGCCCAGGGCCAGGAGCCCCTGGGCACATCCTTTTTCCATTTTCCCTGGGAAAGAAAACTCAGCAGTCCAGGTTCCTGATGTCAGTTTGTAGGGCTACCTTGGGTGTATCAGGGCAGCACAAGTTTGAGGTGGGGACAACTTCGGTGTGGGGTCCATCCTTCGATATAAGGATTCTTTGCAGTCAGGGCCAGGGGCCCCTGGGCACATCCTTTTTCCTTTTTCCCTGGGAAAGAAAACTCAGCAGTCCAGGTTCCTGATGTCAGTTTGTAGGGCTCCCTTGGGTCTATCAGGGCAGCACAAGTTTGAGGTGGGGACAACTTCGGTGTGGGGTCCATCCTTCGATATAAGGATTTTTTGCAGTCAGGGCCAGGGGCCCCAGGGCACATCCTTTTTCCATTTTCCCTGGGAAAGAAAACTCAGCAGTCCAGGTTCCTGATGTCAGTTTGTAGGGCTCCCTTGGGTCTATCAGGGCAGCACAAGTTTGAGGTGGGGACAACTTCGGTGTGGGGTCCATCCTTCGATATAAGGATTTTTTGCAGTGTGGCCACAGCCCAGGGCCAGGGGCCCCTGTGCACATCCTTTTTCCATTTTCCCTGGGAAAGAAAACTCAGCAGTCCAGGTTCCTGATGTCAGTTTGTAGGGCTCCCTTGGGTGTATCAGGGCAGCACAAGTTTGAGGTGGGGACAAATTCGGTGTGGGGTCCATCCTTCGATATAAGGATTTTTTGCAGTCAGGGCCAGGGGCCCCTGGGCACATCTTTTTTCCATTTTCCCTGGGAAAGAAAACTCAGCAGTCCAGGTTCCTGATGTCAGTTTGTAGGGCTCCCTTGGGTCTATCAGGGCAGCACAAGTTTGAGGTGGGGACATCTTCGGTGTGGGGTCCATCCTTCGATATAAGGATTCTTTGCAGTGAGGCCCCAGCCCAGATCCAGGGGCCCCTGGGCACATCCTTTTTCCATTTTCCCTGGGAAAGAAAACTCAGCAGTCCAGGTTCCTGATGTCAGTTTGTAGGGCTCCCTTGGGTCTATCAGGGCAGCACAAGTTTGAGGTGGTGACAACTTCGGTGTGGGCTCCATCCTTCGATATAAGGATTTTTTGCAGTCAGGGCCAGGGGCCCCTGGGCACAACCTTTTTCCATTTTCCCTGGGAAAGAAAACTCAGCAGTCCAGGTTCCTGATGTCAGTTTGTAGGGCTCCCTTGGGTCTATCAGGGCAGCACAAGTTTGAGGTGGGGACAACTTCGGTGTGGGGTCCATCCTTCGATATAAGGATTCTTTGCAGTCAGGGCCAGGGGCCCCTGGGCACATCCTTTTTCCATTTTCCCTGGGAAAGAAACTCAGCAGTCCAGGTTCCTGATGTCAGTTTGTAGGGCTCCCTTGGGTGTATCAGGGCAGCACAAGTTTGAGGTGGGGACAACTTCGGTGTGGGTTCCATCCTTCGATATAAGGATTTTTTGCAGTCAGTGCCAGGGACCCAGGGCCACGGGCCCCTGTGCACATCCTTTTTCCATTTTCCCTGGGAAAGAAAACTCAGCAGTCCAGGTTCCTGATGTCAGTTTGTAGGGCTCCCTTGGGTGTATCAGGGCAGCACAAGTTTGAGGTGGGGACAACTTCGGTGTGGGGTCCATCCTTCGATATAAGGATTTTTTGCAGTCGGGGCCAGGGGCCCCTGGGCACATCCTTTTTCCATTTTCCCTGGGAAAGCAAACTCAGCAGTCCAGGTTCCTGATGTCAGTTTGTAGGGCTCCCTTGGGTCTATCAGGGTAGCACAAGTTTGAGGTTGCAACAACTTTGGCGCAGGCTTCATCCTTCGATATAAGAATTTTTTGCAGTGAGGCCCCTGTCCAGCCCAGGGGCCCCTGGGCACATCCTTTTTCCATTTTCCCTGGGAAAGAAAACTCAGCAGTCCAGGTTCCTGATGTCAGCTTGTAGGGCTCCCCTGGGTGTATCAGGGCAGCACAAGTTTGAGGTGGGAACAACTTCAGTGTGGGTTGCATCCTTCGATATAAAGATTTTTTGCAGTCAGGGCCAGGAGCCCCTGGGCACATCCTTTTTCCATTTTCCCTGGGAAAGAAAACTCAGCAGTCCAGGTTCCTGATGTCTGTTTGTAGGGCTCCCTTGGGTCTATCAGGGCAGCGCAAGTTTGAGGTGGGGACAACTTTGGTGTGGGGTCCATCCTTCGATATAAGGATTTTTTGCAGTCAGGGCCAGGGGCCCCTGGGCACATCCTTTTTCCTTTTTCCCTGGGAAAGAAAACTCAGCAGTCCAGGTTCCTGATGTCAGTTTGTAGGGCTCCCTTGGGTCTATCAGGGCAGCACAAGTTTGAGGTGGGGACAACTTTGGTGTGGGGTCCATCCTTCGATATAAGGATTTTTTGCAGTCAGGGCCAGGGGCCCCTGGGCACATCCTTTGGCCATTTTCCCTGGGAAAGAAAACTCAGCAGTCCAGGTTCCTGATGTCAGTTTGTAGGGCTCCCTTGGGTCTATCAGGGCAGCAGAAGTTTGAGGTGGGGACAACTTCGGTGTCGGCTCCATCCTTCGATATAAGGATTTTTTGCAGTCAGGGCCAGGGGTCCCCGGGCACATCATTTGGCCATTTTCCCTGGGAAAGAAAACTCAGTAGTCCAGGTTCCTGATGTCATTTTTTAGGGCTCCATTGGGTCTATCAGGGCAGCACAAGTTTGAGGTGGGGACAACTTCGGTGTGGGGTCCATCCTTCGATATAAGGATTCTTTGCAGTCAGGGCCAGGGGCCCCTGGGCACATCCTTTTTCCATTTTCCCTGGGAAAGAAAACTCAGCAGTCCAGGTTCCTGATGTCAGTTTGTAGGGCTGCCTTGGGTCTATCAGGGCAGCACAAGTTTGAGGTGGGGACAACTTCAGTGTGGGGTCCATCCTTCGATATAAGGATTTTTTGCAGTCAGGGCCAGGGGCCCCTGGGCACATCCTTTTTCCATTTTCCCTGGGAAAGAAAACTCAGCAGTCCAGGTTCCTGATGTCAGTTTGTAGGGCTCCCTTGGGTGTATCAGGCAAGCACAATTTTGAGGTGGGGACAACTTCGGTGTGGGTTCCATCCTTCGATATAAGGATTCTATGCAGTGAGGCCCCAGCCCAGGGCCAGGGGCCCCTGGGCACATCCTTTTTCCATTTTCCCTGGGAAAGAAAAGTCAGCAGTCCAGGTTCCTGATGTCAGTTTGTAGGGCTGCCTTGGGTCTATCAGGGCAGCACAAGTTTGAGGTGGGGACAACTTCGGTGTGGGGTCCATCCTTCGATATAAGGATTTTTTGCAGTCAGGCCCCAGCCCAGGGCCAGGGGCCCCTGTGCACATCCTTTTTCCATTTTCCCTGGGAAAGAAAACTCAGCAGTCCAGGTTCCTGATGTCAGTTTGTAGGGCTCCCTTGGGTCTATCAGGGCAGCACAAGTTTGAGGTGGGGACAACTTCGGTGTGGGTTCCATCCTTCGATATAAGGATTTTTTGCAGTGAGGCCCAGCCCAGGGCCAGGGGCCCCTGGGCACACCCTTTTTCATTTTCCCTGGGAAAGAAAACTCAGCAGTCCAGGTTCCTGATGTCAGTTTGTAGGGCTCCCTTGGGTGTATCAGGGCAGCACAAGTTTGAGGTGGGGACAACTTCGGTGTAGGGTCCATCCTTCGATATAAGGATTTTTTTCAGTGAGGCCCAGCCCAGGGCCAGGGGCCCCAGGGCACATCCTTTTTCCATTTTCCCTGGGAAAGAAAACTCAGCAGTCCAGGTTCCTGATGTCAGTTTGTAGGGCTCCCTTGGGTCTATCAGGGCAGCACAAGTTTGAGGTGGGGACAACTTCGGTGTGGGGTCCATCCTTCGATATAAGGATTTTTTTCAGTGAGGCCCAGCCCATGGCCAGGGGCCCCAGGGCACATCCTTTTTCCATTTTCCCTGGGAAAGAAAACTCAGCAGTCCAGGTTCCTGATGTCAGTTTGTAGGGCTCCCTTGGGTGAATCAGAGCTGCACATGCTTGAGGTGGGGACAACTTCGGTGTGGGCTCCATCCTTCGATATAAGGATATTTTGCAGTGAGGTCCCTGTCCAGGGCCACGGGCCCCTGGGCACATCCTTTTTCCATTTTCCCTGGGAAAGAAAACTCAGCAGTCCAGGTTCCTGATGTCAGTTTGTAGGGCTCCCTTGGGTCTATCAGGGTAGCACAAGTTTGAGGTTGCAACAACTTTGGTGTGGGGTGCATCCTTCGATGTAAGGATTTTTTGTAGTGAGGCCCCAGCCCAGGGCCAGGGGCCGCTGGGCACATCCTTTTTCCATTTTCCCTGGGAAAAAAAACTCAGCACACCAGGTTCCTGATGTCAGTTTGTAGGGCTCCCTTGGGTCTATCAGGGCAGCACAAGTTTGAGGTGGGGACAACTTTGGTGTGGGGTCCATCCTTCGATATAAGGATTTTTTGCAGTCAGGGCCAGGGGCCCCTGGGCACATCCTTTTTCCATTTTCCCTGGGAAAGAAAACTCAGCAGTCCAGGTTCCTGATGTCAGTTTGTAGGGCTCCCTTGGGTCTATCAGGGCAGCACAAGTTTGAGGTGGGGACATCTTCGGTGTGGGCTCCATCCTTCGATATAAGGATTTTTTGCAGTCAGGGCCAGGGGCCCAGGGCCAGGGGCCCCCGGGCACATCCTTTTTCCATTTTCCCTGGGAAAGAAAACTCAGCAGTCCAGGTTCCTGATGTCAGTTTGTAGGGCTCCCTTGGGTCTATCAGGGCAGCACAAGTTTGAGGTGGGGACAACTGCGGTCTGGGCTCCATCCTTCGATATAAGGATTCTTTGCAGTCAGTGCCAGGGGCCCCCGGGCACATCCTTTGGCCATTTTCCCTGGGAAAGAAAACTCAGCAGTCCAGGTTCCTGATGTCAGTTTGTAGGGCTCCCTTGGGTCTATCAGGGCAGCACAAGTTTGAGGTGGGGACAACTTCGGTGTGGGGTCCATCCTTCGATATAAGGATTTTTTGCAGTCAGGGCCAGGGGCCCCTGTGCACATCCTTTTTCCATTTTCCCTGGGAAAGAAAACTCAGCAGTCCAGGTTCCTGATGTCAGTTTGTAGGGCTCCCTTGGGTGTATCAGGGCTGCACAAGTTTGAGTTGGGGACAACTTCGGTGTGGGGTGCATCCTTCGATACAAAGATTTTTTGCAGTCAGGGCCAGGGGCCCCTGGGCACATCCTTTTTCCATTTTCCCTGGGAAAGAAAACTCAGCAGTCCAGGTTCCTGATGTCAGTTTGTAGGGCTCCCTTGGGTCTATCAGGGCAGCACAAGTTTGAGGTGGGGACAACTTCGGTGTGGGGTCCATCCTTCGATATAAGGATTCTTTGCAGTCAGGCCCCAGCCCAGGGCCAGGGGCCCCTGTGCACATCCTTTTTCCTTTTTCCCTGGGAAAGAAAACTCAGCAGTCCAGGTTCCTGATGTCAGTTTGTAGGGCTCCCTTGGGTCTATCAGGGCAGCACAAGTTTGAGGTGGGGACAACTTCGGTGTGGGTTCCATCCTTCGATATAAGGATTTTTTGCAGTGAGGCCCAGCCCAGGGCCAGGGGCCCCTGGGCACATCCTTTTTCATTTTCCCTGGGAAAGAAAACTCAGCAGTCCAGGTTCCTGATGTCAGTTTGTAGGGCTCCCTTGGGTGTATCAGGGCAGCACAAGTTTGAGGTGGGGACAACTTCGGTGTAGGGTCCATCCTTCGATATAAGGATTTTTTTCAGTGAGGCCCAGCCCAGGGCCAGGGGCCCCAGGGCACATCCTTTTTCCATTTTCCCTGGGAAAGAAAACTCAGCAGTCCAGGTTCCTGATGTCAGTTTGTTCAGCTCCCTTGGGTCTATCAGGGCAGCACAAGTTTGAGGTGGGGACAACTTCGGTGTGGGGTCCATCCTTCGATATAAGGATTTTTTTCAGTGAGGCCCAGCCCATGGCCAGGGGCCCCAGGGCACATCCTTTTTCCATTTTCCCTGGGAAAGAAAACTCAGCAGTCCAGGTTCCTGATGTCAGTTTGTAGGGCTCCCTTGGGTGAATCAGAGCTGCACATGTTTGAGGTGGGGACAACTTCGGTGTGGGCTCCATCCTTCGATATAAGGATATTTTGCAGTGAGGTCCCTGTCCAGGGCCACGGGCCCCTGGGCACATCCTTTTTCCATTTTCCCTGGGAAAGAAAACTCAGCAGTCCAGGTTCCTGATGTCAGTTTGTAGGGCTCCCTTGGGTCTATCAGGGTAGCACAAGTTTGAGGTTGCAACAACTTTGGTGTGGGGTGCATCCTTCGATGTAAGGATTTTTTGTAGTGAGGCCCCAGCCCAGGGCCAGGGGCCGCTGGGCACATCCTTTTTCCATTTTCCCTGGGAAAAAAAACTCAGCACACCAGGTTCCTGATGTCAGTTTGTAGGGCTCCCTTGGGTCTATCAGGGCAGCACAAGTTTGAGGTGGGGACAACTTTGGTGTGGGGTCCATCCTTCGATATAAGGATTTTTTGCAGTCAGGGCCAGGGGCCCCTGGGCACATCCTTTGGCCATTTTCCCTGGGAAAGAAAACTCAGCAGTCCAGGTTCCTGATGTCAGTTTGTAGGGCTCCCTTGGGTCTATCAGGGCAGCACAAGTTTGAGGTGGGGACAACTTTGGTGTGGGGTCCATCCTTCGATATAAGGATTTTTTGCAGTCAGGGCCAGGGGCCCCTGGGCACATCCTTTTTCCATTTTCCCTGGGAAAGAAAACTCAGCAGTCCAGGTTCCTGATGTCAGTTTGTAGGGCTCCCTTGGGTCTATCAGGGCAGCACAAGTTTGAGGTGGGGACAACTTTGGTGTGGGGTCGATCCTTCGATATAAGGATTTCTTGTTGAGAGTGCCCTGCCAAGGGCCAGGGGCCGCTGGGCACATCCTTTTTCCATTTTCCCTGGGAAAGAAAACTCAGCAGTCCAGGTTCCTGATGTCAGTTTGTAGGGCTCCCTTGGGTCTATCAGGGCAGCACAAGTTTGAGGTGGGGACAACTTCGGTGTGGGGTCCATCCTTCGATATAAGGATTTTTTGCAGTCAGGGCCAGGGGCCCCTGGGCACATCCTTTTTCCATTTTCCCTGGGAAAGAAAACTCAGCAGTCCAGGTTCCTGATGTCAGTTTGTAGAGCTCCCTTGGGTCTATCAGGGCAGCACAAGTTTGAGGTGGGGACAACTTCGGTGTGTGGTCCATCCTTCGATATAAGGATTTTTTGCAGTGAGGTCCCTGCCCAGGGCCAGGGGCCCCTGGGCACATCCTTTTTCCATTTTCCCTGGGAAAGAAAACTCAGCAATCCAGGTTCCTGATGTCAGTTTGTAGGGCTCCCTTGGGTCTATCAGCGCAGCACGAGTTTGAGGTGGGGACAACTTTGGTGTGGGGTCCATCCTTCGATATAAGGATTTTTTGCAGTCAGGGCCAGGGGCCCCTGTGCACATCCTTTTTCCATTTTCCCTGGGAAAGAAAACTCAGCAGTCCAGGTTCCTGATGTCAGTTTGTAGGGCTCCCTTGGGTGTATCAGGGCAGCACAAGTTTGAGGTGGGGACAACTTCGGTGTGGGGTCAATACTTCGATATAAGGATTTTTTGCAGTCAGGGCCAGGGGCCCTTGGGCACATCCTTTTTCCATTTTCCCTGGGAAAGAAAACTCAGCAGTCCAGGTTCCTGATGTCAGTTTGTAGGGCTCCCTTGGGTCTATCAGGGCAGCACAAGTTTGAGGTGGGGACAACTTCGGTGTGGGGTCCATCCTTTGATATATGGATTTCTTGTAGTGAGGTCCCGGTCCAGTGCCAGGGGCCCATGTGCACATCCTTTTTCCATTTTCCCTGGGAAAGAAAACTCAGCAGTCCAGGTTCCTGATGTCAGTTTGTAGAGCTCCCTTGGGTCTATCAGGGCAGCACAAGTTTGAGGTGGGGACAACTTTGGTGTGGGGTCCATCCTTCGATATAAGGATTCTTTGCAGTCAGGGCCAGGGGCCCCTGGGCACATCTTTTTTCCATTTTCCCTGGGAAAGAAAACTCAGCAGTCCAGGTTCCTGATGTCAGTTTGTAGGGCTCCCTTGGGTCTATCAGGGCAGCACAAGTTTGAGGTGGGGACATCTTCGGTGTGGGGTCCATCCTTCGATATAAGGATTCTTTGCAGTGAGGCCCCAGCCCAGATCCAGGGGCCCCTGGGCACATCCTTTTTCCATTTTCCCTGGGAAAGAAAACTCAGCAGTCCAGGTTCCTGATGTCAGTTTGTAGGGCTCCCTTGGGTGTATCAGGGCAGCACAAGTTTGAGGTGGGGACAACTTCGGTGTGGGGTCCATCCTTCGATATAAGGATTTTTTGCAGTCAGGGCCAGGGGCCCCTGGGCACATCCTTTTTCCATTTTCCCTGGGAAAGAAAACTCAGCAGTCCAGGTTCCTGATGTCAGTTTGTAGGGCTCCCTTGGGTCTCTCAGGGCAGCACAAGTTTGAGGTGGGGACAACTTCGGTGTGGGGTCCATCCTTCGATATAAGGATGTTTTGCAGTCAGGGCCAGGGGCCCCTGGGCACATCCTTTTTCCATTTTCCCTGGGAAAGAAACTCAGCAGTCCAGGTTCCTGATGTCAGTTTGTAGGGCTCCCTTGGGTGTATCAGGGCAGCACAAGTTTGAGGTGGGGTCAACTTCGGTGTGGGTTCCATCCTTCGATATAAGGATTTTTTGCAGTCAGGGCCAGGGACCCAGGGCCACGGGCCCCTGGGCACATCCTGTTTCCATTTTCCCTGGGAAAGAAAACTCAGCAGTCCAGGTTCCTGATGTCAGTTTGTAGGGCTCCCTTGGGTGTATCAGGGCAGCACAAGTTTGAGGTGGGGACAACTTCGGTGTGGGGTCCATCCTTCTATATAAGGATTCTTTGCAGTGTGGCCACAGCCCAGGGCCAGGGGCCCCTGTGCACATCCTTTTTCCATTTTCCCTGGGAAAGAAAACTCAGCAGTCCAGGTTCCTGATGTCAGTTTGTAGGGCTCCCTTGGGTGTATCAGGGTAGCACAAGTTTGAGGTGGGGACAAATTCGGTGTGGGGTCCATCCTTCGATATAAGGATTTTTTGCAGTCAGGGCCAGGGGCCCCTGGGCACATCTTTTTTCCATTTTCCCTGGGAAAGAAAACTCAGCAGTCCAGGTTCCTGATGTCAGTTTGTAGGGCTCCCTTGGGTCTATCAGGGCAGCACAAGTTTGAGGTGGGGACATCTTCGGTGTGGGGTCCATCCTTCGATATAAGGATTCTTTGCAGTGAGGCCCCAGCCCAGATCCAGGGGCCCCTGGGCACATCCTTTTTCCATTTTCCCTGGGAAAGAAAACTCAGCAGTCCAGGTTCCTGATGTCAGTTTGTAGGGCTCCCTTGGGTCTATCAGGGCAGCACAAGTTTGAGGTGGGGACAACTTCGGTGTGGGGTCCATCCTTCGATATAAGGATTTTTTGCAATCAGGGCCAGGGGCCCCTGGGCACATCCTTTTATCATTTTTCCTGGGAAAGAAAACTCAGCAGTCCAGGTTCCTGATGTCAGTTTGTAGGGCTCCCTTGGGTCTATCAGGGCAGCACAAGTTAGAGGTGGGGACATCTTCGGTGTGGTGTCCATCCTTCGATATAAGGATTCTTTGCAGTCAGGCCCCAGCCCTGGGCCAGGGGCCCCTCTGCACATCCTTTTTCCATTTTCCCTGGGAAAGAAAACTCAGCAGTCCAGGTTCCTGATGTCAGTTTGTAGGGCTCCCTTGGGTGTATCAGAGCTGCACATGTTTGAGGTGGGGACAACTTCGGTGTGGGCTCCATCCTTCGATATAAGGATATTTTGCAGTGAGGTCCCTGTCCAGGGCCACGGGCCCCTGGGCACATCCTTTTTCCATTTTCCCTGGGAAAGAAAACTCAGCAGTCCAAGTTCCTGATGTCAGTTTGTAGGGCTCCCTTGAGTCTATCAGGGGAGCACAAGTTTGAGGTTGCAACAAATTTGGTGTGGGGTGCATCCTTCGATATAAGGATTTTTTGTAGTGAGGTTCCTGTCCAGGGCCAGGGGCCCCTGGGCACATCCTTTTTCCATTTTCCCTGGGAAAGAAAACTCAGCAGTCCAGGTTCCCGATGTCAGTTTGTAGGGCTCCCTTGGGTCTATCAGGGCAGCACAAGTTTGAGGTGGGGACAACTTCGGTGTGGGGTCCATCCTTCGATATAAGGATTTCTTGTAGTGAGGTCCCTTCCAAGGGCCAGGGGCCGCTGGGCACATCCTTTTTCCATTTTCCCTGGGAAAGAAAACTCAGCAGTCCAGGTTCCTGATGTCAGTTTGTAGGGCTCCCTTGGGTCTATCAGGGCAGCACAAGTTTGAGGTGGGGACAACTTCGGTGTGGGCTCCATCCTTCGATATAAGGATTTTTTGCAGTCAGGGCCAGGGGCCCAGGGCCAGGGGCCCCCGGGCACATCCTTTTTCCATTTTCCCTGGGAAAGAAAACTCAGCAGTCCAGGTTCCTGATGTCAGTTTGTAGGGCTCCCTTGGGTCTATCAGGGCAGCACAAGTTTGAGGTGGGGACAACTTCGGTGTGGGGTCCATCCTTCGATATAAGGATTCTTTGCAGTCAGTGCCAGGGGCCCCCGGGCACATCCTTTGGCCATTTTCCCTGGGAAAGAAAACTCAGCAGTCCAGGTTCCTGATGTCAGTTTGTAGGGCTCCCTTGGGTCTATCAGGGCAGCACAAGTTTGAGGTGGGGACAACTTTGGTGTGGGGTCCATCCTTCGATATAAGGATTTTTTGCAGTCAGGGCCAGGGGCCCCTGGTCACATCCTTTTTCCATTTTCCCTGGGAAAGAAAACTCAGCAGTCCAGGTTCCTGATGTCAGTTTGTAGGGCTTCCTTGGGTGTATCAGGGCAGCACAAGTTTGAGTTGGGGACAACTTCGGTGTGGGGTGCATCCTTCGATACAAAGATTTTTTGCAGTCAGGGCCAGGGGCCCCAGGGCACATCCTTTTTCCATTTTCCCTGGGAAAGAAAACTCAGCAGTCCAGGTTCCTGATGTCAGTTTGTAGGGCTCCCTTGGGTCTATCAGGGCAGCACAAGTTTGAGGTGGGGACAACTTCGGTGTGGGCTCCATCCTTCGATATAAGGATTTTTTGCAGTGAGGTCCCTGCCCAGGGCCAGGGGCCCCTGTGCACATCCTTTTTCCATTTTCCCTGGGAAAGAAAACTCAGCAGTCCAGGTTCCTGATGTCAGTTTGTAGGGCTCCCTTGGGTCTATCAGGGCAGCACAAGTTTGAGGTGGGGACAACTTTGGTGTGGGGTCCATCCTTCGATATAATGATTTCTTGTTGTGAGGTCCCTGCCAAGGGCCAGGGGCCGCTGGGCACATCCTTTTTCCATTTTCCCTGGGAAAGAAAACTCAGCCGTCCAGGTTCCTGATGTCAGTTTGTAGGGCTCCCTTGGGTCTATCAGGGCAGCACAAGTTTGAGGTGGGGACAACTTCGGTGTGGGGTCCATCCTTCGATATAAGGATTTTTTGCAGTCAGGGCCAGGGGCCCCTGGGCACACCCTTTGGCCATTTTCCCTGGGAAAGAAAACTCAGCAGTCCAGGTTCCTGATGTCAGTTTGTAGGGCTCCCTTGGGTCTATCAGGGCAGCACGAGTTTGAGGTGGGGACAACTTTGGTGTGGGGTCCATCCTTCGATATAAGGATTTTTTGCAATCAGGGCCAGGGGCCCCTGGGCACATCCTTTTATCATTTTCCCTGGGAAAGAAAACTCAGCAGTCCAAGTTCCTGATGTCAGTTTGTAGGGCTCCCTTGGGTCTATCAGGGCAGCACAAGTTAGAGGTGGGGACATCTTCGGTGTGGTGTCCATCCTTCGATATAAGGATTCTTTGCAGAGAGGCTCCAGCCAAGGGCCAGGGGCCCCTGGGCACATCCTTTTTCCATTTTCCCTGGGAAAGAAAACTCAGTAGTCCAGGTTCCTGATGTCAGTTTGTAGGGCTCCCTTGGGTGTATCAGGGCAGCACAAGTTTGAGGTGGGGACAACTTCGGTGTGGGGTCCATCCTTCGATATAAGGATTCTTTGCAGTCAGGGCCAGGGGCCCCTGGGCACATCCTTTTTCCATTTTCCCTGGGAAAGAAAACTCAGCAGTCCAGGTTCCTGATGTCAGTTTGTAGGGCTCCCTTGGGTCTATCAGGGCAGCACAAGTTTGAGGTGGGGACAACTTCGGTGTGGGGTCCATCCTTCGATATAAGGATTTTTTGCAGTCAGGGCCAGGGGCCCCTGGGCACATCCTTTTTCCATTTTCCCTGGGAAAGAAAACTCAGCAGTCCAGGTTCCTGATGTCAGTTTGTAGGGCTCCCTTGGGTCTATCAGGGCAGCACAAGTTTGAGGTGGGGACAACTTCGGTGTGGGGTCCATCCTTTGATATATGGATTTCTTGTAGTGAGGTCCCGGTCCAGTGCCAGGGGCCCCTGTGCACATCCTTTTTCCATTTTCCCTGGGAAAGAAAACTCAGCAGTCCAGGTTCCTGATGTCAGTTTGTAGAGCTCCCTTGGGTCTATCAGGGCAGCACAAGTTTGAGGTGGGGACAACTTTGGTGTGGGGTCCATCCTTCGATATAAGGATTCTTTGCAGTCAGGGCCAGGGGCCCCCTGGCACATCCTTTGGCCAATTTCCCTGGGAAAGAAAACTCAGCAGTCCCGGTTCCTGATGTCAGTTTGTAGGGCTCCCTTGGGTCTATCAGGGCAGCACAAGTTTGAGATGGGGACAACTTCGGTGTGGGGTCCATCCTTCGATATAAGGATTTTTTGCAGTGAGGCCCAGCCCAGGGCCAGGAGCCCCTGGGCACATCCTTTTTCCATTTTCCCTGGGAAAGAAAACTCAGCAGTCCAGGTTCCTGATGTCAGTTTGTAGGGCTACCTTGGGTGTATCAGGGCAGCACAAGTTTGAGGTGGGGACAACTTCGGTGTGGGGTCCATCCTTCGATATAAGGATTCTTTGCAGTCAGGGCCAGGGGCCCCTGGGCACATCCTTTTTCCATTTTCCCTGGGAAAGAAAACTCAGCAGTCCAGGTTCCTGATGTCAGTTTGTAGGGCTCCCTTGGGTCTATCAGGGCAGCACAAGTTTGAGGTGGGGACAACTTCGGTGTGGGGTCCATCCTTCGATATAAGGATTTTTTGCAGTCAGGGCCAGGGGCCCCTGGGCACATCCTTTTTCCATTTTCCCTGGGAAAGAAAACTCAGCAGTCCAGGTTCCTGATGTCAGTTTGTAGGGCTCCCTTGGGTCTATCAGGGCAGCACAAGTTTGAGGTGGGGACAACTTCGGTGTGGGGTCCATCCTTCGATATAAGGATTCTTTGCAGTGTGGCCACAGCCCAGGGCCAGGGGCCCCTGTGCACATCCTTTTTCCATTTTCCCTGGGAAAGAAAACTCAGCAGTCCAGGTTCCTGATGTCAGTTTGTAGGGCTCCCTTGGGTGTATCAGGGCAGCACAAGTTTGAGGTGGGGACAACTTCGGTGTGGGGTCCATCCTTCGATATAAGGATTTTTTGCAGTCGGGGCCAGGGGCCCCTGGGCACATCCTTTTTCCATTTTCCCTGGGAAAGCAAACTCAGCAGTCCAGGTTCCTGATGTCAGTTTGTAGGGCTCCCTTGGGTCTATCAGGGTAGCACAAGTTTGAGGTTGCAACAACTTTGGTGCAGGCTTCATCCTTCGATATAAGAATTTTTTGCAGTGAGGCCCCTGTCCAGCCCAGGGGCCCCTGGGCACATCCTTTTTCCATTTTCCCTGGGAAAGAAAACTCAGCAGTCCAGGTTCCTGATGTCAGCTTGTAGGGCTCCCTTGGGTGTATCAGTGCAGCACAAGTTTGAGGTGGGAACAACTTCGGTGTGGGTTGCATCCTTCGATATAAAGATTTTTTGCAGTCAGGGCCAGGAGCCCCTGGGCACATCCTTCTTCCATTTTCCCTGGGAAAGAAAACTCAGCAGTCCAGGTTCCTGATGTCTGTTTGTAGGGCTCCCTTGGGTCTATCAGGGCAGCGCAAGTTTGAGGTGGGGACAACTTCGGTGTGGGGTCCATCCTTCGATATAAGGATTTTTTGCAGTCAGGGCCAGGGGCCCCTGGGCACATCCTTTTTCCATTTTCCCTGGGAAAGAAAACTCAGCAGTCCAGGTTCCCGATGTCAGTTTGTAGGGCTCCCTTGGGTCTATCAGGGCAGCACAAGTTTGAGGTGGGGACAACTTCGGTGTGGGGTCCATCCTTCGATATAAGGATTTCTTGTAGTGAGGTCCCTTCCAAGGGCCAGGGGCCGCTGGGCACATCCTTTTTCCATTTTCCCTGGGAAAGAAAACTCAGCAGTCCAGGTTCCTGATGTCAGTTTGTAGGGCTCCCTTGGGTCTATCAGGGCAGCACAAGTTTGAGGTGGGGACAACTTCGGTGTGGGCTCCATCCTTCGATATAAGGATTTTTTGCAGTCAGGGCCAGGGGCCCAGGGCCAGGGGCCCCCGGGCACATCCTTTTTCCATTTTCCCTGGGAAAGAAAACTCAGCAGTCCAGGTTCCTGATGTCAGTTTGTAGGGCTCCCTTGGGTCTATCAGGGCAGCACAAGTTTGAGGTGGGGACAACTTCGGTGTGGGGTCCATCCTTCGATATAAGGATTCTTTGCAGTCAGTGCCAGGGGCCCCCGGGCACATCCTTTGGCCATTTTCCCTGGGAAAGAAAACTCAGCAGTCCAGGTTCCTGATGTCAGTTTGTAGGGCTCCCTTGGGTCTATCAGGGCAGCACAAGTTTGAGGTGGGGACAACTTTGGTGTGGGGTCCATCCTTCGATATAAGGATTTTTTGCAGTCAGGGCCAGGGGCCCCTGGTCACATCCTTTTTCCATTTTCCCTGGGAAAGAAAACTCAGCAGTCCAGGTTCCTGATGTCAGTTTGTAGGGCTTCCTTGGGTGTATCAGGGCAGCACAAGTTTGAGTTGGGGACAACTTCGGTGTGGGGTGCATCCTTCGATACAAAGATTTTTTGCAGTCAGGGCCAGGGGCCCCAGGGCACATCCTTTTTCCATTTTCCCTGGGAAAGAAAACTCAGCAGTCCAGGTTCCTGATGTCAGTTTGTAGGGCTCCCTTGGGTCTATCAGGGCAGCACAAGTTTGAGGTGGGGACAACTTCGGTGTGGGGTCCATCCTTCGATATAAGGATTTTTTGCAGTGAGGTCCCTGCCCAGGGCCAGGGGCCCCTGTGCACATCCTTTTTCCATTTTCCCTGGGAAAGAAAACTCAGCAGTCCAGGTTCCTGATGTCAGTTTGTAGGGCTCCCTTGGGTCTATCAGGGCAGCACAAGTTTGAGGTGGGGACAACTTTGGTGTGGGGTCCATCCTTCGATATAAGGATTTCTTGTTGTGAGGTCCCTGCCAAGGGCCAGGGGCCGCTGGGCACATCCTTTTTCCATTTTCCCTGGGAAAGAAAACTCAGCCGTCCAGGTTCCTGATGTCAGTTTGTAGGGCTCCCTTGGGTCTATCAGGGCAGCACAAGTTTGAGGTGGGGACAACTTCGGTGTGGGGTCCATCCTTCGATATAAGGATTTTTTGCAGTCAGGGCCAGGGGCCCCTGGGCACACCCTTTGGCCATTTTCCCTGGGAAAGAAAACTCAGCAGTCCAGGTTCCTGATGTCAGTTTGTAGGGCTCCCTTGGGTCTATCAGGGCAGCACGAGTTTGAGGTGGGGACAACTTTGGTGTGGGGTCCATCCTTCGATATAAGGATTTTTTGCAATCAGGGCCAGGGGCCCCTGGGCACATCCTTTTATCATTTTCCCTGGGAAAGAAAACTCAGCAGTCCAAGTTCCTGATGTCAGTTTGTAGGGCTCCCTTGGGTCTATCAGGGCAGCACAAGTTAGAGGTGGGGACATCTTCGGTGTGGTGTCCATCCTTCGATATAAGGATTCTTTGCAGAGAGGCTCCAGCCAAGGGCCAGGGGCCCCTGGGCACATCCTTTTTCCATTTTCCCTGGGAAAGAAAACTCAGTAGTCCAGGTTCCTGATGTCAGTTTGTAGGGCTCCCTTGGGTGTATCAGGGCAGCACAAGTTTGAGGTGGGGACAACTTCGGTGTGGGGTCCATCCTTCGATATAAGGATTCTTTGCAGTCAGGGCCAGGGGCCCCTGGGCACATCCTTTTTCCATTTTCCCTGGGAAAGAAAACTCAGCAGTCCAGGTTCCTGATGTCAGTTTGTAGGGCTCCCTTGGGTCTATCAGGGCAGCACAAGTTTGAGGTGGGGACAACTTCGGTGTGGGGTCCATCCTTCGATATAAGGATTTTTTGCAGTCAGGGCCAGGGGCCCCTGGGCACATCCTTTTTCCATTTTCCCTGGGAAAGAAAACTCAGCAGTCCAGGTTCCTGATGTCAGTTTGTAGGGCTCCCTTGGGTCTATCAGGGCAGCACAAGTTTGAGGTGGGGACAACTTCGGTGTGGGGTCCATCCTTTGATATATGGATTTCTTGTAGTGAGGTCCCGGTCCAGTGCCAGGGGCCCCTGTGCACATCCTTTTTCCATTTTCCCTGGGAAAGAAAACTCAGCAGTCCAGGTTCCTGATGTCAGTTTGTAGAGCTCCCTTGGGTCTATCAGGGCAGCACAAGTTTGAGGTGGGGACAACTTTGGTGTGGGGTCCATCCTTCGATATAAGGATTCTTTGCAGTCAGGGCCAGGGGCCCCCTGGCACATCCTTTGGCCAATTTCCCTGGGAAAGAAAACTCAGCAGTCCCGGTTCCTGATGTCAGTTTGTAGGGCTCCCTTGGGTCTATCAGGGCAGCACAAGTTTGAGATGGGGACAACTTCGGTGTGGGGTCCATCCTTCGATATAAGGATTCTTTGAAGTGTGGCCACAGCCCAGGGCTAGGGGCCCCTGTGCACATCCTTTTTCCATTTTCCCTGGGAAAGAAAACTCAGCAGTCCAGGTTCCTGATGTCAGTTTGTAGGGCTCCCTTGGGTGTATCAGGGCAGCACAAGTTTGAGGTGGGGACAAATTCGGTGTGGGGTCCATCCTTCGATATAAGGATTTTTTGCAGTCAGGGCCAGGGGCCCCTGGGCACAGCTTTTTTCCATTTTCCCTGGGAAAGAAAACTCAGCAGTCCAGGTTCCTGATGTCAGTTTGTAGGGCTCCCTTGGGTCTATCAGGGCAGCACAAGTTTGAGGTGGGGACATCTTCGGTGTGGGGTCCATCCTTCGATATAAGGATTCTTTGCAGTGAGGCCCCAGCCCAGATCCAGGGGCCCCTGGGCACATCCTTTTTCCATTTTCCCTGGGAAAGAAAACTCAGCAGTCCAGGTTCCTGATGTCAGTTTGTAGGGCTCCCTTGGGTGTATCAGGGCAGCACAAGTTTGAGGTGGGGACAACTTCGGTGTGGGGTCCATCCTTCGATATAAGGATTTTTTGCAGTCAGGGCCAGGGGCCCCTGGGCACATCCTTTTTCCATTTTCCCTGGGAAAGAAAACTCAGCAGTCCAGGTTCCTGATGTCAGTTTGTAGGGCTCCCTTGGGTCTCTCAGGGCAGCACAAGTTTGAGGTGGGGACAACTTCGGTGTGGGGTCCATCCTTCGATATAAGGATGTTTTGCAGTCAGGGCCAGGGGCCCCTGGGCACATCCTTTTTCCATTTTCCCTGGGAAAGAAACTCAGCAGTCCAGGTTCCTGATGTCAGTTTGTAGGGCTCCCTTGGGTGTATCAGGGCAGCACAAGTTTGAGGTGGGGACAACTTCGGTGTGGGTTCCATCCTTCGATATAAGGATTTTTTGCAGTCAGGGCCAGGGACCCAGGGCCACGGGCCCCTGGGCACATCCTGTTTCCATTTTCCCTGGGAAAGAAAACTCAGCAGTCCAGGTTCCTGATGTCAGTTTGTAGGGCTCCCTTGGGTGTATCAGGGCAGCACAAGTTTGAGGTGGGGACAACTTCGGTGTGGGGTCCATCCTTCTATATAAGGATTCTTTGCAGTGTGGCCACAGCCCAGGGCCAGGGGCCCCTGTGCACATCCTTTTTCCATTTTCCCTGGGAAAGAAAACTCAGCAGTCCAGGTTCCTGATGTCAGTTTGTAGGGCTCCCTTGGGTGTATCAGGGTAGCACAAGTTTGAGGTGGGGACAAATTCGGTGTGGGGTCCATCCTTCGATATAAGGATTTTTTGCAGTCAGGGCCAGGGGCCCCTGGGCACATCTTTTTTCCATTTTCCCTGGGAAAGAAAACTCAGCAGTCCAGGTTCCTGATGTCAGTTTGTAGGGCTCCCTTGGGTCTATCAGGGCAGCACAAGTTTGAGGTGGGGACATCTTCGGTGTGGGGTCCATCCTTCGATATAAGGATTCTTTGCAGTGAGGCCCCAGCCCAGATCCAGGGGCCCCTGGGCACATCCTTTTTCCATTTTCCCTGGGAAAGAAAACTCAGCAGTCCAGGTTCCTGATGTCAGTTTGTAGGGCTCCCTTGGGTCTATCAGGGCAGCACAAGTTTGAGGTGGGGACAACTTCGGTGTGGGGTCCATCCTTCGATATAAGGATGTTTTGCAGTCAGGGCCAGGGGCCCCTGGGCACATCCTTTTTCCATTTTCCCTGGGAAAGAAAACTCAGCAGTCCAGGTTCCTGATGTCAGTTTGTAGGGCTCCCTTGGGTCTATCAGGGCAGCACAAGTGTGAGGTGGGGACAACTTTGGTGTGGGGTCCATCCTTCGATATAAGGATTTTTTGCAGTCAGGGCCAGGGGCCCCTGGGCACATCCTTTTTCCATTTTCCCTGGGAAAGAAAACTCAGCAGTCCAGATTGCTGATGTCAGTTTGTAGGGCTCCCTTGGGTCTATCAGGGCAGCACAAGTTTGAGGTGGGGACAACTTCGGTGTGGGGTCCATCCTTCGATATAAGGATTTTTTGCAATCAGGGCCAGGGGCCCCTGGGCACATCCTTTTATCATTTTTCCTGGGAAAGAAAACTCAGCAGTCCAGGTTCCTGATGTCAGTTTGTAGGGCTCCCTTGGGTCTATCAGGGCAGCACAAGTTAGAGGTGGGGACATCTTCGGTGTGGTGTCCATCCTTCGATATAAGGATTCTTTGCAGTCAGGCCCCAGCCCTGGGCCAGGGGCCCCTCTGCACATCCTTTTTCCATTTTCCCTGGGAAAGAAAACTCAGCAGTCCAGGTTCCTGATGTCAGTTTGTAGGGCTCCCTTGGGTGTATCAGAGCTGCACATGTTTGAGGTGGGGACAACTTCGGTGTGGGCTCCATCCTTCGATATAAGGATATTTTGCAGTGAGGTCCCTGTCCAGGGCCACGGGCCCCTGGGCACATCCTTTTTCCATTTTCCCTGGGAAAGAAAACTCAGCAGTCCAAGTTCCTGATGTCAGTTTGTAGGGCTCCCTTGAGTCTATCAGGGGAGCACAAGTTTGAGGTTGCAACAAATTTGGTGTGGGGTGCATCCTTCGATATAAGGATTTTTTGTAGTGAGGTTCCTGTCCAGGGCCAGGGGCCCCTGGGCACATCCTTTTTCCATTTTCCCTGGGAAAGAAAACTCAGCAGTCCAGGTTCCCGATGTCAGTTTGTAGGGCTCCCTTGGGTCTATCAGGGCAGCACAAGTTTGAGGTGGGGACAACTTCGGTGTGGGGTCCATCCTTCGATATAAGGATTTCTTGTAGTGAGGTCCCTTCCAAGGGCCAGGGGCCGCTGGGCACATCCTTTTTCCATTTTCCCTGGGAAAGAAAACTCAGCAGTCCAGGTTCCTGATGTCAGTTTGTAGGGCTCCCTTGGGTCTATCAGGGCAGCACAAGTTTGAGGTGGGGACAACTTCGGTGTGGGCTCCATCCTTCGATATAAGGATTTTTTGCAGTCAGGGCCAGGGGCCCAGGGCCAGGGGCCCCCGGGCACATCCTTTTTCCATTTTCCCTGGGAAAGAAAACTCAGCAGTCCAGGTTCCTGATGTCAGTTTGTAGGGCTCCCTTGGGTCTATCAGGGCAGCACAAGTTTGAGGTGGGGACAACTTCGGTGTGGGGTCCATCCTTCGATATAAGGATTCTTTGCAGTCAGTGCCAGGGGCCCCCGGGCACATCCTTTGGCCATTTTCCCTGGGAAAGAAAACTCAGCAGTCCAGGTTCCTGATGTCAGTTTGTAGGGCTCCCTTGGGTCTATCAGGGCAGCACAAGTTTGAGGTGGGGACAACTTTGGTGTGGGGTCCATCCTTCGATATAAGGATTTTTTGCAGTCAGGGCCAGGGGCCCCTGGTCACATCCTTTTTCCATTTTCCCTGGGAAAGAAAACTCAGCAGTCCAGGTTCCTGATGTCAGTTTGTAGGGCTTCCTTGGGTGTATCAGGGCAGCACAAGTTTGAGTTGGGGACAACTTCGGTGTGGGGTGCATCCTTCGATACAAAGATTTTTTGCAGTCAGGGCCAGGGGCCCCAGGGCACATCCTTTTTCCATTTTCCCTGGGAAAGAAAACTCAGCAGTCCAGGTTCCTGATGTCAGTTTGTAGGGCTCCCTTGGGTCTATCAGGGCAGCACAAGTTTGAGGTGGGGACAACTTCGGTGTGGGGTCCATCCTTCGATATAAGGATTTTTTGCAGTGAGGTCCCTACCCAGGGCCAGGGGCCCCTGTGCACATCCTTTTTCCATTTTCCCTGGGAAAGAAAACTCAGCAGTCCAGGTTCCTGATGTCAGTTTGTAGGGCTCCCTTGGGTCTATCAGGGCAGCACAAGTTTGAGGTGGGGACAACTTTGGTGTGGGGTCCATCCTTCGATATAAGGATTTCTTGTTGTGAGGTCCCTGCCAAGGGCCAGGGGCCGCTGGGCACATCCTTTTTCCATTTTCCCTGGGAAAGAAAACTCAGCCGTCCAGGTTCCTGATGTCAGTTTGTAGGGCTCCCTTGGGTCTATCAGGGCAGCACAAGTTTGAGGTGGGGACAACTTCGGTGTGGGGTCCATCCTTCGATATAAGGATTTTTTGCAGTCAGGGCCAGGGGCCCCTGGGCACACCCTTTGGCCATTTTCCCTGGGAAAGAAAACTCAGCAGTCCAGGTTCCTGATGTCAGTTTGTAGGGCTCCCTTGGGTCTATCAGGGCAGCACGAGTTTGAGGTGGGGACAACTTTGGTGTGGGGTCCATCCTTCGATATAAGGATTTTTTGCAATCAGGGCCAGGGGCCCCTGGGCACATCCTTTTATCATTTTCCCTGGGAAAGAAAACTCAGCAGTCCAAGTTCCTGATGTCAGTTTGTAGGGCTCCCTTGGGTCTATCAGGGCAGCACAAGTTAGAGGTGGGGACATCTTCGGTGTGGTGTCCATCCTTCGATATAAGGATTCTTTGCAGAGAGGCTCCAGCCAAGGGCCAGGGGCCCCTGGGCACATCCTGTTTCCATTTTCCCTGGGAAAGAAAACTCAGTAGTCCAGGTTCCTGATGTCAGTTTGTAGGGCTCCCTTGGGTGTATCAGGGCAGCACAAGTTTGAGGTGGGGACAACTTCGGTGTGGGGTCCATCCTTCGATATAAGGATTCTTTGCAGTCAGGGCCAGGGGCCCCTGGGCACATCCTTTTTCCATTTTCCCTGGGAAAGAAAACTCAGCAGTCCAGGTTCCTGATGTCAGTTTGTAGGGCTCCCTTGGGTCTATCAGGGCAGCACAAGTTTGAGGTGGGGACAACTTCGGTGTGGGGTCCATCCTTCGATATAAGGATTTTTTGCAGTCAGGGCCAGGGGCCCCTGGGCACATCCTTTTTCCATTTTCCCTGGGAAAGAAAACTCAGCAGTCCAGGTTCCTGATGTCAGTTTGTAGGGCTCCCTTGGGTCTATCAGGGCAGCACAAGTTTGAGGTGGGGACAACTTCGGTGTGGGGTCCATCCTTTGATATATGGATTTCTTGTAGTGAGGTCCCGGTCCAGTACCAGGGGCCCCTGTGCACATCCTTTTTCCATTTTCCCTGGGAAAGAAAACTCAGCAGTCCAGGTTCCTGATGTCAGTTTGTAGAGCTCCCTTGGGTCTATCAGGGCAGCACAAGTTTGAGGTGGGGACAACTTTGGTGTGGGGTCCATCCTTCGATATAAGGATTCTTTGCAGTCAGGGCCAGGGGCCCCCTGGCACATCCTTTGGCCAATTTCCCTGGGAAAGAAAACTCAGCAGTCCCGGTTCCTGATGTCAGTTTGTAGGGCTCCCTTGGGTCTATCAGGGCAGCACAAGTTTGAGATGGGGACAACTTCGGTGTGGGGTCCATCCTTCGATATAAGGATTTTTTGCAGTGAGGCCCAGCCCAGGGCCAGGAGCCCCTGGGCACATCCTTTTTCCATTTTCCCTGGGAAAGAAAACTCAGCAGTCCAGGTTCCTGATGTCAGTTTGTAGGGCTACCTTGGGTGTATCAGGGCAGCACAAGTTTGAGGTGGGGACAACTTCGGTGTGGGGTCCATCCTTCGATATAAGGATTCTTTGCAGTCAGGGCCAGGGGCCCCTGGGCACATCCTTTTTCCATTTTCCCTGGGAAAGAAAACTCAGCAGTCCAGGTTCCTGATGTCAGTTTGTAGGGCTCCCTTGGGTCTATCAGGGCAGCACAAGTTTGAGGTGGGGACAACTTCGGTGTGGGGTCCATCCTTCGATATAAGGATTTTTTGCAGTCAGGGCCAGGGGCCCCTGGGCACATCCTTTTTCCATTTTCCCTGGGAAAGAAAACTCAGCAGTCCAGGTTCCTGATGTCAGTTTGTAGGGCTCCCTTGGGTCTATCAGGGCAGCACAAGTTTGAGGTGGGGACAACTTCGGTGTGGGGTCCATCCTTCGATATAAGGATTCTTTGCAGTGTGGCCACAGCCCAGGGCCAGGGGCCCCTGTGCACATCCTTTTTCCATTTTCCCTGGGAAAGAAAACTCAGCAGTCCAGGTTCCTGATGTCAGTTTGTAGGGCTCCCTTGGGTGTATCAGGGCAGCACAAGTTTGAGGTGGGGACAACTTCGGTGTGGGGTCCATCCTTCGATATAAGGATTTTTTGCAGTCGGGGCCAGGGGCCCCTGGGCACATCCTTTTTCCATTTTCCCTGGGAAAGCAAACTCAGCAGTCCAGGTTCCTGATGTCAGTTTGTAGGGCTCCCTTGGGTCTATCAGGGTAGCACAAGTTTGAGGTTGCAACAACTTTGGTGCAGGCTTCATCCTTCGATATAAGAATTTTTTGCAGTGAGGCCCCTGTCCAGCCCAGGGGCCCCTGGGCACATCCTTTTTCCATTTTCCCTGGGAAAGAAAACTCAGCAGTCCAGGTTCCTGATGTCAGCTTGTAGGGCTCCCTTGGGTGTATCAGTGCAGCACAAGTTTGAGGTGGGAACAACTTCGGTGTGGGTTGCATCCTTCGATATAAAGATTTTTTGCAGTCAGGGCCAGGAGCCCCTGGGCACATCCTTCTTCCATTTTCCCTGGGAAAGAAAACTCAGCAGTCCAGGTTCCTGATGTCTGTTTGTAGGGCTCCCTTGGGTCTATCAGGGCAGCGCAAGTTTGAGGTGGGGACAACTTCGGTGTGGGGTCCATCCTTCGATATAAGGATTTTTTGCAGTCAGGGCCAGGGGCCCCTGGGCACATCCTTTTTCCATTTTCCCTGGGAAAGAAAACTCAGCAGTCCAGGTTCCCGATGTCAGTTTGTAGGGCTCCCTTGGGTCTATCAGGGCAGCACAAGTTTGAGGTGGGGACAACTTCGGTGTGGGGTCCATCCTTCGATATAAGGATTTCTTGTAGTGAGGTCCCTTCCAAGGGCCAGGGGCCGCTGGGCACATCCTTTTTCCATTTTCCCTGGGAAAGAAAACTCAGCAGTCCAGGTTCCTGATGTCAGTTTGTAGGGCTCCCTTGGGTCTATCAGGGCAGCACAAGTTTGAGGTGGGGACAACTTCGGTGTGGGCTCCATCCTTCGATATAAGGATTTTTTGCAGTCAGGGCCAGGGGCCCAGGGCCAGGGGCCCCCGGGCACATCCTTTTTCCATTTTCCCTGGGAAAGAAAACTCAGCAGTCCAGGTTCCTGATGTCAGTTTGTAGGGCTCCCTTGGGTCTATCAGGGCAGCACAAGTTTGAGGTGGGGACAACTTCGGTGTGGGGTCCATCCTTCGATATAAGGATTCTTTGCAGTCAGTGCCAGGGGCCCCCGGGCACATCCTTTGGCCATTTTCCCTGGGAAAGAAAACTCAGCAGTCCAGGTTCCTGATGTCAGTTTGTAGGGCTCCCTTGGGTCTATCAGGGCAGCACAAGTTTGAGGTGGGGACAACTTTGGTGTGGGGTCCATCCTTCGATATAAGGATTTTTTGCAGTCAGGGCCAGGGGCCCCTGGTCACATCCTTTTTCCATTTTCCCTGGGAAAGAAAACTCAGCAGTCCAGGTTCCTGATGTCAGTTTGTAGGGCTTCCTTGGGTGTATCAGGGCAGCACAAGTTTGAGTTGGGGACAACTTCGGTGTGGGGTGCATCCTTCGATACAAAGATTTTTTGCAGTCAGGGCCAGGGGCCCCAGGGCACATCCTTTTTCCATTTTCCCTGGGAAAGAAAACTCAGCAGTCCAGGTTCCTGATGTCAGTTTGTAGGGCTCCCTTGGGTCTATCAGGGCAGCACAAGTTTGAGGTGGGGACAACTTCGGTGTGGGGTCCATCCTTCGATATAAGGATTTTTTGCAGTGAGGTCCCTGCCCAGGGCCAGGGGCCCCTGTGCACATCCTTTTTCCATTTTCCCTGGGAAAGAAAACTCAGCAGTCCAGGTTCCTGATGTCAGTTTGTAGGGCTCCCTTGGGTCTATCAGGGCAGCACAAGTTTGAGGTGGGGACAACTTTGGTGTGGGGTCCATCCTTCGATATAAGGATTTCTTGTTGTGAGGTCCCTGCCAAGGGCCAGGGGCCGCTGGGCACATCCTTTTTCCATTTTCCCTGGGAAAGAAAACTCAGCCGTCCAGGTTCCTGATGTCAGTTTGTAGGGCTCCCTTGGGTCTATCAGGGCAGCACAAGTTTGAGGTGGGGACAACTTCGGTGTGGGGTCCATCCTTCGATATAAGGATTTTTTGCAGTCAGGGCCAGGGGCCCCTGGGCACACCCTTTGGCCATTTTCCCTGGGAAAGAAAACTCAGCAGTCCAGGTTCCTGATGTCAGTTTGTAGGGCTCCCTTGGGTCTATCAGGGCAGCACGAGTTTGAGGTGGGGACAACTTTGGTGTGGGGTCCATCCTTCGATATAAGGATTTTTTGCAATCAGGGCCAGGGGCCCCTGGGCACATCCTTTTATCATTTTCCCTGGGAAAGAAAACTCAGCAGTCCAAGTTCCTGATGTCAGTTTGTAGGGCTCCCTTGGGTCTATCAGGGCAGCACAAGTTAGAGGTGGGGACATCTTCGGTGTGGTGTCCATCCTTCGATATAAGGATTCTTTGCAGAGAGGCTCCAGCCAAGGGCCAGGGGCCCCTGGGCACATCCTTTTTCCATTTTCCCTGGGAAAGAAAACTCAGTAGTCCAGGTTCCTGATGTCAGTTTGTAGGGCTCCCTTGGGTGTATCAGGGCAGCACAAGTTTGAGGTGGGGACAACTTCGGTGTGGGGTCCATCCTTCGATATAAGGATTCTTTGCAGTCAGGGCCAGGGGCCCCTGGGCACATCCTTTTTCCATTTTCCCTGGGAAAGAAAACTCAGCAGTCCAGGTTCCTGATGTCAGTTTGTAGGGCTCCCTTGGGTCTATCAGGGCAGCACAAGTTTGAGGTGGGGACAACTTCGGTGTGGGGTCCATCCTTCGATATAAGGATTTTTTGCAGTCAGGGCCAGGGGCCCCTGGGCACATCCTTTTTCCATTTTCCCTGGGAAAGAAAACTCAGCAGTCCAGGTTCCTGATGTCAGTTTGTAGGGCTCCCTTGGGTCTATCAGGGCAGCACAAGTTTGAGGTGGGGACAACTTCGGTGTGGGGTCCATCCTTTGATATATGGATTTCTTGTAGTGAGGTCCCGGTCCAGTGCCAGGGGCCCCTGTGCACATCCTTTTTCCATTTTCCCTGGGAAAGAAAACTCAGCAGTCCAGGTTCCTGATGTCAGTTTGTAGAGCTCCCTTGGGTCTATCAGGGCAGCACAAGTTTGAGGTGGGGACAACTTTGGTGTGGGGTCCATCCTTCGATATAAGGATTCTTTGCAGTCAGGGCCAGGGGCCCCCTGGCACATCCTTTGGCCAATTTCCCTGGGAAAGAAAACTCAGCAGTCCCGGTTCCTGATGTCAGTTTGTAGGGCTCCCTTGGGTCTATCAGGGCAGCACAAGTTTGAGATGGGGACAACTTCGGTGTGGGGTCCATCCTTCGATATAAGGATTTTTTGCAGTGAGGCCCAGCCCAGGGCCAGGAGCCCCTGGGCACATCCTTTTTCCATTTTCCCTGGGAAAGAAAACTCAGCAGTCCAGGTTCCTGATGTCAGTTTGTAGGGCTACCTTGGGTGTATCAGGGCAGCACAAGTTTGAGGTGGGGACAACTTCGGTGTGGGGTCCATCCTTCGATATAAGGATTCTTTGCAGTCAGGGCCAGGGGCCCCTGGGCACATCCTTTTTCCATTTTCCCTGGGAAAGAAAACTCAGCAGTCCAGGTTCCTGATGTCAGTTTGTAGGGCTCCCTTGGGTCTATCAGGGCAGCACAAGTTTGAGGTGGGGACAACTTCGGTGTGGGGTCCATCCTTCGATATAAGGATTTTTTGCAGTCAGGGCCAGGGGCCCCTGGGCACATCCTTTTTCCATTTTCCCTGGGAAAGAAAACTCAGCAGTCCAGGTTCCTGATGTCAGTTTGTAGGGCTCCCTTGGGTCTATCAGGGCAGCACAAGTTTGAGGTGGGGACAACTTCGGTGTGGGGTCCATCCTTCGATATAAGGATTCTTTGCAGTGTGGCCACAGCCCAGGGCCAGGGGCCCCTGTGCACATCCTTTTTCCATTTTCCCTGGGAAAGAAAACTCAGCAGTCCAGGTTCCTGATGTCAGTTTGTAGGGCTCCCTTGGGTGTATCAGGGCAGCACAAGTTTGAGGTGGGGACAACTTCGGTGTGGGGTCCATCCTTCGATATAAGGATTTTTTGCAGTCGGGGCCAGGGGCCCCTGGGCACATCCTTTTTCCATTTTCCCTGGGAAAGCAAACTCAGCAGTCCAGGTTCCTGATGTCAGTTTGTAGGGCTCCCTTGGGTCTATCAGGGTAGCACAAGTTTGAGGTTGCAACAACTTTGGTGCAGGCTTCATCCTTCGATATAAGAATTTTTTGCAGTGAGGCCCCTGTCCAGCCCAGGGGCCCCTGGGCACATCCTTTTTCCATTTTCCCTGGGAAAGAAAACTCAGCAGTCCAGGTTCCTGATGTCAGCTTGTAGGGCTCCCTTGGGTGTATCAGTGCAGCACAAGTTTGAGGTGGGAACAACTTCGGTGTGGGTTGCATCCTTCGATATAAAGATTTTTTGCAGTCAGGGCCAGGAGCCCCTGGGCACATCCTTCTTCCATTTTCCCTGGGAAAGAAAACTCAGCAGTCCAGGTTCCTGATGTCTGTTTGTAGGGCTCCCTTGGGTCTATCAGGGCAGCGCAAGTTTGAGGTGGGGACAACTTCGGTGTGGGGTCCATCCTTCGATATAAGGATTTTTTGCAGTCAGGGCCAGGGGCCCCTGGGCACATCCTTTTTCCTTTTTCCCTGGGAAAGAAAACTCAGCAGTCCAGGTTCCTGATGTCAGTTTGTAGGGCTCCCTTGGGTCTATCAGGGCAGCACAAGTTTGAGGTGGGGACAACTTCGGTGTGGGGTCCATCCTTCGATATAAGGATTTTTTGCAGTCAGGGCAAGGGGCCCCTGGGCACATCCTTTGGCCATTTTCCCTGGGAAAGAAAACTCAGCAGTCCAGGTTCCTGATGTCAGTTTGTAGGGCTCCCTTGGGTCTATCAGGGTAGCAGAAGTTTGATGTGCGGACTACTTCAGTGTATGCTCCATCCTTCGATATAAGGATTTTTTGCAGTCAGGGCCAGAGGCCCCTGGGCACATCCTTTTTGCATTTTCCCTGGGAAAGAAAACTCAGCAGTCCAGGTTCCTGATGTCAGTTTGTAGGGCTCCCTTGGGTCTATCAGGGCAGCACAAGTTTGAGGTGGGGACAACTTCGGTGTGGGTTCCATCCTTCGATATAAGGATTTTTTGCAGTGAGGCCCAGCCCAGGGCCAGGGGCCCCTGGGCACATCCTTTTTCATTTTCCCTGGGAAAGAAAACTCAGCAGTCCAGGTTCCTGATGTCAGTTTGTAGGGCTCCCTTGGGTGTATCAGGGCAGCACAAGTTTGAGGTGGGGACAACTTCGGTGTAGGGTCCATCCTTCGATATAAGGATTTTTTTCAGTGAGGCCCAGCCCAGGGCCAGGGGCCCCAGGGCACATCCTTTTTCCATTTTCCCTGGGAAAGAAAACTCAGCAGTCCAGGTTCCTGATGTCAGTTTGTAGAGCTCCCTTGGGTCTATCAGGGCAGCACAAGTTTGAGGTGGGGACAACTTCGGTGTGGGGTCCATCCTTCGATATAAGGATTTTTTTCAGTGAGGCCCAGCCCATGGCCAGGGGCCCCAGGGCACATCCTTTTTCCATTTTCCCTGGGAAAGAAAACTCAGCAGTCCAGGTTCCTGATGTCAGTTTGTAGGGCTCCCTTGGGTGAATCAGAGCTGCACATGTTTGAGGTGGGGACAACTTCGGTGTGGGGTCCATCCTTCGATATAAGGATATTTTGCAGTGAGGTCCCTGTCCAGGGCCACGGGCCCCTGGGCACATCCTTTTTCCATTTTCCCTGGGAAAGAAAACTCAGCAGTCCAGGTTCCTGATGTCAGTTTGTAGGGCTCCCTTGGGTCTATCAGGGTAGCACAAGTTTGAGGTTGCAACAACTTTGGTGTGGGGTGCATCCTTCAATGTAAGGATTTTTTGTAGTGAGGCCCCAGCCCAGGGCCAGGGGCCGCTGGGCACATCCTTTTTCCATTTTCCCTGGGAAAAAAAACTCAGCACACCAGGTTCCTGATGTCAGTTTGTAGGGCTCCCTTGGGTCTATCAGGGCAGCACAAGTTTGAGGTGGGGACAACTTTGGTGTGGGGTCCATCCTTCGATATAAGGATTTTTTGCAGTCAGGGCCAGGGGCCCCTGGGCACATCCTTTTTCCATTTTCCCTGGGAAAGAAAACTCAGCAGTCCAGGTTCCTGATGTCAGTTTGTAGGGCTCCCTTGGGTCTATCAGG
The DNA here is from genome assembly GCF_046129695.1 of Lonchura striata. Lineage (NCBI taxonomy): Eukaryota > Metazoa > Chordata > Aves > Passeriformes > Estrildidae > Lonchura > Lonchura striata. Next base: position 5,668,458 of record NC_134635.1, on the reverse strand, counting down.
GCAGCACAAGTTTGAGGTGGGGACATCTTCGGTGTGGGCTCCATCCTTCGATATAAGGATTTTTTGCAGTCAGGGCCAGGGGCCCAGGGCCAGGGGCCGCCGGGCACATCCTTTTTCCATTTTCCCTGGGAAAGAAAACTCAGCAGTCCAGGTTCCTGATGTCAGTTTGTAGGGCTCCCTTGGGTCTATCAGGGCAGCACAAGTTTGAGGTGGGGACAACTGCGGTCTGGGCTCCATCCTTCGATATAAGGATTCTTTGCAGTCAGTGCCAGGGGCCCCTGTGCACATCCTTTTTCCATTTTCCCTGGGAAAGAAAACTCAGCAGTCCAGGTTCCTGATGTCAGTTTGTAGGGCTCCCTTGGGTGTATCAGGGCAGCACAAGTTTGAGGTGGGGACAAATTCGGTGTGGGGTCCATCCTTCGATATAAGGATTTTTTGCAGTCAGGGCCAGGGGCCCCTGGGCACATCTTTTTTCCATTTTCCCTGGGAAAGAAAACTCAGCAGTCCAGGTTCCTGATGTCAGTTTGTAGGGCTCCCTTGGGTCTATCAGGGCAGCACAAGTTTGAGGTGGGGACAACTTCGGTGTGGGGTCCATCCTTCGATATAAGGATTCTTTGCAGTGAGGCCCCAGCCCAGATCCAGGGGCCCCTGGGCACATCCTTTTTCCATTTTCCCTGGGAAAGAAAACTCAGCAGTCCAGGTTCCTGATGTCAGTTTGTAGGGCTCCCTTGGGTGTATCAGGGCAGCACAAGTTTGAGGTGGGGACAACTTCGGTGTGGGGTCCATCCTTCGATATAAGGATTTTTTGCAGTCAGGGCCAGGGGCCCCTGGGCACATCCTTTTTCCATTTTCCCTGGGAAAGAAAACTCAGCAGTCCAGGTTCCTGATGTCAGTTTGTAGAGCTCCCTTGGGTCTATCAGGGCAGCACAAGTTTGAGGTGGGGACAACTTCGGTGTGGGGTCCATTCTTCGATATAAGGATTTTTTGCAGTGAGGCCCAGCCCATGGCCAGGGGCCCCAGGGCACATCCTTTTTCCATTTTCCCTGGGAAAGAAAACTCAGCAGTCCAGGTTCCTGATGTCAGTTTGTAGGGCTCCCTTGGGTGAATCAGAGCTGCACATGTTTGAGGTGGGGACAACTTCGGTGTGGGCTCCATCCTTCGATATAAGGATATTTTGCAGTGAGGTCCCTGTCCAGGGCCACGGGCCCCTGGGCACATCCTTTTTCCATTTTCCCTGGGAAAGAAAACTCAGCAGTCCAGGTTCCTGATGTCAGTTTGTAGGGCTCCCTTGGGTCTATCAGGGTAGCACAAGTTTGAGGTTGCAACAACTTTGGTGTGGGGTGCATCCTTCAATGTAAGGATTTTTTGTAGTGAGGCCCCAGCCCAGGGCCAGGGGCCGCTGGGCACATCCTTTTTCCATTTTCCCTGGGAAAAAAAACTCAGCACACCAGGTTCCTGATGTCAGTTTGTAGGGCTCCCTTGGGTCTATCAGGGCAGCACAAGTTTGAGGTGGGGACAACTTCGGTGTGGGCTCCATCCTTCGATATAAGGATTTTTTGCAGTGAGGCCCAGCCGAGGGCCAGGGGCCCCTGTGCACATCCTTTTTCCATTTTCCCTGGGAAAGAAAACTCAGCAGTCCAGGTTCCTGATGTCAGTTTGTAGGGCTCCCTTGGGTGTATCAGGGCAGCACAAGTTTGAGGTGGGGACAAATTCGGTGTGGGGTCCATCCTTCGATATAAGGATTTTTTGCAGTCAGGGCCAGGGGCCCCTGGGCACATCCTTTTTTCCATTTTCCCTGGGAAAGAAAACTCAGCAGTCCAGGTTCCTGATGTCAGTTTGTAGGGCTCCCTTGGGTCTATCAGGGCAGCACAAGTTTGAGGTGGGGACATCTTCGGTGTGGGGTCCATCCTTCGATATAAGGATTCTTTGCAGTGAGGCCCCAGCCCAGATCCAGGGGCCCCTGGGCACATCCTTTTTCCATTTTCCCTGGGAAAGAAAACTCAGCAGTCCAGGTTCCTGATGTCAGTTTGTAGGGCTCCCTTGGGTGTATCAGGGCAGCACAAGTTTGAGGTGGGGACAACTTCGGTGTGGGGTCCATCCTTCGATATAAGGATTTTTTGCAGTCGGGGCCAGGGGCCCCTGGGCACATCCTTTTTCCATTTTCCCTGGGAAAGCAAACTCAGCAGTCCAGGTTCCTGATGTCAGTTTGTAGGGCTCCCTTGGGTCTATCAGGGTAGCACAAGTTTGAGGTTGCAACAACTTTGGTGCAGGCTTCATCCTTCGATATAAGAATTTTTTGCAGTGAGGCCCCTGTCCAGCCCAGGGGCCCCTGGGCACATCCTTTTTCCATTTTCCCTGGGAAAGAAAACTCAGCAGTCCAGGTTCCTGATGTCAGCTTGTAGGGCTCCCGTGGGTGTATCAGGGCAGCACAAGTTTGAGGTGGGAACAACTTCGGTGTGGGTTGCATCCTTCGATATAAAGATTTTTTGCAGTCAGGGCCAGGAGCCCCTGGGCACATCCTTCTTCCATTTTCCCTGGGAAAGAAAACTCAGCAGTCCAGGTTCCTGATGTCTGTTTGTAGGGCTCCCTTGGGTCTATCAGGGCAGCGCAAGTTTGAGGTGGGGACAACTTCGGTGTGGGGTCCAGCCTTCGATATAAGGATTTTTTGCAGTCAGGGCCAGGGGCCCCTGGGCACATCCTTTTTCCTTTTTCCCTGGGAAAGAAAACTCAGCAGTCCAGGTTCCTGATGTCAGTTTGTAGGGCTCCCTTGGGTCTATCAGGGCAGCACAAGTTTGAGGTGGGGACAACTTCGGTGTGGGGTCCATCCTTCGATATAAGGATTTTTTGCAGTCAGGGCAAGGGGCCCCTGGGCACATCCTTTGGCCATTTTCCCTGGGAAAGAAAACTCAGCAGTCCAGGTTCCTGATGTCAGTTTGTAGGGCTCCCTTGGGTCTATCAGGGTAGCAGAAGTTTGATGTGCGGACTACTTCAGTGTATGCTCCATCCTTCGATATAAGGATTTTTTGCAGTCAGGGCCAGAGGCCCCTGGGCACATCCTTTTTGCATTTTCCCTGGGAAAGAAAACTCAGCAGTCCAGGTTCCTGATGTCAGTTTGTAGGGCTCCCTTGGGTCTATCAGGGCAGCACAAGTTTGAGGTGGGGACAACTTCGGTGTGGGTTCCATCCTTCGATATAAGGATTTTTTGCAGTGAGGCCCAGCCCAGGGCCAGGGGCCCCTGGGCACATCCTTTTTCATTTTCCCTGGGAAAGAAAACTCAGCAGTCCAGGTTCCTGATGTCAGTTTGTAGGGCTCCCTTGGGTGTATCAGGGCAGCACAAGTTTGAGGTGGGGACAACTTCGGTGTAGGGTCCATCCTTCGATATAAGGATTTTTTTCAGTGAGGCCCAGCCCAGGGCCAGGGGCCCCAGGGCACATCCTTTTTCCATTTTCCCTGGGAAAGAAAACTCAGCAGTCCAGGTTCCTGATGTCAGTTTGTAGAGCTCCCTTGGGTCTATCAGGGCAGCACAAGTTTGAGGTGGGGACAACTTCGGTGTGGGGTCCATCCTTCGATATAAGGATTTTTTTCAGTGAGGCCCAGCCCATGGCCAGGGGCCCCAGGGCACATCCTTTTTCCATTTTCCCTGGGAAAGAAAACTCAGCAGTCCAGGTTCCTGATGTCAGTTTGTAGGGCTCCCTTGGGTGAATCAGAGCTGCACATGTTTGAGGTGGGGACAACTTCGGTGTGGGGTCCATCCTTCGATATAAGGATATTTTGCAGTGAGGTCCCTGTCCAGGGCCACGGGCCCCTGGGCACATCCTTTTTCCATTTTCCCTGGGAAAGAAAACTCAGCAGTCCAGGTTCCTGATGTCAGTTTGTAGGGCTCCCTTGGGTCTATCAGGGTAGCACAAGTTTGAGGTTGCAACAACTTTGGTGTGGGGTGCATCCTTCAATGTAAGGATTTTTTGTAGTGAGGCCCCAGCCCAGGGCCAGGGGCCGCTGGGCACATCCTTTTTCCATTTTCCCTGGGAAAAAAAACTCAGCACACCAGGTTCCTGATGTCAGTTTGTAGGGCTCCCTTGGGTCTATCAGGGCAGCACAAGTTTGAGGTGGGGACAACTTTGGTGTGGGGTCCATCCTTCGATATAAGGATTTTTTGCAGTCAGGGCCAGGGGCCCCTGGGCACATCCTTTTTCCATTTTCCCTGGGAAAGAAAACTCAGCAGTCCAGGTTCCTGATGTCAGTTTGTAGGGCTCCCTTGGGTCTATCAGGGCAGCACAAGTTTGAGGTGGGGACATCTTCGGTGTGGGCTCCATCCTTCGATATAAGGATTTTTTGCAGTCAGGGCCAGGGGCCCAGGGCCAGGGGCCGCCGGGCACATCCTTTTTCCATTTTCCCTGGGAAAGAAAACTCAGCAGTCCAGGTTCCTGATGTCAGTTTGTAGGGCTCCCTTGGGTCTATCAGGGCAGCACAAGTTTGAGGTGGGGACAACTGCGGTCTGGGCTCCATCCTTCGATATAAGGATTCTTTGCAGTCAGTGCCAGGGGCCCCTGTGCACATCCTTTTTCCATTTTCCCTGGGAAAGAAAACTCAGCAGTCCAGGTTCCTGATGTCAGTTTGTAGGGCTCCCTTGGGTGTATCAGGGCAGCACAAGTTTGAGGTGGGGACAAATTCGGTGTGGGGTCCATCCTTCGATATAAGGATTTTTTGCAGTCAGGGCCAGGGGCCCCTGGGCACATCTTTTTTCCATTTTCCCTGGGAAAGAAAACTCAGCAGTCCAGGTTCCTGATGTCAGTTTGTAGGGCTCCCTTGGGTCTATCAGGGCAGCACAAGTTTGAGGTGGGGACAACTTCGGTGTGGGGTCCATCCTTCGATATAAGGATTCTTTGCAGTGAGGCCCCAGCCCAGATCCAGGGGCCCCTGGGCACATCCTTTTTCCATTTTCCCTGGGAAAGAAAACTCAGCAGTCCAGGTTCCTGATGTCAGTTTGTAGGGCTCCCTTGGGTGTATCAGGGCAGCACAAGTTTGAGGTGGGGACAACTTCGGTGTGGGGTCCATCCTTCGATATAAGGATTTTTTGCAGTCAGGGCCAGGGGCCCCTGGGCACATCCTTTTTCCATTTTCCCTGGGAAAGAAAACTCAGCAGTCCAGGTTCCTGATGTCAGTTTGTAGAGCTCCCTTGGGTCTATCAGGGCAGCACAAGTTTGAGGTGGGGACAACTTCGGTGTGGGGTCCATTCTTCGATATAAGGATTTTTTGCAGTGAGGCCCAGCCCATGGCCAGGGGCCCCAGGGCACATCCTTTTTCCATTTTCCCTGGGAAAGAAAACTCAGCAGTCCAGGTTCCTGATGTCAGTTTGTAGGGCTCCCTTGGGTGAATCAGAGCTGCACATGTTTGAGGTGGGGACAACTTCGGTGTGGGCTCCATCCTTCGATATAAGGATATTTTGCAGTGAGGTCCCTGTCCAGGGCCACGGGCCCCTGGGCACATCCTTTTTCCATTTTCCCTGGGAAAGAAAACTCAGCAGTCCAGGTTCCTGATGTCAGTTTGTAGGGCTCCCTTGGGTCTATCAGGGTAGCACAAGTTTGAGGTTGCAACAACTTTGGTGTGGGGTGCATCCTTCAATGTAAGGATTTTTTGTAGTGAGGCCCCAGCCCAGGGCCAGGGGCCGCTGGGCACATCCTTTTTCCATTTTCCCTGGGAAAAAAAACTCAGCACACCAGGTTCCTGATGTCAGTTTGTAGGGCTCCCTTGGGTCTATCAGGGCAGCACAAGTTTGAGGTGGGGACAACTTCGGTGTGGGGTCCATCCTTCGATATAAGGATTTTTTGCAGTCAGGGCCAGGGGCCCCTGGGCACATCCTTTTTCCATTTTCCCTGGGAAAGAAAACTCAGCAGTCCAGGTTCCTGATGTCAGTTTGTAGGGCTCCCTTGGGTCTATCAGGGCAGCACAAGTTTGAGGTGGGGACATCTTCGGTGTGGGCTCCATCCTTCGATATAAGGATTTTTTGCAGTCAGGGCCAGGGGCCCAGGGCCAGGGGCCGCCGGGCACACCCTTTTTCCATTTTCCCTGGGAAAGAAAACTCAGCAGTCCAGGTTCCTGATGTCAGTTTGTAGGGCTCCCTTGGGTCTATCAGGGCAGCACAAGTTTGAGGTGGGGACAACTGCGGTCTGGGCTCCATCCTTCGATATAAGGATTCTTTGCAGTCAGTGCCAGGGGCCCCTGTGCACATCCTTTTTCCATTTTCCCTGGGAAAGAAAACTCAGCAGTCCA